>NC_046318.1:65238219-65548673 GCF_009819535.1 Lacerta agilis
CTTTGCTGCTTAAACATTCCTTCCCTCCACTCCACAGGCCACTTTTAAAGAGGCTACCGATGTTCCTTTTTGGGGACATCCTTAATAATAACTTTCTTATACCCAGTCTTCCAGGAACAAGCCTCCAGCAAAGACATGAAGGAATCATGCCACCCTCGCACCAAAGCTCATGGTACACAGTGTATATATATGGGTAATTCAGGACTCCTCTCTAAGTAGGTGGAAAGAGTGAGATTCTGACTTCTGACCCCTGCCAAGCCAAACCTCAGCAGCCCCTTGCCTGGAGCATGGGTATGCCAAAGCTTCTGACAGCAGCTGGTTATTTACTTTCAAATCATGCTAGACAGGTAACAAAAATGAGAACATGGTCCAGAATTTGGAAGAATCATCTCCTACCACATAAAACATTTGTTCAAATTGCCAGGGGAGGCCCTTCTGCTCATGTGGCTTCAGAGGTGAGGCTGGCCGGGGCACAAGGTAGTGAGTTCACCATAGCAGTGCCGAGAATAAAAACTTATGCAACATTTGGGGGGGGGGGACTGTCGTTCAGAGGCTTTTGGTCTAAGAGACTGGAGATACTTCAACCGACATATTTTACCTGACACATTATTTCTTTTGGATATTTGCTGTTTGGTTTTTTAAAAGTATGATTACAGTATATAATAGTTTGTTTTTGATTATGTATGCCATCTCAATAACTCGGTATAGATATGGCAGGGATAAATATCCTGCCAGATAAAAATGATTTACAGGGACCGTTGTGCTTCTCTATTCCTTGGCTATATTGAATATGTCAGCGTGTATCATATAGCACAAAATCTGCCTCTTATAAATATACTAAAATTAAGAAATTAGGAAAATGATTATCAATTTACAAGGAAGGTGTGAATTTACTATCAGAGAATATTAGTTAACAACTTAATGTGAATAAAATCAAAGTGTTCTAGTGCCCAGGTGGGGGTGGAGGAAGAGACCAACAGAAAGAAAGCATAAAAATAATACAAACATGTGCAGTGTCTGAAGAAATTTACCCACAGGCATTATAGGAAACAGAACGTAATCTCAGAGCAATTATCAATTATCCCTGGGAGTCCAGGGCCAATTAGACTAGTCTCAAAGACGTGAAAACAAGCTCCATTATCTTCACACAATACTAAAGAAATACTAACCAACTAACCTACTTTGAAAATTCTTGCTAACCCTCATATCAACGGAAATTGTTTCTTCTCAATAATCTGTAGTCTGCCTGCTAATCTTTAGAAAACAGTCAACACAAATGTTTTTTTTCAAATGTTCGAACATTAAGTGACTTGCATTATGGGTGGTGTTTATTTCTTTATTCACTGAAAATTGGGCCAGGTGTTTTTCAAAGGCTGACTCAAAATATTTCAGTCCCAAGACCACAAACAAAATGTGCTCACAGTCAACCTTAGCTTTACATGAATCTGATGCAGATACTCTTCCTTTTCTCATGTTTCCAACCACTGTGAACATCTAAGGGCACAGAAGCATTCCATCTTCCTCCAATATATATACGTATATGTAAGAAACTTACAAAATAAATAGATAAATAAGCAAGCAAGCATCTTCCAGTTACTCCTTTTCCACAACTTTGAAATATTTCATCACAAGAAAGATTCATACCTGTGAAATGAGTTCTTCTGGAATAACAGATGCTGGAATCACTGGCTGGGGCTGACTACCCAAGAGCCCAGATCCTCTATCACGTCCTGTTCGAATAACTCGCGTTTGCCTCCTGGAATCTCTAGCTCCAGCTGATGATCTACCAGAGGATCCTCCTCCACTTCCTCCGACACCTGAGCTCCAGCGACTCCTGAGGAATTTTAAAAATGGCAATAGATTTATGTGTTTGAGCTGTTTTACAAGCTATCATGTATCTGAATTTAACTGTTGACTACAGTACACTAGCCATGTGATTCACCAGCCTTTTAAAATGAAGCTAGTATGCTTGATACAATGGCATCTTTTCTGTACAGCAGTTTTGCAAATGCAATTTCTTTAAAAGAATCCAAATAATATAAATTCACAAGCTAGTTTGCATTAAGATGCACTTCTTTACTTTCAGCTTTTACTTTTTATTCTACATTCCAGCCAGCTTCTGAAATTGTTAGCAATGAAGTCATTGCATACATGTGCAAAAGATCAATATGCTTAAGTTTTCATATCCAAGAGCCATACATTCTGAGTTACAAAATCCGACCGCTACACTACAAATAATTAAAACAGAACTCCCCCTATTAAGTATGACATCATTTTCTATGCAAAATGTTTATATACTACATCTTAATGGCCATATATTGGTTAAAATTATAAACTGCTTCAGAAATAGTCATCCTTTCCAGTAAAGATCTCCTTCAGAAGAAAAGGCACGATATAAGTATCTTTACCAATAATAAGTGGTAATTCATTTTGAAATATTTGCATGGAATATTTGCACTGGAAATGTAGGATATTATTTATGCTTGATTTCTTTTTCTAGGCTGAAGATTGGTATTGTTTTAACATAATGTTTTATTAACTCAATACACTTGGCACAATCCAAACATGAGGCTGTTCAGATATCTTGAAACTGAAGTAGTGAACCATTCTTGAGAAGATACTAACAATTGTTGCTGATGTGATACAAATGCAGCAGGTTTAACTAGAAATCCTCTCATTTTTTACTTCTAAATCATGCTAGCATTGTTCAACAACATAAGTAACAAATAAGTCCGAATATAGGTCATGACACACATGCAGATATTTTTCCTACAAATGTTTTTATTTGTATTTTTAATATTAGTCCCTTACTACAAAGCAGATTCATGTGACATTTTGAGTAAATTATGTTCCCCTAAAATGAAGTTACTGTAATTCGGGGGGGGGGGGGGAATCTAAAAGGACTACCCACAGTAGCAGGCATGTTTTTATTATGGTTAAAGTAAATTAGATTGCTTACAATTATAGATTTAACATTCCAAACTTAACATCTTAATGGCATTTTTCCAAAAAGCTAGCTAAACCACTTCTGCATTTCGGTGGTCTTATACATACGGGAGACAATGTTATGTGTAGCCACACATAACCAAGCGCAAACAGATGGTAGCCTCAACCCTATCAAAACTTACCCAAGGGTGTTGCCTGCCAGTCTGCCCAGAGTTTCAGAACCAGACAGAAACCATGGGGAATCACTAGTTCTGCCTGGCCTGGATGTCCTTCCTGCCCCTGAGCCACTGCTCAACTTTGAACTGAAAGTAAAAGATGGTAGATCAGTCACAATACAATCCCAAATGGGTTACAAACAAAGCCTGGAATCCCAGGTTTAAATTATCAGGGACTTAGTCTGGTAACACACCAGCTTAAGCAACACCCTTGGGAATCTTCCATACTTAGCTGCAATATATATGATGCTCTAATATGAAAAGAGAAAAGGCATGTAAAGCATGCCTAATGAATTTGGTGGTTGACAAAATGATGTCCTACTAAAAAAACAATTCTGTGTCAGGAATTATGGTAAGATTGTGAAGTGTCTGTATAAATGAATGAATATGCATTAGATTTTAAATTAATATAATCGTGAGTTAATGTAAAGCCCAAAAACCTGTTTAAACCAAACATTAAACATATCTGATAATAGTTCCCCCCAAAATAATTTTGAGCCAAATAATAACAATGTGGATCCAGAAAACATACCCTAGCAAGTGGTAAATATGTAAAAATGTAATCTCAAACTTGAGTGATTACTGAAATTATCTGAAGAGTCGGACACGACTAAAAAACTAAAAAAAAAACCTTGTTATAACACCTATAACATTTAGGATTGTAAGATTCCGTTCTTATCATTTAATATAAAATAGGTCATTAGATTGGCCTTAATTTTGCCTAAGGTCTGTACAGCCATTACCAGTTTGCTAAAGCAAGACACCCAAAAAGATGGTTCTCCCTCCTCCCGTTTCCATTTTCAATTCTGCTGACGGTTCGGAATCAAAATACCAAGAGAAATTGGTTAGATACTTCTTAAATACACAACAAAAGTAGTCCTTACCCATCATTATTATCAGGTTTACCCAATTCCAATCTGTCTGGCTGAACTAAAAAGCCAATCCTGCAGACTCTACCATCCTAGATTTAAAAGAGAGAGTGTCCAATATTGAAACAATACTAAACTTTAATTATGTAAAAAAAAAAAAAAGTTTTCAGCTGTGGGTCAAGTTGGTCTAATTGAGACTGGGAAAACTATATTTAACTATATGAATTAAGTTTAACAGTATCAGTACAATATTTTTGTGAAACATATTTAAACAAATTACCTCAAGGAGAAATGCAGCATGATTTGGTCCCACCACACACTGTTTAATAGTGGCCTGCTCCAATACATTCAAAGGGGGGTGGCTGAAAACAAAAAGCAAGCATGGGTAACATTTTTAAAGACTCCTTAACTCTGAGAAATAAACCAAGTGGCATATGGAATGTATAATGAATATAGCTGTAACATCTGAAACTGATTAAAGATGAGCATTAGTTGCAGCAACCCAATGTATTTTCAGCCATAAGACAAAAAAGAACAAAATGTTAAAAGCCACCAGGGAACATTATACTATATTTCAATAATGTATTTTCCAATACATATCTTTATGAAGCGGTGTTCCCCAAGTACTAATTTCTGACAATAACTGTGAAATATACAGCAGCCGCCAGTTTTAACCCTGCCTATGCACTTCAATTCATTTAAACTGTTTTTTAATGCTAAACTCCAATTATCATCATCACCAATACTGATTTACTAATCACCTTCTAAACAACCATCTTAGGTGATTTATACATAATTAAAAACAGTTAAGGACACAAAAACAAACAAGACAAAAAACCAAGATCAAATAATTAATTTGGATACCAATGAAATACAAAACCACATCCACATGGCACTTTGACTATCACAAGTACATCAGTAGCTCTTCCTTTCTGCACTGACTTGGGCAACAAGACTTACCGTATGTAGTTAGCCAAGTAGCAAAACTTACCGTATATCGCGGCGTATAAGACGACTTTTTAAGCCCGAAAAATCTTCTCTGAAGTCGGGGGTCGTCTTGTACGCCGGCAACATCATGACCCGGAGTTCCGCCCCGCCACTGGCTGCATGGAGCCTCTCCCCGGCGCTCCAGCCGCAACCGCTGCCTCAGCCGCCATGGAGCCCGGGCTGGGCGTGGGCGGCAAGCGCGGAGGCTTCCTGTGCGGCGACGGGGAGGTTCTCCCCGCTGCCCCAGGTGTCGCTGCCGACGCCTCAGCAGCCGTGGAGGCCGTCCTGCGCTTCAGCAGGAAGCGCGGAGGCCTCCTTTGCGGCGACGGGGAGCTTCTCCCCGCTGCCCCAGGCGTCGCTGCCGACGCCTCAGCAGCCGTGGAGGCCGTCCTGCGCTTCAGCAGGAAGCGCGGAGGCCTCCTTTGCGGCGACGGGGAGCTTCTCCCCGTTGCCCCAGGCGTCGCTGCCGACGCCTCAGCAGCCGTGGAGGCCTCCTTTGCGGCGACGGGGAGCTTCTCCCCGCTGCCCCAGGCGTCGCTGCCGCCACCTCAGCAGCCATGGGGGCCGCTGTGCGCTTGGGCGGCAAGCGCGGAAATCTCCTGTGTGGCGCGGGGGACGCTCTCCCCGCCGCTGCCGCCGCCTCAGCAGCCATGGATCCCGGGCTGGGTGAGTATACCCCAAACTCTGTTTTTTCACATTAAAAGTTGGGGGGTCGTCTTATACGCCGAGTCGCCTTATACGCCGCGATATACGGTATGTAGAGACAAAGCTACTAATTCTAGAAATGGTGAATACGAACACTGAACAACTAAGCAGTTTTATCCAACCTCAGGTCCTCCAATTTTGTTGGACTACAGTTCCCATCATTCCTTATCACTGGCCATACTAGCTAGGAATGATGGGTGCCACAGTCCAACAATATTCTGGGGGACCCAAAATGTGGAAGGTTGCCCTAAAGTTACTCTTCCTTTGAAGTTATAGCCTATAACACTATCTCACCTGTTTAAGTTGTATTTGTTGAGCTTCTCTGAAACTTCCCTTAATCTGCAAGAGAAAACAAAGGATCTTTTAGCATTAATGTTTCTGACCAAAATTTACTTTGGCTATTAACAGATCTATTTATAATGATACAACAAATGCTCATGGTGAGTGAAACCTCAGAACCAGATTAGTAGCTGAGATTTCCAGTGGTCAAGAGACAGGTTAAGTTATGAACATTGTTCTAATTCTCTTACATTTATATTCTACCAATTTTCTGTCTTGCAACCCAATACATGCGCTTCCAAGGCAATCACCCATCCAGGCACTGAACAGACCCAGATATGTTTAGCGTAAGCAAGGTAGAGGCCTCATGTGCCTTCAGACCATGACCATAACAAATGCATAAATAGCATTTGGTTAGCAGCTTTTAAAATGGCCTCATTTACCAGGGTTGCCAAGCACCCCTTTATGTCACCACTCTCGTAGCCAACATATTCTTTGCTCTTCTAGCTCTAGTACTCCATTATCTGTAGTTCTCCTGCGCCTCAAATTCTGCCCTCTTGCAGTGCCTGGTACCTGTCTGGTGCCAACCTGACTTCCTTCAAATTCCTCCTCAAAGCCCACCTTTTGCATGAAGCCTTTGTCAAAACCCCTGCCATACTACTAAACTCAAGTACGTACAACTGAAACAAGTGCATGTTCTTCCCCAGTTTACTTTTACTTTGTCCCCGCCCCCCCCCACTTTCTGTGATCAACTTAAAGTGGTTTTAGAAGGGAGCCTGTCGTATTGTACTTTATAAAGCACAATATAAATTCATAGCATTATATAAACAAGACAACATAAGAGCTGAACCATGGATATTTTATGTTTTCTTCATTATGCACTGGTCTTCTTGCATAAGTAACTTCAAATGCACCTTGAAACACACGATATGCAAGGAGGTAAAGCATGTATAATGTACCTATCTTTCTTTTGGTTTGATCACATGATACACCAGCCTTTGCCAACCTGGTAGCCTCCAGATGAGTGTTAGAAACACAAATATATAAGCTAAACAACAAATGGCTCCTTAAGGTAAAAAGGTAAAGGACTCCTGGACAGTTAAGTCCAGTCGAATTCGACTATGGGGTGAAGCGCTCATCTCCACTTTCAGTTCAACAGAGCCGGCGTTTGTCCGCAGACAGCTTTCCGGGTCATGTGGCCAGCATGACTAAACTGCTTCTGGCGCAACGGGACACCGTGACTGGTGCCAGAGTGCACAGAAACACTGTTTACCTTCCCGCCGTAGCGGCACCTATTCATCTACTCGCATTGGTATGCTTTCAAACTCCTAGGCTGGCAGGAGATGGGACACCTGCATGACCTTAAACCAGGGTTACAGCCACTAAAATGGGGTGTCTAGTCGTCATTTGGGGGTCAGGCAGTTTGAAAGTCATACTTTTCAATACAACTTTTTGGTTCCTGAAATTCATTCTGATTCTGCAGATAAAATATAATGGATAGGATATGCTGCTAGCGTGTGAAAACGGCCAAGACCCAAGGATCCCCAGGCATGGACCTCTAGATGGTGGAGACGTCAGGCACCATCCTGGTGCCCGGGCATCTTCACTTGGTCGCAAGTGGCCAATAGCCAGGTGCAAAATGCACCTGGTGAA
Source organism: Lacerta agilis (assembly GCF_009819535.1). Taxonomy (NCBI): domain Eukaryota; kingdom Metazoa; phylum Chordata; class Lepidosauria; order Squamata; family Lacertidae; genus Lacerta; species Lacerta agilis. Next base: position 65,245,874 of record NC_046318.1, read on the forward strand.
TTTCGAACACTGTTTTAGATTACAATTCCCATTGGCCCTAGCCAGAACAGCCATGCACAAAGGCATTCAGCCTCATTTTATGTATGCCCCTCCTTACATACTTGAGTCAACCTTGCTGTTAACGTGTCTGCCTGTTCAGTAGCAAGTACCCTGCCACTGGGAAATGAGCAGTCATCTTACAACAGCCTTCTAGCCAGGGTGGGGCAAATGAGCGCACCATCACCCAGAGTTCTGCTTTATTCCTACTCCATTCCAAGGATATATGTTTTTGAAAATTGTTTTTTTATTTGTGACATAACAGTTGGCAGCCTCTATGTAAAGGATGAAAGCTCATTTTAACGACAGGAGCAATTTAAGACAGGACTTCTGAAAAACTCACTGAAGAAAGCACAACAAAAGCCTCATTTATAAAAGCCCCCAAAGACTTTCCCTGACTGAGGGTAGATTTTTCGTGATCACAATAACCCTTTAATTAAGTGATCCCACAGAAAAACAGCCCCTACATTAATTTAACTTGAAGAGATCAATATTAAAATTTGTATTATGGGCCAGTTAGATTCCACACAGCTTGGACTTTCCTTTGTTCTGTTTTCCAGCTTTAGTTGTGTTGTCTACCCAGCCAGCAATCAAGAAGAATGTTTGAGTGCTTGTTGTAAGAAGTGAGGGTTAGTTTTTTCTGCAGTTATTATGATGAGTAGAGGAGGACTGGGCACTTATTGAAAAAAGGTGAAATAATGAGGTAACCTAAAGTGAGCTAAAATACATCTACCCCAATTACAGGTAGGTAGCCATGTTGGTCTGCCATAGTCAAAACAAAATAAAAAATAAAAAAATTCCTTCCAGTAGCACCTTAGAGACCAACTAAGTTTGTTCTTGATATGAGCTTTCGTGTGCATGCACACTTCTTCAGATAGGTATCTACGCCAAGTAATTTTTCAGTCCTTTAAAGCACTCACTATACTCAAAATCATAATGGCTATTTTTTCTTCTTTTTCTTGTGATGCTAGACAGCAAAGGATGAAAACAAGCCTAGAGGAATAAAACCACCACTGTGCAATCTACAGTTGGCTGGCTGGCTGGTTCTACTGTAACAGGCCTAATTTCTGATTTTCCCAATACGTGCAGCTCAGCATGAGGCCTTTCCAGGGTTTCTGGGAAGAAATATCAACCCAGCAACCAGTAAAAAGAAATATCCAATGGATTTCTAGAATTAGTTTCCAATCACTAATTCCAATCACTAATGTGTATCTGAAGAAGTGTGCATGCACACGAAAGCTCATACCAAGAACAAACTCAGTTGGTCTCTAAGGTGCTACTGGAAAAAAATTTCTATTTTGTTTCCAATCACTGTTAGCCTTTTAGTCCTTTATATAGCAAACAGTAAACAAAAGATCCTTGACCGCACAACAGAAAGGAAGATCTATGGAAAAGTTTGTTTTCATATGGAATCTAAAGCTGAGACACCTAATCCAGCATTAAAGCTAAGCTGACTGCCATGTCCAAAGTAGCTCAGTTCATGAAGAATCAGAACACAGGTGAAAGAAGACTGTAGCTATTGGCAAAGTCAAGCTTTTGAGCCTGGTTATGCATATTTTTATTTGATTTTTTTATTTATTAGATGAATATACTGCTCTTCTTAATAAGATCCCAAGGTGGTTCATTTGTCCTCAGCACCACTCCACACAAGTTTTTTACTTTCTAAGTTATAGTATAAACTATTCTATTTTGTTTTACACCTTTTCGCAGCCTTGTTCACTGCATCCATAACATCCTTAGAATCATAGAGTTGGAAGAGACTCCAAGGATCATCTAGTCCAGGCTTCCTCAAACTCAGCCCTCCAGGCGTTTTGAGACTACAATTCCCATCATCCCTGACCACTGCTCCTGCTAGCTAGGGATTATGGGAGTTGTAGGCCGAGTTTTAGGAAGCCTGATCTAGTCCAACCCCCTGCAATGCAGGAATCTTTCACCCAATAACCCACAACCCTGAGATTAAGAGTCTAATGCTGACTGAGCTATCCCTCAGGTCAAACAAAAAATATGCCAGTCATCTAATTCCTGGTGTTCAACTAAATGCTCTGTTAACATGACCTTTACATAGCCAATTATGTAAGTTAACATGCTCTCTCACTGCCTTTTCCTTCCTTTGGACTGGCCCTCACCTCTTCTCCATCAGGGAATAAGCGGGATTGGCTAGCACTAGGCCCCTTCAAAACACCCCACCTCAAAATGTGGCTGCTCCACCTAACAAAGAAATCTGGCTACAGGCATCTGCATCATCAGCACTGCTCTCAGGAGGCAACACTACCAGTCCAAGAATGCCACTTACACCAAGCATGCCGCCTAAGGCAATGTGAAGACAATTTTCAAGGTTATTTAGCTTGAGAAGGCAAACTCTCCCAGTGCAAACTACTTGGGAAGGGATATTATTATGCCATGGCTGGGCCTCAAGCAGTCTGGCTAGACATATTCCAGACTCCAGGCTAATAAAGTTAGCCACTGCTGCAACAGGCAGTGACTGCCAGTGTTTTAGTATTTTCCACGATGTAGATTACATTTGTGCTTTGTGTTTTTGTGTCATTGTTTCCCCCCTCTTTCTGTTCTGTGCACATATAGGGTAAGGCCCCTCACAAAACAGGCTCCTGTACTTGTACTCTGAAATACCTGCCACATGCCTGCCTTACATAAGACGTGAAAGGAAATCAGAAGTGGAGCGGTTAACATGAATTGCTATTAGATCAAAAATACATTTCACTGGTAATACATTTCTCTCTGTGTTCATTTCAACAATACAACTGCTAACCTTTCAACAAGGTGATCTCACGATGAGAAGGGGAAGACTGTGATTCACTAAAGAGTAGGAAATAAAACCACCAAGAAGAAGAGTAGCCTTGTAAAAAAAAAAGGACCCCTGGACAGTTAAGTCCAGTCAAAGGAGAATATGGGGTTGTGGCACTCATTTTGCTTTTTAGGCCGAGGGAGCCAGCGTTTGTCCACAAGCAGCTAAACCGATCATGAGGATGCCAGAGTGAATAAGTTCAAATTTACTATCCTCCTTTCCCACACTTTCCACTTGTGATGTGCTGATGGCCTGGGGGGAGGGAAGGGGGAACCAATACTTTTCTAATGTATGAAGCTCTTTCCACCTAGTCATATTCTTACTCTGAGCAGCTGGCATTTTTCTAGCTGGCGAGTGTGGAAAGTCCCAGGCTTCCTCCCAATCTGGAGAGGGGCCAGGGATCACCACTGCAGGGGCAATCCTTGCTGAGACTCCCTTCACAGCCAGCACAGTTGGAAGAAAGCTAAAGACTGTACTTCCAAGGTACTTCACACACCTCTGAAGGGCATCACCAAAACAAGGCACCGTTTTCCTCTACAGCTCCCACTACAAAAGAGGCAGGGCTTATTTTTGTACCACACTTTGACACAGCATGATTCCAATGACATTTTCCCACCTGGGAAATGCCCCAAAGTCCTGCTGCACTTCAGAGGGAGCACCACAAGGTCAGAGACAAAATCCTGAGCCCTGGATAGGAGCAAAGTTTCAGAAACCAAATTTTTGGTCAGCCACCAAGACCAGACAAAATTTATGGCCCTCATTATATCCAAGTCCCTGAAACAGAAAAATTACTTAATGCCACCAATACCTTATTTTAAAGTATCCTGTTCCTTTTTAAGTGTCGCAATTAAAGAAAAATGTTGACGAACCAGAAAAGGCTCAGAAGGGAACTATGAGAATAGAAAAGGCTGTGGATTAATCATGCGATAAGCCTAAAGAAAAGTATGGATTCTTCAAAACAGAGCACTGTAGGGGACTCTGAAAAATTAGGGTTGATGTGCACAAAACTACATAAATTCTGGGATGGGTCCCACTTACCCATGTGCCACATGCACACTCCAAAGCCACATCATATATTGTTTCAAGCTCATTAATGTCATCTAGAGTTATATTATGAAGTGGAATACTGGGCAGGTTCAAAGTTGTATTTTGTTTTGTTTTTTAGGTGACAACCCGGAGGAAGTGTGTGTATGTAACTTTATTAAACACATTCATGAAGTCTATTTGTAAACAAACTTCGGAGGAAGGGAGTAAATAAGGGAGTAAATTAAAACTAACACTGTCCAGAGTATATACTGTATCTCAAAACTCTTGGGGGAGCTGAACAATACACCAATATGCCAGGTATCTGTAGCATAAAATCTCCAATCATTTCAACTGAATTGGAGCAGAAATGAAGAGTAACACTGAAATTAATGAATACTGTGGACTGCATCCTTAGCTGTTATAGCTTCTTGAAAGCATAGAATAGAGGTTCCCAGCTATGCTCCTTTAAAATCGTTTGAGAATGTTTGGTGAATGTTTGCTGTCTCTAGGAGCCACAGCCCAATGCGAGCTCCAAACTTTTAGACCTCAAACTATGTTAACATTTCAACAAAATATATAGGGTTGAATCCAAAGAAAAATAGCTGAATGTATGTCGCACTGAAATCAGTGCTACAAGTAATTTTCTCTAATTTCAATGGGATGCGGGTGGTGCTGTGGTCTAAACCACTGAGCCTAGGGCTTGCCGATCATAAGGTCGGCGGTTCAAATCCCCGCGATGGGGTGAGCTCCCATTGCTTGGTCCCAGCTCCTGCAATTTGAAAGCACATCAAAGTGCAAGTAGATAAATAGGTACTGCTTCGGCGGGAAGGTAAACGACGTTTCCGTGTGCTGCTCTGGTTCGCCAGAAGCGGCTTAGTCATGCAGGCCACATGACCTGGAAGCAGTCTGCGGACAAACGCCGGCTCCCTCGGCCAGTAAAGCAAGATGAGCGCCACAACCCCAGAGTCGTTGGCGACTGGACTTAACAGTCAGGGGGTCTCTTTACCTTTAATTTCAATGGGAATTAAGTTTAACTAACTTGGTCCAGATCCAATCTACAGTATCTAGATACCTGCAGAATACCCTGTGCTAGCTAAGCATGAAGATATTTTAAATAGTGTAATGGAATTTTGGAAAGGTAGGGAGAGTTCCAAAGGCACAACTACACACAAGCAGAAACACAGAGTTGTTGCCAAAATCACCTTCCCAGATCATGCAGGACATCTCTCCCTCTTAATGTATAAGACTTTCCACCCTGAACATGACATTCTGCATTTCCCTGCCACACATTTTTGTTGGCTGGTAGGGGAAGGTAAACATTACAGGGGCAGATATTTGTATTCGTAGTTGCATTCTTATTATTATTTTTATGTGTGTGATGGCAGTCTGCTAGACACAGTAAACTGAACTGATACACATTACATATCAACAAAGCTTAGTAAAACGTATTTAGATTCTAATTTCAACAATCTTCTACTGAAGGCACATGCTTTTTAACCAGTAAAGAATGGCCTGATTTAACAGCTAGATCCTAACGCTGAAGCAGCATATACGCAAATAAACAGCTGCTCCAGGCAGTGTCACAAAACATGATAGTACACCACTGTTACAGGAAAACTATGGACGTGGCCCCAATTTATTTTATCCCTTTATGATGCTGTACAGCAAAATACATGGTCAAAAGCAGGATAGTAACAGGCAGGAAAATGTTGGTTTACCAATCCTAAATTGTACTGTATTCCATCTCCTGCCCTGTGAATCAGAACTAAAATCCTGCTTACCCTCACCAAGGGAGACATCTTGAATCCCTAATTCCTGAGTAGAGAGGCTTTTCAACACCTTTTAAATATAGAAGAGCTTCCCCTCTCTTAAGTCACCATGATTACAAGTCACAAGTGCTATGGGACCAAGCATGTCGACTCAAAAGGGTATTTGATATTAATACTGTTCTACATCAGAGAAGAAAATATATACCCAAAAGGTAAAATTAATATTTATTACTCATCTGCTTCTGGTTTCATGTGATCAACATTAAACAAAAAACCCAATTCACACAGCACTGAAATAGGTACACAAAAATAATCTGATTTTTCCAACAGTCAAATTGTGATCATTAATTAGTGGGAGCCATTTTGATAGTGCAAACAGATACATGGTGCAGTAGTTATAAGTGTCTATCAATGACCAGGGAATCCCTAGGTCAAATCCCCACTTGGTCATGAAGCTCACTGTGTGAACTTCAGCCAGTCACTTCCTCACAGCTTAACCTAACCTAATTGACAGGGTTTTCTCAAGAATAAAAAGGGGAGGAAAAATCATGTATGCCAACCTAAGCTTCTCTGCAATCAGACCAAAAAGCTCTGCAATAGTCAAACATGTTCTATCCTTGTGAGCATTTGTTATTACGTCAGTAAAAATGAACAACCGTAATAAAGTTGTTCTTGAAAAGTGTTTGCATAAATGAAACCAAATCTATGCTTTTCCAACTAACAATTAAAAAACAAATCCCCATATTTATGAAATATTTTTATGAATTTATGAAATAATCATTTGTTGCTAAGAAGTTACAGCTACCATCAGCCATTTTATAAGGTGTTTTGTGCATTTAAGTCTGCACTAAAATTGGTACTTTAAGCATTCCTCACTATCACAACTTCATGAACAATTTGCTTACGGTTCTAAAGCTACACCCATAATCAGTGTCACCAGGAAGAAACCAAATACCATGGAACCCAGTGGGATATATTTTGAAGCAAACATATTTAGAACATGGCTGTAGAAGTTACATGAAGATGTTGGTGTACTTGCCTCACACTATTAATGTCCTATCTCCACCCTTCTATGACAGAAACGTGTCAAATTCATAGACATTACTGAGGCTACAGCCAATCTCTGAGGTGGTATTTCTCTTAGCACATGACACTCACTGCAGTGTTAAATGTGTCACCAGGTCATTCAAGAGAAAGAAACCACACCCAGACAGGCAGGCCCGTAATAGTTTGAATAAGATGTAATCCTCACATTGATGTACGTTACTTGCTAAATATTTAGATATTCATTTTCTACTGAAACCTTTTTCAGACATCTTTCTTAGATAAGCATACAATCCTATGCACACTCAGCTGGGAATAAGCACCACCAAAACACAGGGGTATTATTTCTGAGTAAATATGCTTAAGATTGTGCTGCACAATAACAGCATAGACTTAGACCATAATCAAATTTAATAAAGGCCCAGAGAGTACAATTACAGAAAAAATGTCTACTATCTGTTGCTATTTAAAAAAGAAGTAATAGATATATCTACATGTTAACTGTAACAAAATTATTTTTGTGTTGTAATACAGAACGTTAAACATTACTGGAAATCTCAAATTGCTTGCAATTTAGGCTTTCCATTATGCTCCCAATCATATACATTTAGCAGTTTCAAGACTGTCAACCCCAATGCAATCAAGCCTATTTCATAGATCTCCCCTGCATGAACAACAGCCACAATAAACATACTGATTTACCTATCCCTTTCCCATCACTAATTTGCAGTTACAAATTCCCTTTTAAGTCCCCCTTAAAATCATATTTAATTCAAAACCTAGTCTTGCTCCTTCGCTTTCTACACCTAAAACTGACAAGATTAGCAGCTTCTTCGAGATAAGATGAGAGAGCCCTTCAGAATTTTATCTGATGGTGTGCAACGTTCGAAATAGCTAAATTTCCATTGCGGTCAAGATTCCCGGAGCGCCAGAGTTAAAATATACAGTACACACCATCAGAAAAGGCCAAGTTACACGATGCTTATAGCGTGAAACCCCACGCGGAATCGCACTGTCAGTCGAAGTTTTTATTCAATGCCGGGGAGAGAAGACCGGAGAGTCTGCTCAACCCCACCTTTTGCAAACCCAGAGACAAAAGCAAAACCAACACGTTTCCAAGCCCACGTTTACCCAGGATCCAACGCAGGATCCAACGGGATCGTTGCACCTGGGTAAGCATGCATGGAACCGTGCCTCTCATTTGACACCCGCGGCTTTACTTATTTATTTATCGGTTATTTTTGTTTTTTTAAGCGTCCAAATGCACGAGGCGGCTCCTGCATTTACAACCCAGGCGGAGAACCTTGTTGACGCTCACAACATATAAAGTTAAAAGGGGTGGGAAAAATAAACAAAATCCCGGGGAAGGGGTGAAGGAGGTGTGTGTGTGTCCCCCCCCCCCACATTCCACCTCCAACCCTTCACTCCCGTCAACCAAACACGCGGGGCTCCTCCCCTCACGCACGGGGGCTCCTCCCCCTCTTCTGCCTCCTCTGTCTCCCCTCCTCCCGGGGGCCCCCGAGTGGCCTCCCCTCGCGGGCTCTCCCTCCTCACCGGTCATTGAGCTGGTCCTCGGTGCCCGGGAGCGGGTGCACCACGAAGTGGATCGATGTCATGTTTCGCTCCCCCTCCCTCGAGGGAGGCGGACAGGGGCCGGGCGCGCGAGGAGGAAATGGAGGGTGCGGGAGGGGGGGGGAGAAGAGGAGGAGGAGGCGGAGGAGAAAGGACGGGCGACGGCGGGCGGGGGGGAGGGAAGGAGGGCTTGGCGCCCCCTCCGGAGTGCCGCTGGGTGTCTCGTTCACACTCGGGAGCCTCCGCTGGGCGCGAGGGGAGCGAGAGGCTGGGAAGCGGCGTGCGCGGGAGCGGGGAGCTCGCGGCGGCGGGAAAGGGTTCGGTCAGCGCCCCGCTCTCACACGCGCCGCCATCTTAACTTCCAGCGGCCCCTCTCTTCCCTCCCTCTCCTTGCGCCTCGTCGGGGAGAGAGCGGACGGGGCGGGGCCGCCGCCGTCCGGCAGCCAATGGCAGGCCGCCGCTCAGCAGCGGCCGGCCGTGGGGATGATGTAAAGCTCGCGAGGGTTGGCCGGCGGCCGGCGTGCGTTGCGTCAGGCGCGGGCTGGGGAAGAGGGAGGGCGGCGTGGCTGCGCGCGCCGCTTTCGCTTCCAGTGCGGAGAGGGGAGGAGGAGATGCGCGTCGGAGATGCGCGTCAGCGCCGCCTTCTCCCGATGGTTCCGCCGCCTTGGCCGCCCGGCTTCTGGGCCTTCCCAGAGAGCGGGAGATAAAAAGGCGTCCTCTTTCTCCTCCTCCAGAACAGGCCAAGCAGCAGCGAAAAGCGTGGAGAGCGGGGAATAATAATACCCTGTGAGAGGGGACGGGGCATCCGCCTCCCGACGGGAAAAGTCCCCGAGTGGGAGAGGCTGGCAGGTCGCCATAGGCCTTTCCCTTGATTTGCCAGCCAGATTCTGCCTTGTAGGAGTTGATAAGATTTATGATGGGGTGGCGGGGAGGGAACACGCGAACGTGTGAACGTCGCACTTGCAGCTTTGCCTGAGGATAGCCCCGGGGAAACCTTTACTGCGGTTTGTGTAAAACGGGACTTCCGTGCGTGACGGAAAGGGAGGTGCAATCCATTGTCTCTCAAGACAAGACCGGTGCCAATAACATGGTTCCTTCCTCTGCCCTGTCCCCATTTTATCCTCACAACAACCCTGTGAGGTAGTTGTGTAATAGTGAGTCACCCAGCAGGCTTTGTGGCTGAGTGAGGATTTGAAGGCCACATCTCCACAATCCTATGCCTACACTTTACCACACTTGAAGACTGTGGTTTTAATTCTGTTCACTGGCTGTTCATTTGGTTGTGTCGCCACCCTCTTCTTTTTCTCCATGAGGTAAAAAGAGTGTCAGTTACCTGAATGAGACCCAACTGGCCCACTCGCAGGTCCTTGTAGCTACCTCTGATCCAGCTTGGGGAAAAATCAAGTTTGAATTGTACCTTTGTACAATTGGATAGGGGACGTGGGTGGCGCAGTGTTCTAAACCACTGAACCTCTTAGGCTTGCCGACCAGAAGGTCGGTGGTTCGAAACCCTGTGATGGGGTTGCTCCCGTTGCTCTGTCCAAGCTCCTGCCAAACTAGCAGTTCGAAAGCACACCAAAAAGTGCAGGTAGATAAATAGGTACCGCTCTGGTGGGAAGGTAAACAGTGTTTCTGTTCACTGCTCTGGGTTTTGGTGTTCCGTTGCACCAGAAACAGCTTAGTCATAACCCAGAAGCTGTATGGCGGCTCTCTCGGCCTGTAAAGCAAGATGAGCACCGCAACCCCATTGTTGTCTGCGAATGAACTTAACTGTCAGGAGTCCTTTACCTTTACCTTACAATTGGATAGTTAACATGCACACTTCAGGCAAGCAAGCAGTGTTATTCAGAGCTCAAGGGCACCAAACCACTCAAGTAGGGTGCAAAACAGAGCCACTGAAGGGTGTGACCTGGGAAGAGTCCTCAGAGCCAGAAATAGAGGCTTGGATGGTCTCCAGATCTGAAGTTGCATTTCCATGGGCTAGAGTATAGAAGCCCCATCGTGAACTATTAACCTATGGTTATATGATTTGTGTGTAACTTTCTGAGGTCAAAGGCCTGAGCTTTAACCTTGCTGCAACTTCTTTTTAACATCTAAAATATGTAGCTATCAGGATTACCCAAAAATGTAGTTTGCGACTGCAACATCTATGACTCTTAGGCAGGAACTCCTTTCCAATTTCGTTGTTGCTTCCTACTATGCTACCAGGAAGTTTGCAGTAGCTCGCTCTTCTTGCTGCTGCTTCCTCTTATGCACATAAACCAATATACTCCTGATATAGGCATTGTTCTGATCATTATTGTCTGTGTGGAATCAGTAATAATAATAATAATTTATTATTTATACCCTGCCCATCTGGCTGGGTTTCCTCAGCCACTCTGGGCAGCTTCCAACAAAATATTAAAATAGAATAGTGTATTAAACATTAAAAGCTTCCCTAAACAGTGACACTAAATTAGGACTTCGTCCTTTTCTTGGCAAGCTCATAACCTATCGCTTATCCAGAATGACCAATAGGCTATAGGTCATTCTTTATTTGCTACATTTACATGCCATCTTTCTTCCCATGGTGGAAATGAAGGAATAATGTGTAGGATTCCCTCACAGTGCCCCATCCATACACACACACACACACACACACCCTGGGCCTGGTTGGCTTCATCAATAATATCACACTGTGTATCTTCACACCATGCTGCTGACTGTTAACAGTTGGCATTCCTTTGGCTGGCCTTGGCTGTTTACCTGCCAAACTGGCTGTAGAGTTGTGCTGGCTGTGTTTAGTCTTTAAACCTCTGAGTAAGCTTGTGTCTGTAGGTGTTGCTGCTCTCCTGACTGATGAGTCATGAAGATCTCTAACAAGGGGCACACTATGGCTGGGGTCCCCAACATGGTGTCCATGGCACCATGCTCCCCTCGGACACCCTGCTTGGTGCTTACCAAGGCCACTGGGTACACCCAGTTTTTAATATTTGTAAAAGAACATCAAGCAAGTAAGGACAGCTTTTGGATGAGTTGAGTATTTTGCTTGTTCAGTGGGAAAGGTTCTGCACACCACCAATTTTTCTTCCATGAAATGGGTGTTTTGTGGTGCAGTTCTTAGGTCTTCAAATGGGCATCCTGCCCCCCAAAGTTGGAGACCCCTGCACACACAATGGGCTCTCCTTGATAACATGCCCATGGCACAAGCCAGCAGGTCTTTTGTAAGTGACAAATCTGTCACTTCACTCTCCTATTGTTGTTCCCATTAGCAAATACTAATGCTATCTGCTTTTTAGTAGATAACTATTTAAATAATGTAAGAATTACTTTTTGTGATCATTGTTTTCTCAAAACAGTTTGGAGTTTTAAGAACTGTGAAACTAGGAAACGTGGTAATACCTTAAGATGAAGTTTGAAATTTTAAGAGTCTTATAAGAAAAAAACAGTATGCACAATACAAGGTATTTGAACTACAAGATTTTGGCCATTTCAGTTTTTGTTAAAATGAGTGCCATGGTGTCTCTTAACGCAATAAGCTGAATGTTGGAAGATTCGGGTAAAAGAAAGTCCTTCATACAGTGCATAGTTGAACTGCAGAACTTGCTTCCACATGAGGCATGGAGGCCACCAATTTAGACAGCTTTAGAAGAGGATTAGACAAATTCAGGGAAGAGGGCTATCAAACGCTGTCAGTCCTGATGGCTCTGCTCTGCCTATAATATCAGTTGCAGGAGGGTTTCCCATGGATCTGGTTCACCACTGTGAGAATAGGATGCTGGACTAGATGGGCCGCTGGTCCTGATCCAGCAGGCTCCTCTTAAAGAATGGCTCAGACCCATAAACATCTGTATGATTTGTACACTGTGTGTGACGTCTGGGAAATCAAATAGTGCAATTAGCTCAATAGATATACTAAAGATGTATACTGTGAAGCTGTTGTTACTATTCCAATGTGATTTAACTATTAAGTGTTGCATGCTTCTCTGTTCATCTCAAAGCTAATTAATGGAACAGGAATGGCCTCTGAAATCTGGAGGAGCATCTGCTAAGCTCTTTTTCTCAGAATGTTCTCACCCTGCAGGGAAGATTTTGTAAGGCTTTAAGAGGTACTGCCTTGGGGGAACCCACACCCATAGCTTTACTTGCAGATATATTGAGAATCAAGAACTACAGCGGGATTCTTTGGGATTCGGGATACTTTGGGATTCGGACTTGAGAAACACCAGTGGGTCAGGGGGAGCTGCAATTTATGGAAGAAGATTACGGACATAAAATCCACGGAGAAATCTCATTTTTTAGCTGTTTTATCTCAACACAACACAGTGGCGTGAAAGAAGAATGAAGGACAACATCAGAAAGGATATGGAAAACATCGTAAGACTATGGAATGCAATGGAAATTCGACGTTGATTAAGACCCCTAAAAGTTTGAAGCATGGGAAGTCGTATAAAAATTAATAATTCAGTTTATTTGGACCTATTTGGATTATTCAATATTCATATGTAAAATTGGAATATTTGATGTGATTATTATAATTGGAAAATTTAATAAATATAATTGGCAAAAAAGAGAATCAAGAACTACAGAGTTGGAAAGGGATCCAATGCAACTATCCAGATCAACCCACCAAGCCTTCAAGGATACATGAAAAGCAACTAGAGAGGAGGTCCCTGCTCCTATAATTTGCTAAAATTGCCTTTTGCTGCCCTCTGCTGCCACCTGGAGGCTGGTTAAGAAATAATGAGCCAGTTCTGATTGCAACTTGTGCCTGCTTAAAGGTGCGTCAATGAGTTCTAGTGTAATGAGAATCAGTAATGAGTTATTTATGTTGTTGCTGCAATCAGCTGAGTGCAACCATGCATTCCATGCATTAAAATCTTCTGAGGAGGGTTTCCACCCCACTCTACCTCCACAAGGGACCCCACTAGCAAAAGCAGGCCATGGGTTGATCCTAGAGCAATTTCAGTTTTTGGCTAGGATGCTTAATATGTACTCCCAGATAGTAAAGGTAAAGGGACCCCTGACCATTAGGTCCAGTCGCATACAACTCTGGGGTTGCGCCACTAATCTCGCTTTACTGGCCGATGGAGCTGGCATATAGCATCTGGGTCAAGTGGCCAGCATGACTAAGCTGCTGTGAACCAGAGCAGTGCACGGGAATGCCGTTTACCTTCCCACCAGAGTGGTACCTATTTATCTACTTGCGGTTTGACGTGCTTTCAAACTGCTAGGTGGGCAGGAGCAGGGTCTGAGCAACAGGAGCTCACCCCGTTGCGTGGATTTGAACCTCCAACCTTCTGATCGACAAGCCCTAGGCTCTGTAGTTTAACCCACAGCGCCACCCGCGTCCCAGATACAAGTGTCATAATGTCAGGAAACTCTTGTGTATTAGATAGAGGCAAGAAAAGGATAGCTATGGAATATTAGGGTGTGGTGATTGCTGTTCAGAGTCAGAGCTCCAGTTGCGTACAATCTACTTGGTGTGAATTGCTGCTAGTCCACAGAAACTAGCAGACCAAGAAGTGGGTGTTGTATCTGCTGTTGCACCAAAAACAGCTGTGCTATCCCTAAACGAGGTGATTTGAAAAGTCAGGGACTACAGCTGGTAGCAGACAGAGCCAGGACCAAAAGATGGTGCAGTTTGCAGCATTACATACCGGTAGCTACTACTCTCTCTGTGCCACCCCATTCATTCTCTTATATTTCCCTTCCTCACACATAGCAAAAGGATATGCTTCCCAGAGGGGCAGTCTGGAGAGCAAAAAGTGGGCCTACAGTATCCACAGAACAAGGTGACACTAAGGGTACATGTGAAATTTAGTCAAGGCATTGTTTTTACCACTTGAATTGTAGTAAAACCTCTGCAATCAGTTTTTGGGCTTTAAACCCTGTGATAGGATGTACTTTTCCTGTCCTGTCCTGCGCAACAGTTGTCTACAGGACCCCCTGAAAGCATTGTTAAAGATGGGAGTTGTACCCAACTAAGTTTTACTCAAGAGTAGAGCCACTAAAATTAATGGGCCCAAGTTAGTAATAGTTATTCATTTTATTGGGTCTACTTTGAGTAGAACTACCACTGAATACAAAGCAGGATGTTAAGGTACTGTACTTCACCAATTCATAGAATTTTGTAAAACCATAGTTCAGGGCATCCTGATCAAAGCAAAAGTCTGAAAATTGAGCCTTTTATATTTCTCGCCTGAAACCTGTGACATAATGGCCATTTCACAATATCAGAGTAATTACAAGCAGTAGGAGGCAGTGGGCACAGAAAACTGAATCCCGGTGTATTTTAACTAAAAACCATCTGAGGGAACTTGGTATTATTTCTGAAGGAGGTGGAGACATCTTCAGTCTTGTTACCCAAGAATTAGATCTTCAGAAAGTTTGAGGGATATCTCTTAGGAGGCCACATTTTGAACGTAAAATGGTTCCTGAACTAAATTTTGAGTTTAAATTTAATAGTTGGCCCCCAATAGTAATGTTATAAGACATTATTCATCAGTGGATTTGGCTTTTCAGGATATGGGCCTGATTTGCTTTCTGCCTATATGTTTTATGTTTCTGTGTTTATAAGGACAATTGTACAACGTCCAAGTATTTCGCCCAAACCAATCTTTAGTTCCTATCACAACATCATTAACATACCCACATCGCACTCATTTCCTACTAAGAGTACAAGATACCCCCCTGAGAAATTCTGAAGTCTGTAATTTGGGCTTTTAACAGAAGTCTGTAATGGCTTTTAACAAATACCACAAACTCTGAGCTTTCTGACTTCTTTGTACATGAAAGAATGACCTTGATGCTTCATCACCAGGGTGGCATTTTATATTCAGCAGCTGAGACACAACCACAGTTTACCGTCCCCATGGCGATGGCTAGACTGTGACATATATGCAAAGCAATGATGTCATAAACGCCATGCTGGAATACAGCCAGAACACCAGTTGCTTGCTCCTTAATGCAAACTTCTGGCCGGGGCTTGCAAGACCAATTTTTTTTCCCCTGACGAGTGCCCTTTATTGAAGGCTGTACTCGTCGGTTAATATGGTTTAATGCCTACTCATGGCAACGCTCTGCAACGCCCTGGAAGCTGTTAGGCGAGATTTAAGGCGAACCGACAGAGAAATAAAGAAGCGCTTAAGGCTTATGGACATGAGTTGCTGCCCTAAATCCTGCGAAGTCCAGGCAACCTGCCTCTGTGATATAAGTCTCCACCCACACTGTTGCTGTCTTCTCCACCCCTACCCGCACTGCCTGTGTGACATACTATGCTGTCGTCCCTGTAGACCGCCTTGCCTCTCACCTATGGAGCGTAAAGCTATCAGGGCTAAGATAGAAGCTGAGCAAGAACTGGCCAGGTAAACAGGTTTCTCTAGTTTGTCACTTGTGTAATTATTTAACAGTTGCTGTTAAGGTGTTAAAAGGAGCAGGGTGGAAGCAATGGGGAGTGCATTTGTTCCTATGTATCTAGTTCCATAAAGGGCTGCAGATGGTGCTGTGGTCTAAACCAGGGGTGGCCAACTGCCAAGAGACTGCGATCTATACACACAGTTAAAAACTGGCATTGATCTACTGGCAGTTGAGTTTTTTCAGGGAGGAGGTAAAATGTTGAGCTTTTTATTAGGGGAGCCACAGTTGTTCAGCTTCTTTGGGGGGCAGCCAGTGATCTACCACACACGTCCAGTGATCTACCGGTAGATCAAGATCTACCTGTTGGACATGCCTGGTCTAAACCACTGAGCCTAGGGCTTGCGGTTCGAATCCCTGTGATGGGATGAGCTCCCGTTGTTCGGTCCCAGCTCCTGCCAACCTAGCAGTTCAAAAGCACACAGTGCAAGTAGATAAATAGGTACCGCTCCGGTGGGAAGGTAAACTCGGCGTTCTGTGCGCTGCTCTGTTTCGCCAGAAGCGGCTTAGTCATGTTGGCCACATGACCCAGAAGCTGTCTGGACAAATGCCGGCTCCCTCGGCCTATAGAGCGAGATGAGCGCCACAACCCCAGAGTCGTCCGTGACTTGACTTAACGGTCAGGGGTACCTTTACCTTTATCTAGTTCTGTAATTCGACCACTGCAACAATAGATGTCCTACAAAAGAGGAAAAGGAAGCACATTTGCTGTTTCCAGGTCTGTTTTAAACTGGGTCCTTCTGCATGTTGCTATTTCATTGCCTAATTGTTAAATTTGTATACTATCCTATACTCATAGATCTCAGGGCGGTTCAGAACATAAAAGTTATTTAGGAGGTCACCAACTTGGATGGAGCCAAGTCCTGCCACCCTCTCCTCTCCCCCACCACCTTTTTTTTAAGATTCAGAATTTTTTTAAAAAAGATGAACTGCTTCTTCACACAGTGGCGTGGTTAAGCTGTGGCATTTACTCCCACGAGATGCAGCGGTGGCCACCAATTTGGGTGGTTTTAAAAGAGGATTGGACAAATTCATGGGGGATAAGGATATCCATGGCTACCAGTCATGATGGCTATGCTCTGACTCTGCCCTTGGAGGCCGTACTGCTCCTGAATGTCAGTTTCTGGAAAACACAGGAGGGGAGAGGTGCTCCTGCGCTTGGATTCTGCTTGTGGGTTTCCCATCGGCAACTGGCTGGCCATTGTGAGAACAGAATGCTGGACTAGATGTGTCATTGGCCTGATCAAGCAAGCCCTCTTATGCTCTTAGAAGTGCATTATGTATGTACTTTTAAAGCCTGTGAAGGCACCGCAGCTTTGGAATGCCCTCTCAAGGGAAGTACACCAACAAAGACACTGTATTTCATGCATGTCCAAAGTCTGTTACGGGCGCTTAATTTGGCCCCCACGGCAGTTTATCTTCTGGGGTAAAATCCTTAAAAAAGCTCAACAACTTCAGTCCGCACAATGTAGTTGGCATCAAGGTTCCAGTGGGGTATTCCCCCTCCCCCATTTAATCTGGATTTACCCATTTATCAGAAAATCCCATAAGTTTCTCATTCGTTTGTTTTTAAAATGTTGGCAATGACCAAATCAATACTAAGCCCCTGGCAGGAAGCACATGTGAATAAGTAGAAAAACAGAGCCTGCTGGCTCAGGCCCATCTAAGCCAGCAATCCTGTTCACACACAGTGGCCAACCAGATGCCCACGGCCAGTATCTGGGTGCAACAACATTGTCTCCACCTGTGATTCCTAGTAACTGGTATTCAGAGGCATGATGCCTCCAACAGTAGGGGAAGAACATAGCTATCAAGATAGTATAGCAATGCTCCAGGGACAGAAGTGCTTGCTTCCCCCACACCCCAGAGATCCTTCCTGCACTCCTGATTTGATGCTGTAGAACCCAAATAGGATAACAGGAAAATGTTGTGTTGGGAAGCCTCAGTGGCGTGATTTTTGTAAGGAAACAGCTTGCTTTCTCATAAGCAATATTAGACAATAATTAGACCCTTGTGGCAAAAATGACCTATTCTCTTATATTCTCATAATTTGTGGATTCTCATTTTAGATTTGCATTGCACACATGCCATAGTTATCAGCAGAAATATGCAAAATTTTACAATCGTACAAGCAAAATAATCACACAAACAAAATTCTTCCCAAAGCGTGGGATAATCTCCCCTTCAATGCAACTCTTAAGACTCAGCTACATTAGTCAAAAAACAGTGCTTTGAATGCGTTATAAACATGCAACACAAGGTGGCACTAGAGAGCAAAAAGATTTTATTTGCCATTTTCCATAGCGTTCCCCCCCCCCTTTTGTTATAACAATTTAATTTCTGACTTTTTATAGCATTTTTTCCTGTGTGTAGCTGGTTGGCCCTGTGGGAACAGAATGCTAGACTAGGTGGCCTTTGGTCTGATCCAGCGGGCCTTATTACTATCACAACAGTCAAACAATAAATAAAACATATCAAGAAGCACGCATCAAGGTTGATCAATTTCCACATAAATCTTAAGGTCTAAAAATAACAATTGCAGAAAATTAATATCAATAACAGCAACAAGAAAGCCCAACAAAAAAACACTAAACAATCCCTCAGCCCAATAATCTGTTCAGCAGCCTCCACTTTTGTAGTTTGAGTCAGTCAAGGCCCTCCCAAGCCAGGTGGGAAAAGCCAGCAAGACAGGGAGCAGGTCTTCCAGGACTCACAGCCAAGATGGTCTCTGGCTGTATATAATTTGAGACTCATATAAGCACCACACAGGAAACCAAAGTTTTACAGCCAGTGGTTAGACAGATAACAGAATTAGTGTGGCCAAAATACATACGCATCAAATAAATTCAAGGAATGGCCCTACCTCGCAGGGTTGCTGTGAGGATAAAATAGGAAATTCCATGTATGTTGTTATGAGATTCTTGGCAGAAGGGTGCACTACAAACATGTGATTACCTGGCCTGCCACTGCATCATTTATCATTGAGCATGTTCACCTTTCAGCAAATCTGAAAGTGGCGTTTGGATTTTGATTGTAAGTGGAATAAAAAAGCCATGTTCGTGTTTCCTTTTGTGTGCTTGTATACTACTTTTAGTCACTAGGTAACTTCAGAACAGTTTCCATAATAAATAAATCCATGGGCAATATCCAGCAAAATATTTCCATTAGCTCAAGGACTTCTGACTGTGCAATGGAACTTCTTCTCCCTCTATGCACCCACTAAACCCATTCTGGGAGTTTCTCTAACCTTCCAGAGCAGATTTCAGGAGGGATGTGGATGGCGCTGTGGGTTAAACCACAGAGCATAGGGCTTGCTGATCAGAAGGTTGGCGGTTCAAATCCCCACAACAGGGTGAGCTCCCGTTGCTCAGTCCCTGCTCCTGCCCACCTAGCAGTTCGAAAGCACGTCAAAGTGCAAGTAGATAAATAGGTACTGCTCTGGCAGGAAGGTAAATGGCGTTTCCGTGCACTGCTCTGGTTCGCTAGAAGCAGCTTTGTCATGCTGGCCACATGACCTGGAAGCTGTACAGCGGCTCCCTCGGCCACTAAAGCGAGATGAGCGCCGCAACCCCAGAGTCGGACATGACTGGACCTAATGGTCAGGGGTCCCTTTAGCTTTTAAGGTTGCGCAGAGAGAGGAGAAATGAGGGAGGGGAAGTTATTTTGAGTCCTTGCACTTACCAGTAGTAGTGGAACTGCTTAATTGGATCCTGCCCCATATCATTAAAGATCACACAACACAATTAAAATACCTAGCAATAAAATATAGATCATTTGGTAGAGCATGAGACTCTTAAATCAAGGTCATGGTTTCAAGCCCCACGTTAAGCAAAATATCCCTGCATTGCAGGGGGTTGGACTAGATGACACTTGTATTCCCTTCTATAATAAAAGATAACCCCCAAGTTCAAAAACAGTCTAACCATAGCCTGTGACAGCTAGAGAAAGAAAGTATGTTTTCAGCAGGTTATGGAAAACCCCATCTGTGTTGTGTCTGCTCTTGACTCCACAAAGAGGGAGCTTTTCAGAGAAGGCTCTACTCCAGGTCCCTTCACAATAAGATATGTCCATTGGTGGATCCACAAGCAGGGCCTTCCCTGCTGATCTCAGGGGTGAGGAAGGGGACTTTGATAAGTGCTGCTCCATCAAATCAAATACCGGTACCCAAGATCCTATGTCATTCAAGAGCAGGGATAAGCAAATCTGCCAGTTTCTGTTTTTCCCCAATCTTACGTTCGAATCACTTTGTGATTTTTTTTAAGGTTCTCGTGAAAATTTATCATTTTAGTGTGAATTTCTCCTAATGAACACATTTTTTGCATTTTTGTGTGTTATTTTCACAAATACGTGCATTTCAATGCACGCTTTACCCTAGTATATTAATTTTTTTGTGCACATGACTGGAGAGCAGCATTGCAAAATTTGGAGAAGTGTGAATTTTGAAGGATGGCTTTCCTTCAGCACTTGTTTCCAACTGTGTATTCCTTTTCTACATAGGCACATTTCTTTATGTGTCTTGCTTTTAACTATCTCTAGATTGCAAGCTTTTTAGTATGCTTATAAAATGTCCTGCATTAGATGGTGTTTATATATTTATCTCAGATATATAATTGCCAAATGGCACCTTTAACCTTAGTTACAGTCACCACAATGGAATGTCTAGGCTCCTCTTTTTTGTTACTATTTTTCATTTCATTTCCATACCACTTTATATAGTATATATTTATACAGTATACATTTTTAAAAAATCTCAAAGCAGTTTACATTAAAACAATCCAGAATAAAACAAATGCAAGCTTCAAGGAAAATATTTCCAATCCTTCTCTAAGGGACATTTTGCTTTCCCCAAATTTATTTACCTCTTTAATTTATATAGCTGTCCCATAGCAGAAGTACTCTAGAAAGCCAGTGTGGTTGTAGTGGTTAGAGTGTCGGACTAGGATGTGGGAGATCAGGGTTCAAATCCCCACTCAGTCATGAACCTCACTCGGTTACCTTGGGCCAGTCACAGCATCTTCACCTACCTCACAGGGTTGTTGTAGGGATTAACTATGTACTCCTTGGAGAAAAGGCTAGGATCTAAATGCAAAAAATGAGCTCTTCAGCTTACTTGCTTAAGAAAGCTGGAGAGGCCAGCCAGATGAAGATGTCAGTTGCCAACCTGGCATCCAGAGATCTCCACATGGTCGCAATTGGACCTGTGCCAGTTGCAAAACGCGGCTGGCGCGTGGCTAGTTTCCAACACTGCTAACACCCCTACAGAGAGAGAGAGAGAGAGAGAGAGAGAAGGCCACTGGCAAATGATTAGAGTCTAATATTGCAGCAAACCTCACAGATTTGTCACTGCCCAGTTCTACTAACACATAGATGAGTTCAACCCTGTGGCATTTCTTGTGAACTGGTACAAGTCGATGTATTGCAGGCATGTCCAACAGGTAGATTGTGATTTGGCTTCCTACAAAAAGCTCAACAACTGGGTAGATCACTGCCAGTCTTTTTACAACAATGGATAGATCACTGCCAGTTTTTTTATACTGTGAGTAGATCGCAGTCTATTCATTGGGAGTTGGACGTCCCTGATGTATTGCAACCATTTGGTTTCCACTGCCACATAATGTGAATCCATCAACACAATGTACCATCAAATTAGCCACTGCTGCTCATCCTGTGTGCGGGATTCTGGCCACTTGAAGCAGCTTGGCTCGTTTGGCTTTCCTATTTTATTATCGTAACCATTATTACTACTGCTGTTGCTATTATTTTGCAGAATTCGAAGAAGGATTACTAAGATGATGGCAGCATGTAGCCGCCCAAAGCTGCTGGCTTTAATGGACGTTAAGGGTTTCGACCCAGAAGACATTACAGTGTGTGTACAAGATGGGAAAGTTAAAGTGTCGGCTGAGCACGAGGAAGAATTTAAGACTTGCAGAGGGAAGGAGTACAACTACTCAACCGTCACCAAGGAGATCTGCTTGCCACCAGGGGTGTGTGAGAATGAAGTCACTTATACCATAGGACCCTGCAGTCTCGTGAGGATAGAGTCCCCAGGCTGTGTCCCTGCCTGCCTGCTTAGCCTGCTTTGAAGAAGACACTGGATGATCAGCTCTGGCAGCTGTTCAGTATTTGGATGCGACCTCAGTGGATCCTCAGGGGAATGGTTGTGTTTGGTTTCTTTTTTCTTTCTCTTTTTTAATATCGCCCTTTAAACGTGTTGCTGTCCATGTGAACCTTCTTCCAACAACGACAATGCTGAGCATCTGCTGGTTTGGCTGCGTTTGTTTTTATTTTCAAGTTGTGTTTTAAAGGGCGTCTTCATAGCTGGTAGTTGCCACAGGAGGGAGAATGTAGTGCTGGATTACCAAATAGGCAGAATAGGCACAGACCTATGGGCTCCGGCCCTTTTAGGGGGCCCGCGACAATGGATCAAAATAATATTGATTTGATCTTGAAAGTAAATTACAATCAAGCTTTCTTAGTTACTGTAAATGCAAAGCCGCCCCCGCCCCCCAAGATTTTGACTGCCTAATGGCCTCTACAGGGTTTAATCCAGCACTGGGGAATGCCATTCCTGTTTATTTTTAGCTGCGGAGCTGAAAATTATGGGGAGGGACCCTCGCTCGGTAGTAGAGCACATGCTTTGGGGATCAGGTAGCAAGGGATGGGGGAAGACGCTGTTCTCGAGATCCCTGGAAAGTGGCAGCGAGTCAACGTACAGTTCAGAGCTTGATGGACCAAATAGGCTGACCTGGCAGGAGACAGGTTACTCTGCCCCTGAGCACTTAAACTTGTAGTTTGTACCGCAGTAAAAACAGAACAAGCCCCATTTCACTCGGAGGGTTTTTTAACAATTCAGCGGTGTGTAAATGTCATTAAATAAATACATCTATGTCTTTCTTTATTAGATGTATATACTGCACTTCAGCATAAGATCTCAGGGCAGTTCACAGAATAAAAGACAGGATAAAAACTAGCAACGAATTAAAAACAAAACAGCAAAACAAGAGCTCCCCTTTCCCACAGAATATTAGAATATTAATCAGCCCAAGGCTTGCTTGAAGAGGAGCATTTTTGCCAGGCTTCTAAAAATATATAATGAAGGTACCAGGCGAACCTCCCTGGGGAGAACATTCTACAAATGGGGAACCACTACAGAGAAGGCCCAGTCTTCTGTTGCCACCCTCTGGACTTCACATGGGGGCACTCAAAAAAGGGCATCAGATGATGAACGCAGAGTCTGAGACGGTTTATAATAATAAATTGGAACTGGTAGGGCAGAAGTCACAGAGAGACCAACAGTAACATATCCTCCAACATTACTCTGACGAAAATTGGGACACGCGTCTTTTGGTGCCTTGGTCTTGTGTGAGTCAGCAGCACCACTGCAAACGCCAGCGTATGCTCGTCCCTGGGACTTTCTGGGTTCATATCAGAAGCCAAGATGGCTTCTGTAATTCTGGGACTGTCCCAGGCAAATGGGGACAGTTGGAAGGTATGCAGTATGGGGAACCAGAGCCAATGACACACAGAGGCTATCCTACCTACTGAGTTCTATAAGGGATATCCCTGAGGAGGAAGCTAACAGGCAGTGCCTCTCCCTGGGCTGGTTATAAGAAGCAAGCAAGCGGGGCCTGGTTGAGGTTGACGGAGCACTGCCCCGTGTGTCCTGAAGGATCAGCCGCCACTCAACATAGAAGGATCTTTCCTAGTTGATGGGAAGGACTTGGCCCAATTGAATTGTAGGGTTGACAGTGATGGTATGTGAAGGCTTAACAGAACGACATGGTCACTTTGTTTGGAAATTAGAAACGTGGCTAAAATATCTGTTCAAGATCTGCACACCGCAGTTGCCTAGCCTACTTAAAAAAAATGCAAATATTAAAGACTCCATGTTGCAATTGAGAGTTGCCACAAGAGCCTTCAGCACACAGAATAGGAAGCTCTTGGCTGAAGTCCTTGCTGATCCTGCCTGACAAGTGGTGTTCCAAAGCAGCAGACTACATTGCTGAGTCTTAAATAAGAGCACATTTCTAAAGGAAATCGTATGGTTCATTAATGTTTAGGAAAGTGTTTTATCATCGTTCTCAACATCTAAAGTGTACTTTATCCAGTTAGTGTAAACCTGGGTTCAGAGCTAAAAAGAAAAGAAAAGTACAAGCTATAAAATCCATGTCATTGCTTACTCCTTGGTTTTTGTTCAGCTTCTGAAGGGTGCTTCCTACATAATGAGTTCTGGAAATAGTATATATGCTGGAGATTGTACATTAAGCAACTTGAATTTGTGTTACTACATGAATACACAATCTTAGGCTGTTAGGAGCAATCCTGATGGAGAAGAAGATTCCCTTGTATGACAGGCAGCACAGATGTGGAACCTTTTTATAAATAAGCTGTACATAGATGTCTAAATTTGTTTCCTGTTATTGCAAGGACTGGTGTAAAGATCTTAATTAGCTGAAGTTTATCTTTGGGGAACGGTAAACACGCCGTAACCCTTGACAATTCTTCACAGTTTTCAGTTTTAACTTAGGAGAATAAACCTCATCCTTGGGGGAGAAAAGCTTGGTGCAAATAAATCACGCAGTACAAAAAGGGGTGGGTGGGAAAGAGAATGTCATATTTACATCAAGCAATTCATCCTATGCCATCTGGATCCTCTGCAGTTACTTTGCCCATGCTACCCATAAAAGTGGACAGGTGCTTTCTTATCAACGCCTGCCTCTGCTGAGAAGCTTGCTTGTTCTAAGTGAAAGTGGGGGCCCTGTGCTCCCCCCAAACGCTTTTTGCACTCCAGCTCCAACCAGCATGGCCAGTGGTCAGAGATGGTGGGAGTTGAAGCCAAAAACATCTGGTTCCCCATTCCCTGCTCTCCAGGCTTAAAAGAGTCACTGGAAGATACTTTTTACCACTAGGTGGCATATATTTGTCTAAAGTAAGACCTCATTGTCTCTATTTATATCTTACTGGCAGGTGAAATTTCACAGGCTGAAATAAGCACAGCCTGAAATGACCCCTGCTCCCTTCCCATATCAGGCTAATGCTGGCACTGGATATTGATTTTCCCTAAGTGGGCCATGGATACTTCTGAAACATTAAACCACTCAGAACTACTGTGCAACTCCCTGCTTATCCCATGTGCTGCTAGATGAGAACAAAATCACCCCTAGCCTTCATTCGCACGCATATACGGACATCATACTTTCAGATAGCACAATGATTTTACCTTCTGCCATCCTATATCCTAAGAGTGAACGCATTCTCCAAGTGTGGATCTTTATATAGCCAAAACAGTACCATCCATACACAAGTTGTTGTCAAATTTGGGGAAATCCCAAGGTTTGCAACAAACTTAATATTTTATTATGAAGGAGGGGACACCACAGAGGATCCCAAGCAGGACTCAGCATGCTCAGCACACTCACTCACTTTATTTAGGGAGGAGGGTTAACAGGAAACCAGGGGATGGAGATTAAATGGTGTATCCTAAAGAGCATGTCTGGATTGTTGGAATCCTGAACAGAAGCCCTCCACGCTGCAACATTTTGCTGCAGGTTCGACTTTTACTATTCCCAGTGCTTTTTTCTGGGGGGACGCATACCCCTAAACATTTTGTGAATTTTTGTACTTTTGTCCATTTCTGGCTCAAACGCTATTTAATTCTGCAAGAATAGTTAGTAATCTATTTTAACAAACTAAGTCTTGATGACCTCAGCTGTCTGATAAACTCCTCAGCAAAGCTGACAAAACCTCTCATTGTTATCAGTAAGCAACCCCAACAATAGCTCAACCTACAAAAGTATGACTAACCTCCACCAGTGAGGTTAAAGATTACGAAATGACAACATGTCCAACAGGAGAGCGCTTGAAGCATTGTCAGGGGCAGTTAGAAATACATTTCAAAGTACCATATTTGCCTGAATATAAGCCGCACTTTTATTCCAAATTCCAACCATGAAAAGTTAAAGTGCGGCTAAATTCGCTACCTTACAAAAACTGGCTTTTACGACATCGCTGCTGAAACAGACATATGGTAAAACGGAACGGGTGTGGGTGCCTGCAGAATTTTAAGGGAGTGGCTTATATTCGGTTCCACACACACACACACACACACACACACACAAATTATAAAGGAGCGGCTTATTTTCGGGTGCGGCTTATATTCAGGCCAATACGGTGTTCGTGGTTAAGGTCATTTAAGGAAACACTATCAGCTAGTAGTCTCCAGTTTCATGCATGAGTCTGTCTGTTTAGGAATTTTCATCTATTGCTATGTCATTATTGGGATGCAGGCAATGTGAACAATTTGATGTGTGGATGTTTCTCTGAGGCTATGTCTCACATTAATATTTGCTGTGGGTCTTGTGAGCCACCACCACTGGTATTTGAAGCTAGTTACACATTAGCCACAATCCATATCTCTTCTGTACTTCCTTAAGAGATACTGCTGTTTGATGCATTTCCCCCCAAACCAGCTTCCATCAGATTTCAAAATGTAAGCTACTTTCACTTCACATTAAGTTGAGGTATGTACACTTGAGATGGCATTTGCCTCTGCACAGAACACAGGGGGGTTGCCAGGTGGGGAAACCAAACAAGGAATGTGCATAATTGAGGACATCCCGGTCCCCTGTCTGGTGTGTATAGCAATGTGCAAATCCAACTTGAAATGCAGCAGATCTTATTGCATTCTAAGGCACAAATGTGCACATAACATTAGAAACTGTTTGCAATTAAATATATCTAGCATTTCAATGTCTGAACTGCAGTCTGAAAGTGAGTGCGGGTGCCATACAAAGTTCATGCAAAATATTTGTCAGACATTCTCTTTTCTTTACAAATGCAGTTAGCCTTGCAATTTCCAACTTGTGTGCATTCAGCTTTATGTGCTTGGCAATATATATATAGTGGAAAGCGGATAGGCATCCAGGGGAAAAGACGTTGGCAATCCCATCTGACATTGAATCCAATCTGTTTTGACAATACACAATTTTGGCAAGAAGAAGAAGAAAAAGAAGAAGAAGAAGAAGAAGAAGAATTTATTATTTTTATCCTGCCCATCCGTCTGGGTTTCCCCAGCCCAACAGATTAAAAACAGAATAAAATATCAAACATTAAAAACTTCCCTAAACAGGGCTGCCTTCAGGTGTCTTCTGAAAGTGAGATGGTTGTTTATTTCCTTGGCATCTGATGGGAGGGTGTTCCACAGGGTGGGCACCACTACTGAGAAGGACCTCTGCCTGGTTCCCTGTAACCTCACAACTCGCAGTGAGAGAACCGCCTTCAGAGGAGGACCTCAGTGTCCAGGCTGAACGATGGGGGGTGGAGACGCTCCTTCGGGTATACTGGGTCAAGGCCGTTTAGGCCGTTAAAGGTCAACACCAACATTCTGAATTGGGCTCGGAAACGTACTGGAAGCCAATGTAGGTCTTTCAGGACCGGTATTATATGGTCTTGGCTACTCCCAAGGCGAACTAGGCAATTGCCTAGGGCACCAAAATGGAGGGGGTGCTGGCCAGGCTTGGGCGCGCTAGCAGCAGCTTTTCCACTGTAGCAGAGAGGCGCTGCTTGCCCCCTACACCACCCCCGGCTCCCGCTAAAGCAGGCTTTGGCGGGGGGGCGGGCGGCGGGACGGGCGAGCAGCAGCTTCTCCCTACAGCAGAGAAACTGCTGCTTGACTCTCCACCACCCCCTCCTCCCACTAAAGCAGGCTTTGGCATGGGGGGGGCTGGGGCCCAAGAAGGTGGTCTCGCCTAGGGCGCAAGAAGCCCTAGCACCAGTCCTGCTCCCAGTCACCATTCGAGCTGCCACATTCTGGATTAGTTGTAGTTTCCAGGTCACCTTCAAAGGTAGCCCCACGTAGAGCGCATTGTAGTAGTCCAAGCAGGAGATAACCAGAGCATGCACCACTCTGGCGAGACAGTCTGCAGGCCGGGAGGGTCTCATCCTGTGTACCAGATAGAGCGGATAAACAGCGGCCCTGGACACAGAATTTACCTGCACCTCCATGGACAGCTGTGAGTCCAAAATGACTCCCAGGCTGCGCACCTGGTCCTTCAGGGGCAGTTACCCCATTCAGGACCAGGGAGACCTCCACACCCACCTGCCTCATCCCCCCAAAACAGTACTTCTGTCTTGTCAGGATTCAACCTCAATCTGTTAACCGCCATGCATCCTCCAACCGCCTCCAGGCACTCACACAGGACCTTCACCGTCTTCACTGGTTCTGATTTAAAAGAGATGTAGTGCTGGGTATCATTCGCATACTGATGAACACCCAGCCCAACCCCCCTGATCTATCCCAGCAACTTCATATAGATGTTAAAAAGCATGGGGGAGAGGATGAACCCTGAGGCACCCCACAAGTGAGAGCCCAGGGGTCTAAACACTCATCCCCCAATACCACTTTCTGAACACGCCCCAGGAGGAAGGAGTAGAACCACTGTATTACAGTGCCCCAGCTCCCAGCTCCTCTCGATGGTCCAGAAGGATGTCATGGTCGATGGTATCAAAGGCTATTGAGAGATCCAGCAGAACTAGGAAACAGCTTTCACCTCTGTCCCTAGCCCGCTGGAGATCATTGACCAGCACGATCAAGGCAGTTTTAGTCCCATGGTGAGGCCTGAATCCTGATTGGAAGGGATCCAAATGGCCTGCATCTTCCAGGCGTGCCTGGAGTTGTTCCACAACCACCCGCTCAATCACCTTGCCCAATAATGGAAGACCAGGTGATAGTTGGCCATATCAGCCAGGTCCAAATATGTTTTTTTTTAAGAAGTGGCTTAATAACCGTCTCTTTCAGTGGCTCTGGGAAGGCACCCTCAGAGAGGGTCGCATTCACCACCCTGCGGATTCCATCGCCCAGCCGTTCCTGGGTCACTTTTATGAGCCAGGTTGGGCAAGGGTCAAGGAGACAGGTGGTTGGTTTCACTTGTCCAAGCAGCCTGTCCACATCCTCGGAGAAACAGATTGGAATTGATCCCACACAACTTGACTAGACAGGTCTCTGGCACTCTCCCGCTCTGGCTCTGCTCCCATGGTGGAGTCTACCTCTTTCTGAATCTGAGCCACTTTATCTGCAAAAAAAACTTTGCAAAATCATTGCAAGAGATCTTGGGGTCTTTACCAGGCCCCGATGACGCAGGTGGTTCCGCTAAATTGCGAAGCACCTGAAAGAGTCTCCTGCTGCTGTTTTCTGCAGATGCAGTAGAGGTGGCGAAGAAGGTTCTCTTTGCCGTCGCTATCGCCACTTGGTAGGCTTGACATTGAGCTCTAACCTGTGTCCGGTCAGATTCAGAGTGAGTTTTCCACCACTGGTGCTTTAGCTGTCTCAACGATTGTTTCATTGCCCTCAGCTCCAGGGAAAACCATGGGGCTGTCCAGGCTCCATGCAATCAGAAACGGCGCTTCGGAGCCAGACAGTTGATAGCCCTGGTTAACTCCGCATTCCAGCGGGACACCAGGGAATCAACTGAAAGGCCATCAGCATGGGATAAAACATCCCCTACCACTCTTTGGCAACCATTTGGATCCATTAAGTGGTGGGGGTGGACCATCCAAATCGGCCCCACCTCCCTGCAGAGGGAAATGGTTTCAGAGATGACCAAGCTATGGCTGCAATCCCTGGAACATAACCCCCACATAAGTTGCAAACTTACTGTATACAAGTTAAGTAGCAGGTTGTATCAGGGAATGATATTATAGAGCATCACGAAAACATACAGCAAAATCATACAGGGAAACCCCAGTAGACTGGTGTTTTCTTGCAGGTGTAGTCTGCAACATGTTTTTGACACAGTAACAGTGCATTATTGATTGATTTACTCTGTTTTACTAGTTGTTCTGTGATGCTTGCCCAATGCTGCAACATTATTGCTGTCCAGGACAGCTATAGCACAACAACTCTACAATAGAATTGTACAGTTGGAAGGGGCTATGAGGGTCATCTAGTCCAACCCCCTACAATGCAGGAATATTTTGCTCGATGTGGGGCTTGAAACCATGACCCTGAGACTAAGAGTCTCATGCTCTACCAACTGAGCTATATTTTATTGATGGGTGTTTTAATTGTGTTGTGTGATTTTTAATAATATGGGGCGAAATCCAATGAAATAGTTCCACTAATGCAAGGACTTCCAGCTGCACAACATAACCTTCCCTCCCCCTCCTCTCCCTTGTACCCCTGGCCCTTTCTGAAATCTGCTCTGCAGGATTAGAGGAGCTCCCAGAAGGGGTTTAGCGTGTACACGGAAAGGAAGTTCCATTGCACAGTCAGAAGTCCTTGTGCTAATAGAAATATTTTACTCATGGTTTTATTTGTTATTATGGAAACTCCTCTGAGATTACCTGGTGATGAAAAGACCAATGGCCTGCCTTCATAAAAGGCAGCTTCCTATGTTAATAATAATAATAATAATAATAATAATAATAATAATAATAATAATAATAAAAGTTCCAAAAAATGAATCAGATCAAACCATGAATATCTTGCAGGTGTAGTTAGGCCCTAACATGTAGAAGTTGACCTATCCCTTGCCAGGGTATCCCTACAGACAGGAATGCCAACTTGGCCCTGCGGCCATGGGTTCCCAGGACCATGGGTGCCATGCACTGTGCATGGCCCTGGCGCCAAAATTTGTGGGTGCCCAGCCCCTTCATGGGCAATTTTGTGGGTGCTCAGGTACCCAGGGCCCCAGGGAGCTGACACTTATGCCTACAGATAATTATCAATCTGGGAGTAACGCAGAACATTTAAAACGTAACAGGATTAGAAAAAAATACTTTAGAGTTAGAGGGAAAGGAAAAAGCATCTTCTACCAGTAGAGAATGTATGCTATGAACATTAAAGGTCAGTTCTGAGAAGTGCAATGTTACAGCAGAATCGCATAACTGGCTGGGTCACTTGTCCATTCCTGTGACCTATGAACCTCCTAGTCATTTTAAATGCAGGACTACCAATGAAAGATATTTACACTTCTCAGTGGTGTATGTCAACATGTCTGTACTATTTAAAAATAGCCCTAAGGGCTGGCTGACCCATTTGATCACGGAGCCTTTCAGTTTGGCAATGTGCTTATGTTTTGGATGTTTCAAACACTTAACTGATTTAGAAGCAGGACAGCAGCCTTGTTCCAGAAGGACCTCATGGCAATGTTTGAGAATGTGATCGCTGCCTCGATCCAAGCGATTTGAGTGAGATACAGAATCTTATGATTATGAAATCAATTTGGGAGGTGCATGGGCTTTTGACTTTTTGCATGGAGTTTATTGTTGTTTTTCATTCCAGTTTGTTAATTGCTTTCCAGCAAAAAAAAAAGTCTCAAGTGACAATAAAATACATAGTAATACAATTAATAAGCATCTGTTAAAAACAATAGCACACTGTTTATCCACCATAATAAATTAGAAAACAAATACTTTTCCTCCACACAACATCAGGATGAACACCCAGATGTAATTAAAATGGCCACAAGGAACACAACAATTAATATCCAGGTACCTGGGAGAATAGAAACATTTTCACCCAGAACAAAAAAAAATTAGTGCTGGTGCCAGGCAGAGGCTGCCACTCAAAAGAGCCCATTCTCTTGCTACCATATTATGGAGACTTCACTTGGAGGGTCTCAAATTATGATCTTACGGTCCAGGTAGGTTAATATAATGAGAGTTAATGCCTGAGGTATTGCGGTTCCAAGCCTTGGTTGCCTTTATTTTATTTTATTTTATTTTATTTTATTTTATTTTTATTCAACCAAAAATCCACACACATCAACCCAAAAACATAAAAGAAAGAAGACAATAACAATAACAACAACCTCAACAACAACAACAACAACAACAACAACATCTACAACATATCTTCAGGCCCGTTATTTTCTCTAGGACGGTCATCCTTTTCCTGTGTTGATACATTTTTTGTCAATAATTTTGTTTTTGTTGTATTCAATTTGAAGCCTGCTACTTCTCCAAAGGCCCTAATCAATTCAAACACTCTCATCAGGCTCTCCTTGGGATTTTCAGCCATAATAAGTAGATCATCTGTGAATGCCTTGAGTTTATATGCGTTACTTCCCAGAGTGATGCCTTTCACAAGTTGATCTCGTATCTGAATATTTAAAACCTCCATCACTAGGATAAAAATCAGTGGGGACAGTGGACCCCGTTGCAGCGTTCCCTTACTTATTTTACACTTGTCCATGATTTTGCCATTTATGATTATTTTAGCATATTGTTCTGAGTAGATAGCATTTATTCCCTTACAAAGATTTTCGCCCAGACCAATTTTTTGTATTAAATTTTTAAGAAATTTCCAGGAAACGTTATCGAACACTTTTTCAGCGCCGAACAGCATAAAGCTGCTGGTTTATCAATTTTCAAATCCAAATATTCTATTGCGTTAATCACAAATCTAAGATTAGTTTGTATCAAATGTCCTGGAAGAAACCCGGTTTGGTGTTTGTGTATTATTTCTTTCAGAACTATTTAAAGCCTATGTGTAATAATATTGGTAAAAATCTTATAGTCATTGTTTAACAGGGCAATAGGTCTATAGTTTGCAATAACTGCAGGATCTGATCCTTGTTTGTGTATAAGGGTGATATAACTCTCTTTCCAAGAATTTGGTAATAGTCCATTCCTAAGGATATAATTCATTCTGTCCTTCGTAAGTAAAAATAGGTAGAAATAGTGATTCTTCTCGTTTTTTTATAATAAATAGCCGGCAAGCCATCCGGGCCTGGTGTTTTTCCTACTTTGCATCTTTGAATTGTTTGTTGCACTTCCATGGCAGTTATTGGCAAATTCAATGTAGAGACTTTCTCCTTGGAGATTAAAGGTAATTAAAGGTAATTTATTTTTCCCAAGTATTCCATTATTTTTTCGGTTTTCTCCAATCCTTCTCTATATAATTCTCTATAGAAATACACAAAGTTTCTACTAATTTCCTTCAAACATCATCAATTTTAATTTTATTTATGATTCTCTCCTCTTGTTTCTTTTTCAGTTGCCAGGCCAAGAGTCTGCCTGGCTTATTCGCAAGCTCGAAACTTCTATGTTTTAACCATTTAATCTTCCATTCTATTTCTTTGTTAATTATCATTGAGAATTGTGTCTGCAATATTTTTATATTTTGGTTGCCTTTAAAGCAGCATTTTGAATTGGACTTGTAAATGAGTTGGCAGCCTGTGCAGCTGGGCCAGATTTCCTATACCACAACTACAACTAAGCCAAATTTTACTTCCTGTGCAACTGTTTCTGAATGCTGTATGGAAAGGTCAAAGGTCAGACACTCAAGTGGCTCCAGCTCAAATGCTTAGTCCAAATCCTCAAGCAGTACCAACTGAAACTCATCTAACAAAATTGAACCAGAGTTCTGGATGTCTCTCAATGCTAGCCTGCTGCAAGAATGGAGCCCAGGTCCTAACAGATACCATCAAAACGCCTTGTGCATGAGTCACAGCAGGCAAACCAAGAATCCAGTGCCTCCTTTTGGCCAGCATACAAAAGGCTTCAAAACAAATGGAAAAGCTGGGCTGGATGGCATACAGAAGATGTAATAGAGGTAGCAAAGATGCTCTTCTTTCTGTAGCCCATTGAGTAGGCTCAATAATGAACAAGTACAGTACTAGCGCTTCATTGCATTCAAGCTGCATACCACAGAACCATCTCAATTCGCAGGGAAATGAGTCTGTGTTCAGCAGCAATCGTGTGAATCACTTGGGTCATATTTGCATTCCACAGGCCCACCAGATCATCCACAGCAGCACCAGCCATATCAGCTGGGAACAATCCCCCCCAAGCCAGCTTATGAGGGCAGATGATACTAATGAACACCAACAGGTGATAAGAGAAATTATCCAATATCTCTATTAAAACCAGGTCTCTCCATAGTTTTCAGTTTAGTAATAAGTTGTAATTCAGCAACTTCTCTTTCAAGTCTGTTTCTGAAATTCTTTTGTAAATAGACAGCTGCTTTGAGATCCTGTATTGAATGTCCTGGGAGATTGAAGGCTTCTCCATCTTGTGATTCCTGATATCAGATTTATGTGATAAGAGAATGGTGGTAAAATTCTCCATTCACCCTCTTCCTGTCCAGAGTGTATCTGACTACGTGCATTGGGACAGTCCCGTGACTGCCGAGATATTAAATAATTCTGATTTTTAAAAGGTGATAAATACTATTATTGTATGATGTGGGGGTGGGGGTCATGATTTTATCAAGGTGTGATGCAGCTCTTGTATTTTGGCCTAAATCAAATCAGAGCCCTCACAGATTATTGTGAACCACATAATAGTAGAGTTGGAAGGGACCCTGAAGATCCTCTAGTCTGCAATGCAGGAATATGCAGCCGTCCCATACGAGGACAAATTGTGTTGCTTTATTTCTGCACTCTCTATCTCTATGGTGTCCTGTCTGTTTTTTTACGCCCACGGGCTTTGAAAGAAGTAAGGATGTCCAGAACATGGTCTGTGGAACACTTAAGAGCTCTGAATTCATGCTGATGCTGATGGTGTGATGATAAAGCAGTGCAACAGAATTTTATTTTATTTTTAGAAACTAAAGGGTTCATTTAACTTTTATTATATTAGATATATATATATATATATATATATATATATATATACGCATGCATGCTGTTTAGCTTGGAACGATTCATCCAGAGTACTTCAGGTCTCTACAGTCAGCATTCTGGACAGCCTCACCTTGAAATGCCTATTGAAGGACAAACACAAGCATAATAAAGCTAAGCTGGCTAGTAGGCCTGTGCATAGTTTATCTGAGGCCCAAGGGTGTCTGGGAGGGCCAGGGTGTTTTTGGCATGACAGCGCAAGTCTGGCAGGCACCCCCACTGACCAGCTTAGCCCTCCAAGGCCCAGGGCAAGTGTACCCAGCTGCCGTTCCTCTCTGCACAGGCCTGCTGGCCAGTGTGAAGCTGCTAATGTTCTTTTAAAACAAGAATACACACCACAAAGCTTTTATTTTAATGTAAGAAAGAGCAAGGGACAAGCTCCCACTCCAGCAATCAGAAATATGAAATATGGATTTCCCTTGTTTTTCAACAAATCAATATTTAAAGGGACCAATAGGTGGGGGAGCGTCATAGAGATACCTGCCTGTAATTGGGCAGGCTTAATCAACCATGCTGCAAATAAGATTTTCCATGTTGGGGTCCATAGTATGGATGCAAATATATAACATTATTTTTAAAACACAGGGTTTATGTTTACAGGCACTTACTGAAGGGAACATATATGGACTAACAAATTTTGATGCACAGTACCATGCTCTAGATCAGTGTTTCCTAAACTTGGGTGTCTAGCTGTATATGGACTACAACTCCCATCATTGCTGGCTAGCAAGACCAGCAGTCAGGAATGATGGGAAGTGTAGTCTGAAAGGAGCTGGAGACTCAAGTTTGGGAAACACTACTCTAGATAAGATTGAAAAAAAAATTGTAACATTTAAACACTGCATGATTGTGGGGCTAGAACCAAATTGTGAGTTCACTGCCTTTAGAAAAGGCCACGTATGTTTTATTGAGTGCTGCATTTAGGTTTTAATGTTAATTTTTTCATTTGCTTGGAAAATTAAGTGAGAACACACACATTTTATATTAAAGAAAACTATCTTTATCGTAAACAAGGTATAAAGTACATTATAAGAAATATTGTGCAAAAAATTTAAAGTAGTCACAAAACAGATATTACACCATTCTCCAATAGTTCACTTTTCTTCAGTATGGTACAATATAAAGCAGAAAAATGCTTGGAGAATCCTGGCGAGGTGTCTTTACTCTCTCCATTTCCTACACAACCCTCATTTTACTGATTTTAATCAATTTTAAACTATACCTTCAATATATAAAAGCAACTTATATACTTCTACCATAAACTATCCTCCAGAGTAACTTTTCAGAATGTAGCATACCATACAACCTTTGTCCTTCCTTCTGAATTCAAGCTGTGTAGTTTACTCTTTAAGGATTATATTTTAAACAAAGTGCACTGTATCAAGGTTTTGAAAAATTCAGTGGTATAGAACTGTATTGGTATACAGGAAACAATACACAACTTAAAAGCAGAAATATTCAAGCTAATGGTACTAATCATGTTTTCTAAGGGTATAGTAAAAATACTATTGGACTTGCTTGTAGTAATAATTGAATAGATCAACTGGAACCATACTACATCTCTCACTCAAGTTTATGCTTAGTTGTTTGGAACAGCTATAGTTTATATATGCTAAGATATGGAGGTACATAAGTGGAATTCCATCATCTTTCATAACTGGGCCTCAGAGAATAAACCAAAAGGAAATTACAGCACTCTGCTATAAACAGGTCATCCTGATTCCATATCATAAACTGGTATTCTTATGTATTTTGTTTACAACACCTCTTCAGAATTTATAACACCTGCATACCTCTCTGGCTTAAACCTAGCTGAAGCATTGAGCAGGTGAATAGTTTTCCACATGTTTAAAGCCACATTCTTGTGCTGGCATTGTGCTGGCATTGACACTTCCACTTCTCCAAGTACAAAGGAAACCTCCAGCCCTTCTGGTCACTGCTGCTCTCAGAAGTACAGACAGCCATTGCCTCTCCATCTGTTCTTGCACCATCAAAGGATGACAGTGCAGAGAACCACAGACATTTTGCAAGCTGTTTTGTGTCACCGTGAATCTCCAACCACAGTGACAGTAGATAGTTAACAGTATTGTCAGTTGGTGTTATTTCACTGTGCAAGATCAGAAGCAGGAGGTACAATAATATCATTTAATTTGCTCACTTCCATCTGCCAGTTTGGTAACTTCTTGGCTGACAAGTGGCGACGTGCATGCTTTGTTAAGTGGTCACTCCTCATGAATCGTCGATTACACATTGGACAGGCAAATTTTTTCTCTCCTGTGTGTGTTCTGCGATGGCGAGAAAGTTCATCAGAACGTGCAAATCTCCTATCGCAGCCCTTCCAACTACAGCTGAATGGCTTCTCTCCTAAAATACAAAATGGTAGAAACAGAGCATTTATTTACCAACAGAATATACAGTTTTTCTTACACCCATTTTCAAGAAACAGAACAAGAAGTATTCTAAGAAAAATCCTCATCTGCGCTGTCAACACAGACCAGACAAAACCTTATAGAATCACAGTCTTTGTATTTCCTAAACCTGTACAGCCATTTTCTAAAAAGCAGACTTCAAATTAAGCTTTCAGACTTCCAGTCACAAACCTAGAGGAATACTGTACCACTATTAGATTCACTACCCATTCTAAAACAGCAAAACAGTGACAGAATGAAACATAAGCTTAAACCTCAGCAGTGAGATAAAAATGCAATAGCCTTTGTTAAGATTACAGTCCTATACATATATATCAGGGAGAAATAGCCCACTAAACTCAATACTCATAGAACTGCACTATTAGTGAAAAATTCCTATGCAAGTGAAATAATGTTGAGGAAAACTTTGGGTTTCCCGTTATGTTTTCCACAATACAAAACTCAGTAAAGGAGAAACCTCAATATTACATGAATGACATGCAGACACATACAGACAAAACAATTTCCAACTTCTCAAACAAAATTTACCTGTATGTGTTCTAACATGTGCTTTCAAATGGGAACTCTTGAAATATGTTTTTCCACATCCTGGATAGCTGCACACATGGCTTCTTATTCTTAAAGAGTCAATGGATGGAGTGATCTTTGTTGCAGCAGGAGCAAAACCTGGAGCAGGAGCAATAGGTGAGAGCCTGGTGCCATTGGGACTGATCATAGGTGCTTTTGGATTCTGAACAACAGTCTGTGGAACAACAAACATAACAGCTCCTTTGGGAACTTGGGCTCCCATGAACACCATAGGATGACAAAGGTTTTGTGACAACTGACTGCAGGGAGTGTTGGGTACTACTGCTGTCACAACAGAGTTGTTAGCAGACAGTGGAACCATTTGGCAAACCAATGGCACAGGAGGGACTCCTCCTGCTTGCACAGGAGATGTGGGAACTACCAGGGAAGAGCGTTGTGCTGAACCAGGCACAGACAGAGGACTACTGAGTGTGGTCTGCATGAAAGGCACTGGACTGACTGTCAACACTGAATGTTTTTCTTCTTTCATATCTGGTCGCTTATCTTCAGACACTGCAGCAGCCAGTGACACACTTTCACAAGATGGATTTTGTTTCGCTTTTGCATTGCCTTGTTGCCTTGCTTCCCTTGTGTAATCATCCCGAGACCTCAAAATGCTGTCTGTTCTGGCTGGACAGGTTCTGTGACTGCAAAGCTGAGCATCGGCTGTATGGCGAATGACACTTGTCGCCTGTGCTTTCAGCATTCTCGATTCTGAAACTTTTTCGGTCTTCTTAGAAGCTGTTGGAGAGCCCTGCTCATAAGTGTCAACAAGTGACTTGCTCTTTACAGTAGGTGGCGCTGGTGCAGCGGGATGGACTGCCTGAGCCATTTCAAGGTCAGAAGGGCTGTAGGGCGGAGTCAAGCACTGAAAGAATAAAAACATGGTGCAATTAGCTCTCCACGCAACACAACTAATTAGCATGATCTATGAACTTCAGACTGCAATTCTACACATGCTTACTTCAGAGCTAGTGCCAATAAATGGAGTAAATTTCCTTCTGAAGGAGCATGCATAGGACTTAGTTGTAACTAAGAAATTTATAATAATTGAATAAAGCTTACAAAGGCTGATATTTGAAAGTCAGTAGCGGGTAGCAGGTTGTCCTCAAGTTCTTCAGATGTATCTGATGCTGGTGTTATTGGTCTCAGTTCAACGTACTTCTTGAAGTCCGATTTCCAACTGCAGCTCATGGACATTAAAGCTTCTACTGCTTCAAAATCACTCCTAATGTGCTGCTTTTCAGTTATCACCTCCATTCCTTCCTGCTATGAAAAAGAGAGGATGTTTTTCAGTATCAAACAGCAAATATAAGCTTATATGTGCATCAAATATTTAAAAAAAAACAGATTATATGTAGTAACTCCAGTGTTTTAAGAGCCTCTCCTTTCCTTTCCTATACCCCTCCTTTGAATGGATTATTTATTCCTAGGTTGGATACCATGAAAACTGTAATCAGCCAAGGGTAATGAAATCTTATTGACCTCAATGAAACTCAGTCCACAAAACAATTAAGCTTAAATGGTTATAGTTAAACCAAGGTATCTCATTAGCTCAAAACAGTTTATGTCAAAGTACTTCAGTCCAATCGGATTCGGATCAGTCTGCAAGGTTATGTAGAAACACTTAAAATGTTTCCCAGGATCACTCTAGAGAAACCTATGTGGTGTCCTATGCTGTTTTCCCAGAATTGTAGAGTTGGAAGGGACCAGGAGCATAATCTAGTTCCAACCTCCTGCACCCAACATGGGGCGAGTCTCATGCCCCAGCAACCAAGCTATCTCAAGTGTTAAAACAAGTTTCAGAAACTGACAGTCTTCCCATCAGGGAACCACACCTTGGTCTCCTGCTTGACAGGCAGGAATACTTACTACTACACTATTATTTCATTAGTTTTATGGTGTACCTTTGCTATTCCAAAGCACAATCCTACACAAGCATGCTCTTAAAGTCATTTGACACTGGAGTTCGGTGGCACATACCCCCATGCAAACATGCACTGACTTCAGCCTTAAAGGTTCCTTTATTGCTACTATTGTGTTTTAGACAAGCTAGGGACACAGCCTTGTGTTTTTAAATATTTGCTTTGTGCTAATTCATTCCATTACTAACACAAGGGAGCTGCACTTCTCTCAAAACGTGAGCCCTACACATGGCATGGGAATTAAAACCAAGTCCTATATCTGTAGGGCTTCAGCTTGGCTATCTTTAGGTGATCCAGGCAAGGGCCCTTAAGTTGTGGTTTAGGGGTTCCTGTGAACAACTTGCTCCTCCCCGCTCCAAAAAGCCACCCCACCCCTCAAATTCCTTGCTCGTTTCCTGCGTGCGGAAAACGCACTTTTCTGTTGCGCTCAGCCTTGGTCTGAAGGATGCGTTTTGAATTTATGTGCAACACTTTTTAACCGCCTTTATTAGAGCCCCGTGCATTAAGATCTCTTTCCCATAAAGTTGGCTAACCCGCCAATGCCTGCCTTCAGAGGCAACCCCGTGCACCATGCGCCTGCCCTACAAGTCACGCCCTGACCCGCATGCCAAGCCTTGAAGCGCGCGCCGCAAGGACGGCATACAGGCGCTCCATTCGCCTGCGCGGAGAGCCACAAGAAGGCGCAGAGCAGCCACAGCCGAAAGGGAATGGCTACATCCGCCGCCGCTCGGCGACTACAAGGCCTAAGGAAGGCGGGGGCAGGGAGATCCTCGCCGGCAGCCGGATCTTGGAACCGAGCCACGTTCACCTCAGAAAGCCTCCGCCGGTGACTCACACCGCCCATTCCAAACAGCACGCACTCGCTTCTCAAAGGACCGCCCTGCCCGCCGCCCATTGGCCGCCAAGGTCGGGCGCCGCGGGAGACGATTGGCCGGTCGCTACACCCCCCCCCCGGGAGAGAGTGTAGGCTCAGTGGGCGGGGACATGTGAACAAAGCGTGATCAGCGGATGCTGCTCGGCGCTCGGGGAACAAGAACTGGGAATTGCCGCTCAGCGACCTTTCCCCTACTTCCTTGCCGCCGCGTTCTAGAATGCGAGAGGCGGGGAGGGGCGGCTCGAGCTCTGGCCAGCCCCGCCCACGCCTCGAGGCAAAAGGAGCAGAGGCGAGCATCTGTGCGTGCCGGAAGAGATCTCGCCTGCTGCTGCTGCTGCTGCTGGGAAAAGCTGATGATGCTCGCCCACTTACATCTTCAGCGCGGGGGCGAGCCTTGAACTCAGCGCCCCAACCCTTCCACCCCACCGGTTCATGAGGCTTCTGTAAATGCACATTTTTTTCTGGGAGGCACCCCACCCACCCGCTTCCTGCGCGTGGGTTTGGGCAGGCCTGGCACGCTCCCATAAAGGCACCAGCAGCCGTGCGAATGTTTGCTTCCTACTCTTGGAACCTGATGGGCGTCAGGAAGCCACACGCGGCACACAGAAAAGCCAAGCCCCCGAATCCAACGAGCTCTGCTGGGAACAGAAAGCGGCTTCCGCCTGAAAATGTGGGGGGCGGGAGAAGTTCCCGCCCAGGCTCGTCTACTAGAGAATGAGGCGGAAGGAAAGGGGCGAATGCACACCGCCAAGTGGGTGCCTGTGGGCGCCTCGCCCGGAGGAATGTGGGGCGAGCGGTCGGCGCCCTTATTTTTATTCTGGAAGGCCAGCCTCGCCCGCTCAGGGAATGCGGCTCGCCCTCGCCCGGCCTCTTCCCGCTTTCCTCCAGTCAT
Organism: Lacerta agilis; assembly: GCF_009819535.1. Taxonomy (NCBI): domain Eukaryota; kingdom Metazoa; phylum Chordata; class Lepidosauria; order Squamata; family Lacertidae; genus Lacerta; species Lacerta agilis. The sequence continues at coordinate 65,286,829 of NC_046318.1, forward strand.
ACCATTACCCACTCCGGGGCCGGCCTCGCCCCCTCAGCACCGCCACCCACCCGCCCAAGTGCTGGAGGCGGCGCCCCCCAAACCGCTTCACCGAGCCCACAGTCACCCACATATTGGGTCTCACTCGCGCCCTGTTTGCTTGCTTCCTCCCTCCATTACATTGGGGCTCTCTAAGCGAGCTTCCTGCCGCCGCCACATGCCTACTTCATTTCCCGACCTTCCTCACCTCATTTTTCCTCACGCGGGGTTACTTTCTACCAGCTTCTTTTCTAATATCTTATTTCCCGGGTAATTCCACACAATAGTTGTCCTTCCTCGGCAGCCTTTAAGCCTCTTTCAATTTCTCCCCTCCGCCCGCCCGCTTTTTTCCTTTTCTCTCAAATTTTTAAGAGTTGCCTTTCACAGAGTTGGAAGGGAACCGAGGGTCATCTAGCCCAACCCCCTGCTGCAATACAGTACAGGATTCTCACCATAGAATCAGGCCACATACCGAAAAGTTCCTCCTCGAAGAGGGCCGCACCAGATGCTCCCCTATAGCCATACTCCCCTCCAGGAAGTTTCCAAGAGCTTCGCCTCCCCCCCCCCCCAAAAAAAAGCCTCTAGCAAATTCAAATATATATAATCCAATTGTGTTGTGTAGCAACATTTATGCACTGCACCCCAGTTCTTTCACCTCGCTGCACACCCCCGTTTATCAACCAAATATTCGTTTTCACAACACACCCTTGCAAGAAAAGGTTCCACTAAGCCCCATTTCCTTCCTCCCCAACAGGTCTTTCGCTTCTTAAAAGCCGGAGACACACCTCAAGCTGGCCGGATCCCTCTCGGCGTTGCCCCTTTGAACAAATACGCTTTTCCATCTCTTAACAGAAATCGCATCTCCCCCCTCCCCTCTCCTCCAAAAGCACTTTTTCCCAGCTGAAAGCTTGGTCCCCGCCCCCCAATCCACTCCACCGCTTCAAATGACTCTTGCAATGGACGGATAGATATACTTACAGCAAGCTGGAAAGGAGACACTCCAAAATTCAGCATGACCCCCGATGGAAGGCTCCTTCACTCTCTCCCCCACCCCCTGTCAGGCTGCAGCCCTGATGCTGAACCAGCGAGGCTGCAGCTGTTGACAAGTTCCCTCCCCGCCCCGGGCGTTCTCTGCCTGCCGCTGTCTTTATTTTTCTCTTTTTGTTCGCAGGCAGCTCCCCATTCAGGTGGCGGCTCCCCAGCGCGGCGCGAGCAAAGGCGGGTGCCAGGCGCGGCCAATCGCCTACAAAGGTGTGTGAGGCCCTGGCCAATGGGCGGGCGGCTGCTGCGCGTGATCAGCGGCTGCCCAGCAGCGTGGAGGCAAAGTCATCTCGGCGTGTACACAAACCCGGCAGCGTGTCCCGGCGCAGCCTTCGGGTAAGTCCCAGTTGCTGGCTGAGTCAGTGTCACGTCTCTTCCCGCCCCCGCCCCTCCTCCCCTCCCCTTCTCCGGATCCCTGTGGGAGAGGCGAGGTGGGCTGCAGGGATCTTGTGCTTAGCAACTAAGACAGCTGGTGGTAAAAGTGGCATGCAAGAATTTTATTTTATTTTTTAACCCTCCCCATTCGTCTCCATCGTCTTATAAAGATAAGATATGTATATAATAGGAAGTATCCATGAATGTGGGTGGTAATATTGTTCCGCAGGGAACCAGTAGCTAGGCAACTGAGTGTAGCTTTTAAGCAGCATCAGAGTCAACAGATTTATTTATTTTTAATCCTTTGGCACTTACCAAGCTCACTGTAGCCCGTGAAAGTTTATGCTACAATAAGCTAAGGTGACACAAAACTCCTGTTTTTCCTAAACTAACAAGAGTTTTGTGGCACTTTAAGGTTAAAGGTAAAGGTACCCCGACCATTAGGTCCAGTCATGGACAACTCTGGGATTGCGTGCTCATCTCGCTCTAGAGGCCGAGGGAGCTGGTGTTTGTCCACAGACAGCTTCCGGATCATGTGGCCAGCATGACTAAGCCGCTTCTGGCGAACCATAGCAGCGCACGGAAACGCCGTTTACCTTCCCGCCGGAGCGGTACCTATTTATCTACTTGCACTGCATGCTTTCAAACTGCTCAGTGAGCAGGAGCTGGGTCCAAATAACGGGAGCTCACCCCATCGTGGGGATTCAAACTGCTGACCTTCTGATCAGCAAGCCCTAGGCAGCGCCACCCATGTCCTACGGCACTTTGTTACTGCAGCATAAACTTTCATGGGCCACAATGAACTTGGTAGTCTTTCAGGTGCCAAACAACTCTTCTTTTGTTGCCTGTCTAGAACCTGCTTAGGACTGGGCACTATTTACTATTCACCTATTTGAGGAAGAGTGTGATAATTTGTTTAAGGAGCTTGGCAATTAAGACTTCTGAACTGAGAATTTTAAGACCTGAAATTTTCTGGTAAGGCTTGGGAGGCAGGGAACCAAATTCTGTTTGTTTGTTTGTTTGTGAAATTTATATACCAGCATTTCCTTCAAGGAGCTCAAGGTGACATATATCCCCTTTCCATTTTATCCTCACAACAACCCTGTGAGGTAGGTTAGGCTGAGAGATAGTAACTAGTTCAAGGCTACCCAATGAACTTCATATCTGAGTGGGGATTTGAACCCTGTTCTCCCAGGTCATTGGCTTTCTTCCTGTATCAGAAGGAATAGGGAAAACATCAACATTAGGGATTGCATGAAATGCCTGTCTCTGCTGAGGTGGGGATGGCTGTACAGTTGCAAGGTGAGCCAGCTATCAGTAGCAATGAACCCCTATGGGCTGGGTTCTAGTGGGTAGGAGAGGATAAAGTAATTGTGATTTATCCTTTCCAGGTTCCCATGTGTGTTGATTGATCAGAGTTTCAAAATCCCATCCTTGGCATTAAAAGTATAGGAATTAGACGACACAGCCTTGTTTTGAGCAAGTCCATGTATGAAGCAAGGTATCCCCCTTTCTTACTCTGCTTAATAAAGAATCAGGCAACAACCTGTGAAGTAAGTTTAAAAATAGGATTTACTTACTTTATATCCATGCATTGGTTCACAGTAAGAACCAATGCAGTAAGAACCATGCAGTCAAAATACTTTTACAGTATAACAAGCTTCAGGCATGTGCCTTAAACTGGAGAAAATGGCAGCATGTCTGCATCCGACACTGGTCAAAGGAAGGGTGAGGAGAGAGGAACATGGCAATTTGGGGCACAGTGTCATTGAGGTTCCTCTAGAAACACTCTGCTTTATCTCTCCATTCCATATGAATTAGGAGAGGCTGTGCAGGTGTGGTTGCGATGCTTAGAGGCAGTGATGGACCAAATGGGACCAATAAACTGAATCTGTTCAAGACACAGGCGCTGAAGGTATTACTACTACTACTATTAAATTATTAAATTTCTATAATCCCTTCATCCAAGGATCACAGGACAGTTTACAATATAAAAACACAAAAATACATAACATGGTAACAAACAAAACCAATACCCCTAACTCCCAGTTTAAAATGCCATAGATTGTTTAATTAACCAAAGGCCTGTGAGAAGAGGAATGTTTTGGCCTGGTGCCTAAATATATGTAATGAAGGCACCAGGCGAGCCACCACAGGAGAGGCCCATTCTCTTGTTGCCACCCACTAGACTCTGATGGAGGGGGCACAGGAAGATGGGGCCTCACAGATGATGATCGCAGGTGTAGGTATTCTCAAGTCCTGGAATTTGGTAGATGGCTTGTTCTGGATGGGTTTGCACTTCCCAAAAAGAACAATAAGGGTTTTCCTCAAGTCAAGGCTGTCAGTCGTGATGCAGGTTGCCTCTGCAACTGTTAACTGGATCGTGAGAGCCTGGCCTCAGTAATCCATGCACTAATAACCTCTCAATTTGATTACTGCAATGCATTCTATACAGGGCTGCTTGTTAAGGACCTTCTGGAAGCTGCAGCTAGTGTAAAATGCAGCCGCCCTGCCATTAGGTGCCATGATACACCAATCCTCAAGAGGAAGGGGTTAAATCTCCCTCCCCCATCAGCTGTGATTTCAGTTATTATCAACCAGCACCATCCAGTGGGGGGAAAGTGGGAGAAGAAAGTACAGTGGACAGTATTCAGTCAAGCAGTTAACGTTAGTGCAACAACTTTTAGCTATCCGGTGTAATTTCCCCATCTTCTCTTCTTCCCACCTGCACTCTTGGCCCCTCCATTAAATTTGTTCCTAAAGGTTGGGGGGAAATGGGCCCATGTTTCAAATGTGGCTTCTGCTGGGTCTAGATAGCAGACCCCTTCCAGAATCCAGCAACTCACATGAACAGTTCCAGTTCAGTGTTGATATGCCACTCTCTAGGAGTTGTTACTTGGTGCATCCTGTCTATTTTGTTTGTTTTATACCTTGCTAATCCTTTGTGGTAAGACATTCCTGTTTTTGGTTTTGGTTTTGGTTCTGGATCAAACAGCACTTAGCAAAGTGCCTCTTGTTTGGTTTGGTTTGTAGCAAAACAATAGTTATTATGCAGTTGTTGTTGTTGTTGTTGTTTCTTTTCTGTGATTTCTTTAGCAACGATCCTTCCTTGAGCAGCATTTAAAAACGTTGCATGGAGACTATTACTGTTCACTGCCAAGTTTAATGGGCAGAGTGTTGACTACTGAACAAATGATACCACCAGCTTCTTAAATTATGAATGGCCGACTGGCTGTTGACAAAGCAATTTTATCTTGCCCCCAGAAGCCAAATCAAATTTTAATTAAGGCATGGTAAAAAATAGTTCCACATAAGAAAACTGTTCTCAAAATTGTGTGTGTGTGTGTGTGTGTGTGTGTGTGTGAGAGAGAGAGAGAGAGAGAGAGAGAGAGAGAAAGAGAAACATCCTAGACTTCAATGTTTATTCAGATTCAAACACAGAATAATTATAAATGACTTGGATGAAGGAATTGAGCAGATGCTTATCAAATTTGCATATGACATCAAATTGGGAGGGGCACTGGAGGAAGAGGAGTGCAGGGGGAGTGCACCGCCCCCGGCAGTGCGATCCTGGCAGGGTGCCATCGCGGCTGTACCCCACCCGCGCTGAGCGCCCCAACCCTGCAAGTGGTGCGCCCTGCCTTCAGGACGCACGCCGTGCCCCCAGGATGCGCGCCAGCCCTGCCCCCGCCTACTCTCCACCACCACCGCCCCCGGTGCTGGAGCATGAAGCTCTGCCACTGGGGAGGGGTAGCCAATACTTGGGGGGAGGGGGGAATCAGGATTCAAGATGACCTTAACAAATTGGAGAACTGGGCCCAGACTAACAGAATGAATTTCAGTAGGGACAATTGTAAGGTTCTGCACTTAGGCAGGGATAACTGGCTGCACAAATATAAGATAGGGGACACCTGGATTGTCAGTAGTACATGTGGAAAGGATTTAGGAGTCTTAGTGGCCACAAGCTTAATATGAGTCAACAGTGTGATGCAGCAGCAGCAAAAAAGAAAAAGAAAAAAGAACTAATACTATTCTAAGCTGCATCAGCAAAAGTCTAGTGTCCCAACCAAGGGAAGTAACAGAACCACTCTATTATGCCTTGGTCAGACCACACCTGGAATACTGTGTCCAGCTCTGGGCACCACAATTTAAGAAGGATATTCACAAGCTGGAACATATGCAGGTAAAGGTAAAGGGTCCCCTGACTGTTAGGTCCCGTCACGGACGACTCTGGGGTTGCGGCGCTCATCTTGCTTTAATAGCCAAGGGAGCTGGTGTACAGCTTCACAAAGATGAAAAAGGTTTGGAAACCAAGCTTTATTAGGAATGGTCTAGAATAAGAGCTGTTTCACGGTGGAATGGACTCCCTCAGGAGTAGTGGAGTATCCTTCCTTGGAGGGTTTTAAGCAGAGGTTGGGTGGAAATCTGTCTTAGCTAAGACTCCTGCATTGTAGGGGGGTTGGACTAGATGACCCTTGGGATCCTTTCTAACTCTACAGTTCTATTATTCTATGGTTCTGTTGTCTACCTGCTAAGCAAATACATCTGCTTCACAGATAAATATGCACTCAGTATGCTTTGCCAAGATTCGCACGTGCACACAAGCAGGGACTGATGCAAAACAAGAGAAAATAGATAGAAATATTTGTACAGGGTTATGTGGTGAAAAACCAGGAGTTCTGTTTACAACCCGCCTGTTTAATCTCCAGTTTAGCCTGTTCCCTAACAAAAATTTTTAAGGCTGATGGTGACTTGTCTGAGATAGTAGTTAATGAATCCATGATGGATCTGGGGCAGAACCAAGGCTAAAATTCATGACTTTATGGACCATGTTGATGTTGTTCCAGAGTCATGTCTTAATATTGATTGCCAGCATGCATAAGCCAAATCAGATGCCCTTTTAGTTAGCTTGCATGTTTCCTATTGATCAAAGAGTGCAATTTATCAAACATGGCATACTTAATGTTTTTAGTGTTTTTCTGTCATCGTAAACTGAACCCCCAGCAAATGCCTAAGCAGTGAGTTTCTCCACTAGCTGTTCAGTGCCAGGCTAGCATTTTGTTCTTTAAAATTAAGGTACTGTATTGTACTTACAATATTTCGGTAGTTTAGAGGAAGCTGCTCTGAGGGAAGCACAACATGTCATGTTTGTGCAACATTCAAAACCCTTTGTGTCATATCCCAAGGGAGGGAGCAGGACTGTTACATAAGATAAGCTGCAAACATCAGCTTCCCTGGTACTTGGTGAGGAGAGAAGAGGATTTGAGGCATGTGTGGATGTGAAGAATGAGACCTACATAAATAGAGCATATATGTATGAGTAGCAGTGGACTTATGCTTTACATACCAGCTAAGTGTGACTCAAAAGTTGTATACAGTATGCATTGCTTCTAATTATTATAACCCCGGCCCTTAAGTCTTGTACCAGGCATAGGCAAACTCGGCCCTCCAGATGTTTTGGGACTACAACTCCCATCATCCCTGACCACTGGTCCTGTTAGCTAGGGATGATGGGAGTTGTAGTCCCAAAACATCTGGAGGGCCGAGTTTGCCTATGCCAGTCAAGCTTCTAACTAGTCTAGAAAGCATACTTACAGTACAATTCAATAATGTTTACCCAGAAGTAAGTTCCACAGACTTTATTCCCTGGTAAATGTGTTGAGGTTAGCAGCCGTAATCCTAAACTTGGTTTTCTTCTTATACTGCGTTTACTCTTGCAGACAAAAAGAAAAAGAAAAAAAGCAGTGTTCTGGACTTAATGTTTCAGATATTTCTCACAGATTAGCTACACACCCAGCTGCGCTTGTTCTCCCCCCGCCTTAATTTCGTGATGTGATGCATGCATGCTTTGTTTTTTTAAGCAGAAGCAATTAAGAACTGACCTTTACCTCTAAATAAAACCTTGGAGTCTGTTGCAGAACAATTTGCACTAGAATGACACAGTCTGGATGCTTGTTGTCATGCTACAGAGTGTTACTAGGGAGAAAGCACATAGTTTACATGCTTTCCAAACAGGTTCTGGGTACACCAGAGCTTGTTTTTACTCAATTTTTCTTTCTTTCCTGCCTTAGATCCTCTTATCTTTTCCTTCAGTATATTGCTCCTCGCCCCCGTTTCCACATATCATGATGATGTCCTTTGGTCATATGTTAAAGTCAAGGTCCATGAGAGCTTTATGAGGTTTATGCAGATAGTTTCAAAGTGAAAAGAGGACTGCAGTCATTTATCTGGCCAGTTAAAGCTACGAGAAGCAAACTTGGGAGGTGGCCCCGTGTACACAATCGGCTTTATCTGCAATGTGATATGGATTACGAGATGAAGAAATATGGTAGGGAACTAGAAAAAATGCACCAGGTGACCTGGACCCCACCATTGGTTGATGGTGTGAAGAAGACCAAAACCTTTGGTGGGGAAGGAAAGCAGTGGTGAAAAGAGAAATGGCACTCCCATCCTCAATATGTTGAAATTGCAGTGGCAGACTTCCTACTTTTTAATGCAGCCATTTAAAATGGCACTCCGAGCTGCAACAAAGATAGAAGCATTTGTGTGAGTTGTCACTGAATGGAGAGAAATGTGAACATGCTCGAGTAATCCAGGAGTTAGAAGGATGGAGGGAGAGCAATGAGGGGGAACAACCAAGTGAAAGAAGGACAAGGCTAAAATAATTCTAGCAAGTACACTGTAACTAGCTTATAAATTATCAGTAACTGTTACCGGTACTTGCCTGCCCATAACTATTTGCTATCTCTTCCATATTTCCCTTCTTCTCAAACTCTGAATCTGTTGTCCTAAAGCTTCTTATTTTATACTGTGTTTAATTGCCACTAGTGTATTGAGTTGTCATAAAGACTTGTCTTAATATGTGCCTGCTAGTATCCTCTACCTGCACTTGTCGGATAGGTACAGTGTGTATTTTCTCATTCATTGTGTATTCAAGTTAGTTCCTAAATACTGACGCAGCACTTGCTAGCCAGGAAAGCAGGCAAGGTGCCAGTGGCTAGCCTGTGTCCCAGAATGCTCTAGCTCAAATTTCCATCGCTGTGGATCATGTGAAGGGTAAGTTCCTTCACAAAACTGTGTACAGGTGTTTCTGCCTTTGGACCTTAGCACATTACTCTGCAGTTGTAGAAAGGTTTGACTTTGAAATGTTTGTCTGAGTCGTATTTGTTGCAAGAAGAAACTGCATGATTTGAACATAAGCACCACAAATTTCTTTTTGTGCGGTGGGTGGTATCAAAGTGTCCTTCACACCCACACACCTGTCTTTGCTCACTTGAAAACCAGTAGCATGAATTCCCAAGTAAATATTTCCCCTCCCCTTAGTTCCTCTTCTCCCTTCCCAGTTGCTTCTGCTGTTCTTAAAGTCATGACCTGGGATCAGCTGGGCTTGATTGAGGGTGGGAGAGATGAGTCTCTTTCCCCCTTTTTTGTACTTCCTTGCTGAGGAAACTGACTTCTGCTGAATTATTTTACAGTCTTTCTATAGGTTTTTTTGTTTTGTTTTTTGGTGGTGGTGGTGGTGGGGACTTTTCCAAACAACTTCCAGCCAGGAGCACTATGGACAGCAGGTCTGAGTTCCTTTGTCCTTTTAGTAACTCAATTTACACAACTTAAAATGATGTATAATTTTAATTTTATTCTATTAGTAGCTGCTTGTTTGACCATATCACACGGCTGGAAGGAGTCCTCAGGTTTTTATATAAATATTTGGTTCCATAAAGTATTGTTTATTTATGAGGAATTGACATATAAATTAAGGGTAACTTGGGTTACAGCTAAACCTATGGATTTTGTCTCCATTTGGCAGCCATTTGTTACTTATATGATAGGCCAATCACAGGGATGGCAAGTCCCGATGAAATATGGCTTTATTGATTATTCCTAACATTTGTTTTGCACTCTTTCTTTATGAGGCTGGTTTTTGTTGGAATATCTTATTCACTATGTAGTCTCTTGGGAATGTTCTTTATAATGGATGTGAAACCTGGTTTGATTGGATTTTTTGTACTGTTTTTCACCCTATTTATTTATTTCATATTTCTTATGGCTATGCTTCCATGTGACAACCATCAGAGCAGATTTTCAGAGTTAAATGAATTACTTGGGTGCACACAGTAGCTTTTTTGCTGAAAATTGAAGCAGTGTGACTTGGTCTGTCTTCAGTTTGGCAAGCTAAGTGAAATTTATCAAAGGCTACACTGTGCTCAGATGAGTTATATAGGCACCAATTGGATATGCAGTCAATCCACATTAACTTTTAAAAGTTCGCAGTAAGGGGCAAATGCAGAAAAACCTTGAGAGGCCACTATTAGTCAAGGTAATAAGCTAAGGATGAGAAGTGAAGGAAAAGACCTGCTAATGAGATAATTTTAATGCTGCTGCTTCATACATTACTATTTCTAATAAGGAAATGAATCTGTGTGAGAGAAAAGCATGTACTGTATATTGTTGCTTGTAGAGGGTGTCTTTTTTGTTTGAATGCATGCCAACAGCTGAATATAATAAATACTCAGCTATTATTTGAAACAACTTTAGATATTTAGCTTATTGGAACATGTGTCCCACCACACAAATTACTGAGTAGACCCACCAAAATTAATGGATCTAACATGGTCATATTCATTCATTTATATGGGTCTACTCTAAGTTAAACTTCATTGAATACCATGTCTGCAGTTTCTGAGCTCTGGGCACAGTACTGTGCCTAAGATTTCAGATTACGGTAAATCTGCAGTGGAAGGAAAAGAGGATTTTTTTCTGCCTCCCCACTTCCAGCTCCTCTCTGAAGACTGGAGAACAGATCTTCTTCAGAATATTAGGGTTGTGGGCAGGGGAAGGACTAAAAGTAACATAATATTTTAGCTGCAGTTCATTCAGTTTGAGCTTTGTATTCTTGTTATTTTTTTAAAAAGCACACCCAGACATTATCTGTTGCTGCACCCATAACCTAGGTTTAAGGTGCCATTTAGCTTAAGGTTACCAGATATTTTTCAATGAATCCGGGGACACTTTCAACTTCAGTAGGAATGATAGGATTTTGTCAGGGGACTGATTTGTAAATCCGGGGACTATCCCTGGGAAACGGGGACGTCTGGTAACCTTAATTTAGCTCCTAGCTTTCATATCTCAGTTTCTAACAGTGGTTACAGAGCCTTGTTTATTTGACACCATTTTATCATAAAAGTGAAATGGAGGCTGGGGATAGCAAGGTAAAATATTATGTTGCGCAAAAAGCCTTGGACTGGTGTGACAGATGGAAAAACTCAGTCAAGGCAACACTGGCTATGTAAGCCCTAAGTTGTTTGTGCTGCACTTACGATGTCAGTCACAAGATATTGTCTTTTTATTATAGGGTGTCACAGTGTAAATGATTAACACGGGCCATAGCATGGTTGGCACCAAGATGATACACTACATTTCAAACTGGAAAACATAATATTGTTCGCTTAGGAAGAAGGATCCCAGGAGGATTAAAGAATTTTTTAGCAGGGGAGGGAGGAAGAGCAAGGATTTGATCCATTGAGTTTAAAGGTGTTGTTTTTATGAGTCTCCTGCACCAGTAGTACGTCAAACCTATTTTGAACTTGGGGCTTCTTTTAAAATTCTTCTACTTTGTGGGTTCCCCATATCCACTACCTATAATAATTTGTTTACAGGTATCTTTTTCCTCCTGGAGCAAACAGGGCAGGCTGATTGGTAAAATGGTACAGAAAGAAAGGGTTAAACACCCTTCCCAACCTATCTCTGTTCTAAACTAATTGTCAGCCTACGACGTGTTTTTAAAAAAATGTATAGAGAGCTGGCATAGATCTCCTGTCCTGGCATAACCTGTAGTTTGGCCCAGAGTTTAGTGGTTGGCTTCAGCCCCTTCAAATCAAATAGACAAGCAAAATATGACCTCTAGTGGACACTTTGGGACTGAGATTAACGATGTGGCAAATCATGAGAAACTTGAAAGAACCAGGTTGAAAGAATAGGCTACACGCTGATTGGATTTGTTTATTTTGTTTGTCTTTTAAACCCCACCTCTAGGCAACCTCAGGACACAGAAATGTACATCTTTCAGTGATGGTGGATCACATGTTATACGAGCAAATTGAAATCTATATATATATTTCACTTTCCAATGTACCCAGGAAGGCTGTAGCTGCCCCTGGGATGTTTCAGATCCTTGCTTGAGATGTTCTGTTAAGAAAAACATTGTAAATTTCTAACCCTTTTCCTTTCAGAGAGGAAAAACTTGTATAGTCAGCCGAAGCTCCTCTATTACCATTGTTTTTGGCTGTGGAATAAAAGGGCACTGGGAATCTATAATACCTGTACAGGAAAGTACCAAGTCAGACCATTGGTCTATTTAGCTCTGTATTTTTTAACTCCCTGGCAGCAGCTCTGATGAGCTTCAGACAGGAGTCTTACCCTGCCCAACCTATTGATGTTTGGGATTGAGCTCAAGGTGCTTTGCATGTAACTACCAAGTTACAACTCTCCCACTAACATCTGGCACATATTTTAAATTTTATTAATTTTTAGTGGAGATCCAAGTGGCCTTGGTGGCTTGGAACACCTTTTGTCAGCTGCAGCCATTCCTGGATTGGAACAGCTTGATCTCAGTACTCTGGGAATTGGTAGCTTCAAGACTGGATTACTGTAACACTCTTAGTGTTTGGTCCAGAAGTTAGAGTTATTGCAGAGTGCTGCAGCATAATTGCTGACAGAAGTGAGACACTGCCCATTAATTGTATTGTTTTTGGCACTGCTAAAGTTTGGTTTCAGCTAGCCTTCCTTGGCATATTATTATTATTATTATTATTATTATTATTATTATTATTATTATTATTCCCCTGTGCTGGATCTCAGTGTCCGGGCTGAATGATGGGGGTGAAGACGCTCCTTCAGGTATACAGGACCAAGGCCATTTAGGGCTTTAAAGGTCAGCACCAACACTTTGAATTGTGCTCGGAAACGTACTGGGAGCCAATGTAGATCTCTCAGGACTGGTGTTACGTGTTTTAGCAAGCTGCATTAGCATGTGATTTTTAGTAAGCATAGTTGTTTTTATTTTATATATTTTTTAAAAATCTGTAACTTGTTTTTAATGTTTGCTTTCATTGGTATTTTTAATGAGCACTTTTCTTTTGTAAGGCCTTTTAGAGTTTGTTAGAGGAAGCAGTGCATAACTTTTGTTAAATAAAATTAGTGCAGCAACTAAATCTTAGGGAGAAAATTTCCTACTGTAAAACAACTGCATGGTCCTTGCCCTAAATGCAAGCCATTCCTTCTCACCACCTCTACATTGAGGTCATGCAGAGAACTGAAGCAACACCCAGCTCTATCTCCTTTTCATCAAATCCAGATGAGGCAGTGAATTTTCTGAATCAATGTCGAGGCACAGTAATGAACTAAATGAGTTCCAGAAAACTAAAACTTATATCAGACAGTATTGAAGTTCATTTCCCCAGCTGAGTGGTATTCAGCCTGGAAATGGTGGGTTTGTTCATTTATAAAAGTACTTTATGTATTATTATTATTATTTTATTATTTGTACCCCGCCCATCTGGCTAGGTACCCCAAGTCACTCTGTGCGGCTTCCAACAAATATTAAAATACATTAAAATGTCACAGATTAAAAACTTCCCTAAACAGGGCTGCCTTCAGTTATTTTCTGAATGTCAAGTAGTTGCTTATCTCTTTGACCTCTGATGGGAGGGCGTTCCACAGGACGGGTGCCACTACCAAGAAGGCCCTCTGCCTGGTTCCCTGTAGCTTTGCTTCTCGCAGTGACGGAACCGCCAGAAGGCCCTCGGCGCTGGATCTCAGTGTCCGGGCTGAACGATGGGGGTGGAGACGCTCCTTCAGTTATACAGGACCGAGGCTGTTTAGGGCTTTAAAGGTCAGCACCAACACTTTGAATTGTGCTCGGAAACGTACTGAGAGCCAATGTAGATCTCTCAGTGCCGATGTTATGTGGTCCTGGTGGCCACTCCCAGTCAACAGTCTAGCTGCCGCATTCTGGATTAATTGCAGTTTCTGGGTCACCTTCAAGGGTAGCCCCACGTAGAGCGCATTGCAGTAGTCCAAGTGGGAGATAACCAGAGCATGCACCACTCTGGTGAGACAGTCTGCGGGCAGGTAGGGTCTCAGCCTGCGTACCAGATGGAGCTGGTAGACAGCCACCCTGGATACAGAATTAACCTGAGACTCCATGGACAGCTGTGAGTCCAAAATGACTCCCAGGCTGCGCACCTGGTCCTTCAGGGGCACAGTTACCTCATTCAATACCAGGGAGTCCTCCACACCTGCCTGCCTCCTGTCCCCCAAAAACAGTACTTCTGTCTTGTCAGGATTCAACCTCAATCTGTTAACTGCCAGAGGTAGAGCTGGGTATCATCCGCATACTGATGAACACCCAGACCAAACCCCCTGATGATCTCTCCCAGTGGCTTCATATAGATATTAAAAAGCATGGGGGAGAGGACGGAATCCTGAGGCGCCCCACAGGTGAGAGCCCAGGGGTCTGAACACTCATCCCCCACCATCACTTTCTGAACATGGCCCAGGAGGAAGGAGCAGAACCACTGTATAACAGTGCCCCCAACTCCCAACCCCACTAGCTGGTCCAGAAGGATGTTATGGTCAATGGTGTCAAAGGCCACTGGGAGATCCAGCAGAACTAGGAAACAGCTCTCACCTTTGTCCCTAGCCCGCAGGAGATCATCGACCAGCGCGACCAAGGCAGTTTCAGTCCCATGATGAGGCCTGAATCCCGATTGGAAGGGATCCAAAAGTAGTTCATTTATATAAAGTGGTTATATGCTGCCATCTCATAAAATACTAGGATGTGTGTACAATATGTACTTGTATGAAGATGCTTACTGAATCTCTGCTGGAAGAGGTTTCTGATGGATAAAATAATATTTTCATAAAACTTTTGAGCCTGTGGCCTAGCTAAACTGGAAAGGCCCGTGGCTACCTACCTTTTCCAGTACAAAACTAGTTGCATTTAGGTACTGTCTGTAGCAAATATTCATACTGAAAATAATAAACTCTTAGAATCCATGGTGGCCATTGTATGCATGAAAATAGCCATGGCAATTGTGATCAGTCTGGAATTGTTTTGTAGGTAGATGACATAGGATACTAGAAGACATTTAATGAATTGGAAAATTAGTCAAAGTCTTAAAAACAATTGTATATACAGTAATCACATGATCTGATGAGAGCTTGATCTGGAGAGCTAAATGACTTTGCTTGGTTCAGAATGATGACATTGGGTTGCAACTGCTAAGATTGCTGTGATCCTTCGATTTGTGAAATGAAATCACGTGTATTCTGGAGGTGTGTAGGAAACATTGCTTTGGATGTGGTTCTTTGCAGCCTCATTTTTGAGGCTGTCCCTATGTGCATTGGCATTTCAGTAAAGTCCAATCTTTTCAATTGGAACCTACATCCTTTTCCTTTGGGTTTCAGGGAGGGATACTTCCTAGTCTAGGAACCCCTTTAAATTTCTCCAACAGTTCCACAGCATGGAACTGATGACACTAAATGTGAGATTTCTAGTTGATGCCAGTTGGGTTCTCTGTGATATGGAAAAAACTAACAACAGTCATCTGGATGATCTCAGTGTTTGAAATTAAGGGGTCAGGCAATCCTTATGGTATCTTGGATCCAGGTTTTTCAGGGTGTTGTAGACTCTTGGACCTGGCCTGGTAGCAGAGATGTGACATACTATTGGCTGCCTGCCCCCATTAGAAGTCTTAACTGCTGTGTTCTGCCCTAGCTGGAGCTTTTGGAGCAGCCCCACATAGAGTACACTGCAACAATCCGGTCTCAAGGTTACCAGTGCACTCCTTAGGATAGGGAAGCTGGGCACTTACTTTGAATGTCCTTTCTTGTTTAGGGTGAATGAAGCATCAAACAAATGGGTCACACACTCCAACTGCACAAGAAGCACCTGATTAGCTGTTGGTGGTATATCCTGCACTTGACAAAGCTAGAAACAAAGTGCACTGATGCATTAACTACAGCTATAGAGGAAAGGAGCCTGGAAAAGAAGAGGAGCCTCCAAAACTACAGAGGAAACTCAGCACTTGCTAGAGGTATCTATCAGAGGATGGCAACATCTGAAGCTGTATATTTGTGCAGACCATTCATCAAAATGGGGAAAGACTTTGGAAGACTCGCTTACCCCAAACAAGAAAGAACATTCATGGTAAGTGCCCAGTGTTGCCTTAGTTTGGGGTGGAGGCATCCTACAGGAGAATATGTCTAAGTTACTCAGAACCTAGAACAGTAATTTGGATAGTTATTTAGAAGACAGAGGGGCAGAGTGTGCCTGCCAATGGCCAACTCCTCAGATGCACTGGAATCCATCTTAAAATGTTTAGTGACGGTCAAAGATGATTTTCATGTGGCTGCGCTACAGATTTGAAGAAAAGTGTGAGTGGAAAATGCTAGGCTGCTGGAATGAGCAGTAATCACTTGTGGTTTTGGAAAATATTACACCTCATATGCTTAGCACTCATAGTGTTTGAAGCCTTCTTCAGCACAAAGCTAGGTTGGGAAGAAACAACTCTTAAGGGTCCTGCAAATGTCTAGCTTATGCCACCTTTATGCAGAGTGTGAGTGTGTTTGGGGCAAAAGGAAGAAAATGTTCTTGCATTTGGTGAAAAGCTAAATTCCTTTTTTGAATGAATGGTAGACCCATGTGCATGACTCCTCTTTGTGGGCCTCAAAGTCTGCATGTTGTAGAGTGGTACCTCGGGTTATGAACTTAATCCATTCCAGAGGTACATTCTTAAACCAAAGTGTTCTTAAGCTGAGGCGCGCGCTTTCCCTAATGAGGCCAAAGTTCGTTGACCAAAGCGTTCGTTAACAGGGCTGTTCGTAGACAGGTACCACTGTACTTGGAAGGCTACCAGGGTTAGTAGGCTCACTGAATACCCTCTTGAACACTGAACAGGATGTGAGGACCTTAAAGACTGCTTGGAGGTTGAATGAAAGAAACCTATGAAACTGAGGGTAGCATTTATCTTCCTTCGCTGCTGTTTGTCTGCTGCAATTCTGCCATGACAATAGTAATTAGCATGGTTGGGCTCCTGTTGACATACAGTGGTGCCTCGCTAGACGAACGGCATTCGTCTAGCGGAAGCTGCCCCGCAAGACGAAAAAGTCTATGGGGCTGCTTCGCAAGACGAAAAATTTTCGTCTTTTTTTTCCGTTTAGCGGAGCGCGGCTGTCATTGCCGCTTCGCTAGACGAAAAAACCGCAATACGAAAAAATTCGTAGAACGAATTATTTTCGTCTTGCGGGGCACCACTGTAATACCATGGGTGACAGATTAGGCAGGTGATTTGTGGGGGATGGACTTGAGGGCCAAATTTGGACTGGGCCTGTTTTACCAAAGGGGAAGTGATGTTTTCTATCCCTCATGTGACAAGAATCTATTGTGCAAATATTAAAATAGGACAGTGATGTGACAGGTATGCTTAGGATTCATAATATAAACCTATGGAGTTACACTACATGTCGAATGAACACTGCACCTGAGAATAAAACCCATGCAATAGATGGAACAGTCCCTTTGTCCTCCTTTCCATTAATCTTGCTAACTAGAATCTCATTTAAAATGTCAGCAGTTTGGTGCATCTAAACATAGCTTCCTTCCTTAGCAGTTTCTACTGGGCAGGGCAATAGGTCTTCATGTGTAAAAGTAACAGTCTCTCTCAGCAACTAGCTATACTATACACAAGACAAAGTCCCATTAGTTAATTTGCTATATAGAAATCATTCAGTTTTATATTTGAATTATTCAAAAACTGATATTACAATATTGTAAACAGAAGAGATAGGTTTTAGCATATAAATTCAAATACATACCAAGTTCAAACCAGCTTTTATGGCAAACTGTCAAATACAATACAGACATTTTGAAGGTGACTGTACCATTTACAACAGAGTTGGTTAACTCACAACAGTTCTATAAACTTAAGAGCAGAATCCTTGGTATCTTTAGAGAGGCTTGATGGAGGATATGAAAACTGCCCCTGCTTTTTTAATTTCCTAATAGAACCCTGACAGATACTGGATCAAAACTCTGGAAAGTGATGTTTTTTTCTTAACTGGAAAACTGATTTTGCTTTTTTCATTTGTGCTTTAATGTTCACAACCATATTCCACTGTCAGGGTTATTAAGATTTAGCTGCAGGAAGCATTCATGCAGATTAAAAGCATCTCATATGGTTAAAAGCATATAGTACCTGTTATTTTAAAAGGATCAGGCTGAAGGGAATTTTCCCAAACCCCTTCATCTAGCAAGTATGCAGTTTTAGCTCCAGTGAACTGGAAAGGGGGCAGAGAGAAGAGAAAGCTTCCTGCCAACTGGCATTAGTATAAAATGCATGTGCATCTGGCAGCCCATTTTACATTACCAAGTTATTTAAGTATACTAATCTCCATTTTCAAATTAACTCTGGCTTGGTGCATTTCAAAATTCACATCCAAGGCTACTAGGTTAGCAAAATAAATTAAAGTGAGAAATCAAAGGGAAGGAGGAATCTAAGCAACGATGAGTAAAAGCTTCTATATTTTGCTTGCTAAGTCTAGCTGCTACAGTTTAGATAGAGTTCCAAGTATATCTAGAACATCAGGGATCTGGTTCCTAGAGATGGATGTAGACATCCTGTCAAAGAGCAAATGCTAATCAGAATTACTTCGTTGGAATACTGAGACTTTTAAATCCTAATCCTATGTTTTTTCTGTGGAAAGTAAGCCCCTCCAAGTTTAATGGGTCTTACTTTCAAAGTGTGCAAAGTAAGTCTTGCTTTTTAGACAAAAGAGAGCAATAAATTAGCTTTCTGGTTATTATATGCATTTTACTTCCTGTGAATTGATTTGCAGCACCTGTTTTCTTACACGTTTTGGAGTTAGCTTAAATTAGATGCATGAGGAAAACAGCAGACTGCATTTCAGCTTAGTTTTTAAATCATGATTTAAAATTTTCTCAATTTAAACAGTCTTTGAATAATAACCTTACACCTTTTTGTACTATCAGTGTTGCTTAGATCTCTTCCCTGTATTAGCAGGGAGGGGGTAGGTGGGGAGAACAGTAAAGTCTACACAAAATTTTATTGCAATCATACAAGGGTGGGTACTGCAAAGGTGAATACAACAAATACTATGATGCAATTTTACATTTATTAAACTACAGTTCAAAGCACAAATTTACACGTTCTAAATACACTAAACATAGCTAATGAAGTCACACTTGTTTCCCACTGACATTTCAGATATCAGAGGGAAAGACAACTTTACAAGACTAACAGAAATCCTTAGTATAAAAACTGTACTTGTATGTAAACTGTTTAACAGAGAACCCAAGTGATGGGTTTCCATCTCAACTAAGTCATCCATTTTGTTGCATATTTCGTTTAAATGCTGAGGGATTGAGTGATCTGACAAGTTTAAATCTTTCTTTTTTTTTAAACCTTTACTCCCCCAGTGAATTGTAGTTGTAGCTGGTTTTGCCTGGTCCCAAATGATTTCAAGTTTCAATAATTCATTCAAGATTGTTCCATTTTAATTCCAAACTGGAATGTTGTGACCAGACAAGACTACAGACATGCAACTGCAAGGCTAATTGAAGCATTAGTGCCTGTTTAAGCTGCAATAGAAAAGCGGTCTTCAGGACTCAGCTGAATGCAAGAAGGCACAAAGAAGAAGTTCTTCATCAGTGTGTCAGAGGTGAACCCAGCATCTTGCATCTCACACCTGGAATGGAAAGCACACACAATATTCAGGCAAAATAGGGGAAGAAATATTTCATATGGGGTTTTTTCCAAGCACTGTAGCACCGTCCTTTCCTATTTTGCATACTGTTCTAAATACTGCAAGTTTAGCAAATTAAATTGCCTAATTTTAGCTTTGCCCAGCCATTATGTGATCAAATATTCAGAAGAAAGTATAGATGGTACTTTTTGTGCACTTTTGATCATCATACTTCATCTTACAAGCATGCAGTTGTCCAGAAAACTTATGTACAGACGGTAACCCATTTAGGCATGATCACCAATGTGTGGGTCATTTTGGACCTGGAAGAGGGCATAACAGGGTGTGCTTATGTGTGCTCTGCTGACAAACCCCCACATGAAATGGCCGCTGCCTCCTGCATATATAAAAACCCATCAATCTGCAAGACTGATAAAAATGAATTTAGATACCCAGATCAACCTGTTCCTTCTTCCACAAGCTGACTTTCCATTCACTTAATGCCAAATTATGTCCTGGCCAATTAGCAACATGGACAAAACAAGTAGAAAGGGAAACCTGTAGCCCTCCAGAAGCTGGTAGTCCAACTTCCATCATCCTTGACCACTTTATGTTGGAATCTAACAACATCTGCAAGGCTACAGTTTGCCCACACTGGTGTGTTACCTATAGATCAGGATAGCAGTGCATGCAAATGCAGTATAGTGATTGGTTAGAGGCAGCCAGGCTTCATATAGCAAGGCTCGGGCTGGCCCAGCATATACTTCAAGAGTCCACCCCAAGGAGAGAACTGTACCACTGTTGTGGTTGCACTGAAATACTTTTTTTAGCACCTAAGCTTCATGTGACCTTAGCATGGGTATAAATGGACATGTACCAGTAATTAAAAAAAAACAAAAAACGGATCTGCAAAGCTGGTTGGACAGCCTCTACAAAACAAGACCTAACACACATGCACAATATCTAGATAAAATGCTTTATTGCCTTTGTATCTAGTAAGATCAGTTAGATATTTACTTCTCCAAAGATGAACACAAACTTTGCACTGAATTGGAACATGGGTATCCCCATGTCCAAATCTAGCACTCTAGCTGTTGTCCTGACTCTTCAGTTAAAAGTGAGCATGTGTTGCCAGGTGAAAAAGGAAAAGCACCTGGGGGGCGGGCTGCAACAATTTTCAAAGGAAGTTTGGGTTTCTCAAAAGGTGTACACACATTGCTGAGATGTCTATGCTCTTAGAAATAGCTCACCTTCCTTCATGAAATATTGAACATAGTGTTTTGTAAAAGTTAGACTGAATCATAAAGTACAACACAATATAAACTTACCAGTTACTGATTGACATTATGTAGTAAACTGGTGGCTTTTGGAAATCATTAAAAGCAGATTGTTCACCCAAAGCACCAGAACCCATATTGTCAAAGAGCAGCCAGTCTCCAATATTCAGCTCAGGGAGAAGACAGTTTTCCACAATTTGATCAAGCTCATCACAGGATGGACCCCAAAGGCTGCTTGCAAATAGAGGCTCATCTTCCTTGTATTTCTGCATGAAAACAGTTCTGACAGTTAGATTTAGGTTTATAAATAATAATAATAATAATAATAATAATAATAATAATAATAATAATAATTTATTATTTGCACCCCGCCCATTTGGCTGGGTTTCTACACATACAAAAGCAATGATAATTTCATTTGGCCAATTCTTGTTGAGGATAGCAGCTTATAGTACATAAAGGTGCTCTCACCTTGTGAACCTCTGGAATAGTAGTCAAATTCTCAGATAATTTGCATGCAAAAGAACCATAAACACCATCATTCATGTAGTACATGAAGACTGGTTCATCACTCCTTATTTGTTCCACTGTAACGAAAGATGTTACATTTTAATAGCAGTTTCACAATAAGTTTCCATTTACAGCCCTTTCTTTTAACAGTTGCCTAAAAGTTTTTCAGGAGCATATGGAACATGCACATGAACAACAAACATGATGAGGGAATATCAGATATAAGATGTATCCTGAGACAAATATGAATCATGACCTGGAACATTCTTAAGATTGCACATTAAATAAGGTGTGTGTGTGTGTTTTCTTCACTTAATTCAGTCTGAACACAAATATACTGCAGAGGTATGCCCTTGGTCTGCCATACAAATTAGCAGTACTATGCAAGTCAAACCCCAAAGTCTTAAAGCTTAACAAAAGTTGAAATGTAACCCTCCAGGCAAAACTCAGCCTGAAACAGCATGTTTCTATGGAAACTGAAAATAAGTTCTAGTTTACAAATAGTAAAGATTTTTTCCTCCTGAGGGCTGAGCCCTTACTGATTCAAAAAAGCCAACTGTCTTTTAAATTGAAACCAGCTCAAATACTGGAAGAGACACGATACCCCAGGAGAGAAATTTAATTTAGGAGTCTCCCCCACCCCAACAGCTTATTTTTACTGCTTTCTTTGATTGTTTTAAAATATTAGAACAATAAGCATTAACAAACTCCTTTGTGTGGTTTCCCTTAAAGCCCATATATAAATACCACTAACAAATGAAATAAACAAAAGCTTCTCAGCAACCTAAAAGAGAAAATAAGCTATTAGAGTAAATGTAAAGGGACCGCTGACCATTAGGTCCAGTCACGGACAACTCTGGGGTTGTGGCACTCATCTCGCTTTATTGGCCGAGGGAGCTGGCATACAGCTTCCGGGTCATGTGGCCAGCATGACTAAGCCACTTCTGGCGAACCAGAACAGCGCACGGAAACGCCGTTTACCTTCCCACCAGAGAGGTACCTATTTATCTACTTGCACTTTGACATGCTTTCGAACTGCTAGGTTGGCAGGAATGCTATTAGATTAGAAGTTTAATTTTTGGCTAGGATCCAAAGCACTGCTGTTGTTTCTTCAATCTTTATGCTGATTTAAGTGTGGAACAGGTTTTGCTTACCTTTAGAGAGAAGAGGTTTGTCATCTTGAACAGCTTTCTTGGCAATGATATTAACTGCTAGAGTAAATGCAGAAGAAACATAATAGCATCCAGGCTCCGCAATCACGTTCACACCAGATTCTTCAGGAAAGTAGGTATCAAGTAATGGACTGACAATGTGATTAACCTTGAAGATAGAAGGGGAATGTCTATTTAAAAGCCTGTATCGATTTATAATTTACAACTTTGGTTCAAATTTTAAGTCTGTTCCTAGATAAACGTTTGTAAAGTTGAAACGGTGCCACTCACTATCACAACTTGAGGGGGGGGGGAATCTGAACCAATGAAGTTGCTTAAGTTTGTCTGAATTTTACCTCAGAATAAAAAGGATACATGATGTATTATTGCTGATCTATTAAAGTCAAGTGAATTGTATAAATTTTAGCACATTACCGATAGAGGACTACAACAGCTCCTATCAGGCTGTTTTTCCCAATGTTCATTCAATCCTACGAAATATGATCTTGTTTTCAAATAATCTAGGTCTATTCAAAAGCAGCCATCTAAAATCTTGGGTAAATTGAAAATAATGGTTGATTTAGTTGTGATATTTAGACTCCTGCAGTTTTAAATTAGCACAATTGTGGTTTGTTCCTCCTCTCCTCCCTCTCAGTGTGAACCTGTATCCAAAAAACATTTTAGGTCAGTCAAGTAACTCCTAACACGTGGGTTGCACAAACTGGAGAACCAATCCACACACATTGCTTTCTAATTTGTGCAACTAGACCAAAAGACACTTGCGGTACTACTCATATAGCAATGTCCTTTAGAAAGCACTGTAGCAAAAGCAGATCATACAGATGCACATGCCACTATAATAAAATGTGACTGGGACCCAAAGATCTGCTTCCACATATGGAAATCTGCTTTCCAAGTTTAGAGTGGTTGTTTTCCTCATTGGGAAAACCAGGCCACCTTCTAAAATGCATAGCACATATGGTGCTATAAGCAGAGTTAGCTAAACTGTGCAAAATATCACTTGAACAAATCAAAGTGCAACTACACAAGTGGCACCTGATCTTTCATCAACAGTTCCTTGGATCCTGGCCTGCATGCTATAACTTATCACTGCACAAATTCTTCCAAAAAATATTCATTTTTAAAAGCGTCAGAAGCTAATATAAAACTTGCAAAGTCCTTTTTGGATACAACAAGAAAATGTGTTTTACTGTTGTGCAAACAAGCCTCAGGTTCCTGTGCTCCCATCTCGAATTTTGGTGTAGCAACAAGTTCAGAAACTTTTGTTTTAAAACTAATCAGTGCTCACTGTTATGTTTGAACTCAGAGGAACGCTGATTCTTTTATGCTTTGGTTTTGTTAAACAAGCCAGGATTCAAACCAATCTGCCACTCTTATTTTCTAAGTCAGCCTTCCTCAATCTGGTGCTCTCCAAATGTGCTGGCTGTGACTGATGCAACTTGTAGTCCAAAATTATCTGAAGGGCACCAGGTTAAGGAAGGCTGCTCTGTATCCAAATATAATATTGTGAACTCAAGTTTCAATGATTGAATTGGAACTAAAGACTATAAATCCATCCTCAATCTCTGTGTTAATTCTTTAGCTATTTCATAGGTATATCCACTGCAAAAGTGCTGGACCATAAATAAGGCTGATCGCCGAAGAATTGATGCTTTTGAACTATGGTGCTGGAGGAGACTCTTGAGAGTCCCATGGACTGCAAGAAGATCAAACCTATCCATTCTTAAAGAAATCAGCCCTGAGTGCTCACTAGAAGGACAGATCCTGAAGTTGAGGCTCCAGTACTTTGGCCAGCTCATGAGAAGAGAAGACTCCCTAGAAAAGACCCTGATGTTGGGAAAGATGGAGGGCACAAGGAGAAGGGGACGACAGAGGATGAGATGGTTGGACAGTGTTCTCGTGGCTACTAACATGAGTTTGGTCAAACTGCGAGAGGCAGTGAAGGATAGGTGTGCCTGGCTTGCTCTGGTCCATGGGGTCACGAAGAGTTGGACACGACTGAACAACAACAACAAATCCACTGCAAATGCAAATCTCAACTAACTGAATAACTAAATAAGCCAGTTTTATAGGAAAAAGCTAAGTCAAAATTCATACCTCCTCTAGGTCAGCTTCGTAATCTGTGAAACCACCACCAATATTCAGCAGGTTCATGGTAAAGCCAAATTCTTCCTAAAATAAAAATGCAGAAAGTTTACTATCTACAAGGTATTATGTGCCCTTTTTGTTTAGTAATATAGACTCTTAAAACATGGAGCTCTTTTAACAAGACAAGGTGATTTATTTGTTACCTTTTAAATGGTTATACAGTAAATGGCAACTCAACTAATTTTCATATATTATGTCTAAAACAAATGGCAAAATATCTACAATTGTGTGACAGAAATAAGTAAAGGTGTACCTTGGTTCTCGAAAGGAATCTGTTCCAGAAGTCCATTCAACTTCCGAAAACGTTCGAAAACCAAGGTGCGGTTTCTGATTGGCTGCAGGGGCTTCCTGCACTCAAGTGGAAGCTGCGTCAGACGTTCGGCTTCCGAAAAACGTTCAAAAACCTGAACACTTACTTCCGGGTTTTCGGCGTTTGGGAGTTGATTTGTTTGTCAACTAAGCCGTTCGAGAACCAAGATTCCACTGTACTGAATATATTCAACATGTGAACTTAAATGTATAAAAGTCCAATAATTCACTTACAGCCATATCAAACACACAGCGAGCATCAGAAATAGCATGTTTGTATACTTGAGTTTCCTTGCAAGAGCTTGACACATGAAATCTGAAACAAACAAAAAACAAAGACTAACTTGTGGTGTTACCAAGTTCATGACTAGCTAAAAAAAAAGACATGCAGATTCTATGCGATTTATTTTTTGAAACTATATGGAGTAATACTGTATCACTGATGCAAAAAATATGTTGCAGCACACACTAATGCACGGGGTGTACAACAATGTAATAAGAAATATATTGATTCCTTCTGTCTCCTCAGCTCTCCATATTTAGCTGAAAGCTATGCTAATAGCACATTTTAGTGGAGAAAGAACCTTGGGTAAACAGAAATATAAGAGAATCATATCACAATTACTGACTCCTGAATTCTATCCAGGAGTTAACAGACTACGGGTCAAAAAAGTGTTTTATCTTCCCAAGATAACAAAGATCCCATGCTCATTCAGGCATTGCTCCTTACTTTGAGGAAATCAGAAGCACACTAAGCTGGAGCCTGTGCCATGTACTTCCCCTGGAATGACATTTTGTCTGAACAGGCCTATTGCTTTTGTTAAAAGCAGTTTAAAAGTGAAACTTCCAAATCTGGAAAGCTCTGGCTGGACAAGCTCACAACATTTGCAATAAATTTGCTTGCAATTCTCTCATTCTGGCTCTCTGCACTTATTGAAGCCTAGACCATAAACATGATGACAATTACCCAGCCAATAAAATCTGTCTGTGTTCCATGCTAAGCATACTTAGAAGAAGCTTCCACTGAAAGCAACAGGATTTCTTGCTAATAAATATGGGACTTGTACAAAGGATAAACAAGAAGATGGAGTACAATATTAGCAAAAAAAAAAAAAAGATCTCTCTACATTACTGAAATATCATTTAGCATTAAAGTTTTTTGCCCAAAATTATTATTTATTATTATTTATTGAATTTATATACCACCCTATACCCGGAGGTATATTGACACTTGAGGCAGGAGACCTCTGTTTTCAGTACAGTGGTACCCCTGGTTACGTACTTAATTCGTTCTGGAGGCCCATTCTTAACCTGAAACTGTTCTTAACCTGAAGCACCACTTTAGCTAATGGGGCCTCCTGCTGCCGCTGCGCCGCCAGAGCACAATTTCTGTTCTTATCCTGAAGCAAAGTTCTTAACCTGAAGTGTTATTTCTGGGTTAGCGGAGTATGTAACCTGAAGCGTATGTAACCTTAAGCATATGTAACCCAGGTACCACTGTATAATCAACTTCCTGGAAGTAGATGCTTTGGGTGTCTAATATTTGCTACTAGGGGCGTGGCATTATATAGTTGAGACTATGGGAAAGCTGTAGAGAATTGCTTTGCTCTGAAGATCGTGTTGCCTTTTATACATGTATTTCTAAATGTTTACCTTTTGTTTGAAATGGGTTTGTCCCGTCAAGCCTTACATGTTAAATGACTTTCATCTGCCATATGCATTCAAATTAGGTGCCCCCCTTTAGAACTAATTTACAGCCTTAAACTGAAAAGGTCCATTTTATCACACAGAAAATGCATGTACTGTACGCCATATAGAAGACAAACTTTTAAGAATAATTTTCTAGAGGTCTGGGAACTAATATCCCTGAAGTTTCTCTCTCTCTCTGGTATTAATACTTCCCATATTCTCTTCCCAAATATTTGGGTGCACAGAAACAAGACACTATTATATAGCATTTTACTAATATGTATGAGATTTAATTGGAAGCATAGTTATGAAACACTGTGGCTACTTTTATAGACATTCAGGATATCTTCCTAACATGAACATTTCAACATTAGTGACCGCATATACCATTTAAGTCTACTGCTTTCCTCTTTCACATTGAAAACAGCAGCAATGTGAAGGGTAGATGAGGGAGAAGGGACATTATTACTTACTTAACACCAACTATTTGGACATTCAGCTCCTTAGCACATTCCATGAGGTGCCGACAGTTCTTCAGGGTGGTGCCAAACTTCATGTTCATCTCTTCCTCTCCATTAATGTCTTCTGTGGCAATATGAAGCAAGAGCCTAAGAGAAGGGGAAGATGATTGGGGCACAGTTGGTTTACAGCAGCATCAGCACATGTGAAGCCTGAAGACTGTCAGAAGTATGTTGATTATGTTGCCAATACTCCAGTTCCACCGATGGACGAGTCAAGGGAACCTAATAAAAATAATCCTGTACAGAGAGAAAACTAGCAATTAGGGCCTAAATATGGAGTAAAAAAGGATAAGTGGTTTGGAAATGCAGCAGCTAATAACTGCTGTAGCAGAAAACCTGTTGATTGCTGTAATAAAAATACATTACCTCATGGCTGTCATAACGCTGCTCAGTGACTTCTTGCAAAATGTGCTGAATATGGTTCAGTTCACATGTTAACACTAAGTCAAACCATAGCCCCTGGAGAGACAGTTACAGCTGCTCCTTCTCCAGTCTTACTGCACTGCTGCAAGCTAAGGTGTGGGTTGTGCAGCATGCCATCCACACTCAGGCTCATGGTTTGGCTGGAAGAGATGAGCTGTAAACCAAGAACAATCCTTGGTTACAGCTTGTGGTTTGTCTGGGATGAGGCAAATCATGAACCCCGATTCAGACAACATACTAAGCCAAACCATAGCTTAGCTTCATAGCAGGAGCAAAGAAGCAAAGCAGCTGCAACTGTCTACAGGGGCCCATGCAGTCACAGCAAGCTATGGTTCAGCTTACCTTTACATGCAAGCCACGTCTATGACTGGGTTTTGAATACTGTTTGCTTTATAAAATATGGCTGATTTGAAATATAAGGCATCCCAGATTTTCCCTCCCACTGGGTACTTTTTTGAAGTATTAATTCCAGTTTTATTAGCTTCACTGCTTGCTTCTTCCTGTAGTAGTAGCCAGAACAGGCTAGTGGGCAACATTTCATTTGAAGGTAACAGGGCTTACACCCTTGCAAGAAACTGAAACTTAATTTGATAACAGAGCATTAAGAGTCCTTGGTTTCTAGAAAGATGGGTCATTTCTTGCAAACCTGAGCATCAATTAGTTGCTAATATTAATCAAAAGAGATACAGCCATTAATTTCACTCTAAATGTCTATAACATCCTTAGAGCCAAGTCTACTAAACCTTACTTTGGGAGCTGGATGCATTCATAGCCTTGCAAATGTCATACTCCACAAATGACTGTGTTAGTCCTCTGCTGATTCAGTTAACAGAAGTGACTGCATGGTCAGTGCTGGGTATCAGAATGAGTGGGAAGCTAACATCTTTATATTTTCCAGGTGTGTGTTATATTGCACTCATGCAGATCTGCCCTTAAAAACATGCAACTGAAGCACTATATATTATCCTTTTCCTTAAGGATCAATATACCTGATGATAAAAGTTTGGATCATAATATGCATTAGTAGTGTAGGAGCATATAACATATATATGACATTTCTTGAAAACATGACAATCACTGCCCTATTACAAGAATAAACTCCAGCAACTTTTTTACACAAAGATTGACAA
Organism: Lacerta agilis; assembly: GCF_009819535.1. Classification (NCBI taxonomy): domain Eukaryota; kingdom Metazoa; phylum Chordata; class Lepidosauria; order Squamata; family Lacertidae; genus Lacerta; species Lacerta agilis. Next base: position 65,315,205 of record NC_046318.1, read on the forward strand.
TGAGAAAGGAGGTGCCCAACTGCTTGACACATTTACTGGATGAACTCTTCTCTCAAGTCTGCCAGAATATTAAATTACCCAAGCAATCTAGAGATTGACATGCAGCCTTCATATTCTATTATTTCAAAGGGGCATGTACTTACCCACTAACTGCCTTATCTGTTTTAGATAATCCACCGCCATACATTTGTTCCTCCTTCATGCTGATGCTACCCCAAGTAAACTAGAAGAAAACTTGATGTGCACTTCTGGTGCAGCACCACAGTTCTGGCACGCAGCATATAGCAGCCTGTTCCAGATTTGTACTTGATTTCCCCCCCGAAACATTCTGGACCAGCTCAAGGGATCTTGAGACAATTCTCACAGATGGTGATCTGAACAAACATGTGATACATTTCATCATGATGCCAGAGTCCCAAGCAGAGAATGGTGTGTGTAAATACATATATATATAGTATTTACAAAAGAAGTGTTAAGGTATCTTGATAAAGCAATTTCAGGGTAAGTTAGTAGAATCTTCAAAAGAAACAGCTTAAAACTGTTGTCAAACACACCTAACTATTTGGGTCATCAAGGTATAAACTCTCAAGTTTTAAAGAGTTGCATGTTGGAACACCCAAGGGAGACTTCTCTGCAGGAAGTATTTCAGAAGGTTATCCCTTTAGAGATACCGTATATACGCGAGTATAAGCCGACGCAAATATAAGCCGAGGCACCTAATTTGACCACAAAAAACTGGGAAAACTTATTGACTTGCGCATAAGCCGAGGGTGGGAAATGCAGCAACTACTGGTAAATTTCAAAAATAAAAATAAATAAAATTACATTAATTGAGACATCAGTAGATTAAATGTTTTTGAATATTTATTTCAAAGAAAAACAGGGGCAAGGAGTTCCATAGGCTTGACTCTGCACCACAGGAATAAGCGTTTTCTTTTATTTGCCCCCTCCCCTCTTCCAACAGTTAGGCTTTCCTTTTTATTTCTTTGGTGTATTTTATGTCCAATATTTCCATCCCCCTACAACCTCTATCAATAAATGGGACTGATTCCTGAGTGTGAGGGGGTTTATTTTCAGGCCCTTTTCTTCCCTCCCCAAAGAACCCTCCCTTCCCAAACAGCCAAGCTGTGAATGGATCCAAAGGAAGATAAGAGTTGCAGAGCTCCTGTGACCTTGCCTCCTCCTGGGCTTTGCAGAGAGGAGGGGGGCAAGAGCCTCTGTTCCTTGACTTGGGGGTCCTCCCTGCACCCTCCCCTTCATCCCAGGGACCCCCTCTTCTCCCCAATGGACCCTTTGCAAGATGAGCAGAGACTCACTGGATTCAGGAGGCGCCAGGGATGAAGCACATGCAGAAGAGAGAGACAAAGGCCCCCTCCTCCTTTTGTAGGTGGGCTTGGTATTTCCTGACCTCTCTAGGAATCCCACTCAATCCTTTTTAACCCTTGGCAAGCCAGTGCCCCCAGCTTCTCTGATCCTGTCCTGTGCCTTTTGCAGGAAAGAGCTTCTCTCCCCCCCCCAACTGACAGAGGGGGAAGCATTGTGCAGTGCTTCTCCGATCCTCCATTCTGTGCCTTTCTGCTGGTGAGTGGAGGCAGAGGCGTCTTTACCCTTCCAGCTTGTGTCTGGAGGCGCTAGGACCTCGCAGACAGCTGCAAACGCACGGGATGGGATCCTGCAGGATCCCATCCCTGCGGGACCGGAGGGATCGGAGAAGAGGCGTCTCAGATCTCCATCCTGCGCATTTCCTGGTGGGGTGGGGGGTGGGGAAGCGGAGAGAAACTCTTTCTCTCTGCTTTTCCTACCCAACCACCTCGCAGACAGCTGCAAACATACAGGACGGGATCGGAGAAGATGCCCCCGTCCTGCACATTTCCCGGTGGGGTGGGGGGAGGGAGAGGGAAGCGGAGAGAAGCTCTTTCTCTCTGCTTTTCCTTCCCCACCGCCCGCCTCACTTGCGCATAAGCCGAGGGCGACTTTTTCAGCCCCAAAAATGGGCTGAAAAAGTCGGCTTATGCGCAAGTATATACGGTAATTCATTATAAGCATATATTAAATTTAATTCAGTGGGCTCTAGTTCAACAAATCTAGTACGATTTGTTAAGTCTTCTAAGATGCCACAATAATGTTTTAAAATTGTATACTGTAATCCCAACTTCCCACAATGGTAAGTAAAATGAAAATATTTCTGTATGCTTACTTTGCATTTGGATGGTTCCTAGCAATTTTCTTTAATTCAAGTTCACTGTCACATGTCAAAATGTTTACTCCAATTTTCGCTGCATATTTTATCTGAGAAGCTTGCTTGCAAGGATTTGTGAATATAATGTTTTCAGGAGAAATGCCCAGGTCTTGAACCAATGCCATTTCAGTCTGAAAAAAACAAACAAACATTTGAACAAGGTTAGAGGCAAATAAAGCTTGTGAAGAAGATTTAGAGTATATAAAGTTGGAATTTTTTAAAATCACAATACTGGTATTAAAAGGAGGGGGAGAGAGAAAGTAATACCTAATGTAAGACTTGTTATCCAAAGTTACTTAGTTTAAGTTTGAAGCTGCCCTGTTCCAAAGGCTAAGAAAATTCTACCTTAAGTTGTTTATCTCTAGAAACTCAAAGCCAGCTTTTTTTTGTGAGTGGAGGCTTACAAAGTTTTAAAAGTTTCTAATGCTTGGTGCTCTGGAGCTGTCCTACATGCACATAATGTCCAAACAAGCTATGCAAGTTATACTAATAAAACAGGTCATTCTTAGTTGTTCTTAAGACATCACAGTGGTATTTGGATTCTTTTTATTTACTCCAGTTATGAGAGCATAGAAGTTGGGTACAAAAATCTCAATATGTGGAAGGTTCATAGGCTGGAGAGAAACCACAATTCAGTGGTGGAGCCCATGCTTTCCACAAAGTTCCCAAGTTTAATCCCTGGTGTCTCAAGTTACAAAGAGACCTTGGAGAGCTACTGTCAGTCAAAGTAGACAATGGGCCAACTGGAGAAAATCTGGCATAGTATATTGTAGCTTTCTATGGTCCTAACTAATATAATATGCTTGCGGTATCACACACCTCTGCATAGCAATGATATGGTCAAGAATGCGTTCCATATCCCGCCCCCCAATATTAAGATTTTTAAATTGCAACTTAAACACATCCACGGTGGTTTACAAAAGCTTTATAATATTAAACCCAATACAGCATTAGAATAAAATAAGACACCGAATGAAACAGACAACAGCACAAGCATTAAGAATAAAAAGGCCAGGCCCAGCCACTGAATGTACCAGAGAATACAGCCACCAGCCTGAGAATGAACTGCAGGGAGTTTGCTCACCCCTTATCTTCTGTAAAGAACACTGCTCCAAATGCTAGTTGGCCTACAATCACAGCAGTGAGGGGAAGGTCATTCTAACCTTTGCAACCAGCCAGCGGAATGTTCCTGGATTGTTTGTTTTATTGCTCTAATCTGTTGTAAGCCACTTTAAGAATATAAACACACAGAGACATATAAACTAGCTTCCATCATGCGAGTGCCTAGGAGGTGGGTACTCCATAAACAGGATCACCACCAGGACTATTTCTGGTCGCCAACCTCCAAAGCTCTGGTGACAGAGGCACATGAAGCGGAACCTCCGTAACTGTTCTGAAGGAGTGAACAAGCTCTTATACACATCCTCTACTAAAGGTTTAGGGTTCAGAGCACCCTACCCTAACGTGGTCCGTTCCATGTTTTGGTCTACAGCTTCCACCAGCATGGCTGTGCTGGCTGAGGGGAGCTGTAATCTAAAACATATGCAGGGCACAAGGTTGGAGAAGAGATGTTTAGGTAAGATGTCAAATACTTACTTTGCTTGAACATGCAAACCCAGTTCCAAGAGCTGCCAGTATCTCAAGTACACCTACAGTGGAGTTACATTTTACATTGTAAAATGGCTTTACTGGTGCCATCACATTCTGCCAGTGGATGTGCTGCTTAATCAACTTTCCCAGATCACCAACAAAAAAAGTATTTTTTCCAGTCTAAGAAGAAAAAGAAAAACTGTGAATCTACAGTTAAAGACTAACTACAAAGATATACAGTAAATAGCTGGCAGTCATAGGGGGCATTTTCCATTTTGTTAATTACTGTCCCAGACATTTTGCCTCCACTTTCCCTGGGCATACCATGAAAATGTAACCTTGTTTTGTGACCATTATCAGTGGTTGAAACGCCTCTAAATCTGAAAGTCGGCAGTACAATGTCTAAGCCAGGTGAGACTGTGCAAGTTCTGAACCAGTGTCTAGATGCAGTAGTGGCCTGGATAAGGGCCAATAAACTGAGCCTAGAATATTGGCAGGACTGAAGCAATATGGCTGAGCCATTTCAATGTCTAGGAGAAAGGCCAGTTTCCTGCTTTGGATGGAGCTGCACTCACCCTAAAGGAGCAGCTATGCAGTGTGGAGGTACTCCTAAATCCAACTTTGTCAATTGAGGCACAGATAAACCTCAGTGGCTAAGGAGTGCATTTACCAGCTGTTAACGGTTCCTGCATAAATTAACTGTGGTGGTTCAAGCAATGGTAACCTCAAGGATAGACTACTGTAATGTTGAGCTACCCTTGAGGCTGGTGTAAAATTCTGAATGTAATACCTGTGTTAAGGGAGCTGCACAGGCTGCCAGTATGCTACCAAGCTACAAATTCTTGCTATTAATCTATAAAGACAGACATAACCTGGTGTACTTAAAAGGCTGCTTTATACCCTACACCCCTGCCTGATCTTTGTGATCTGTCACTCAGACAAGTCTGACAATTGTGCATTTCATTTGGTGGTAATGGGGCTAAGGAACTCGTGTAATGAAATCAGACTAGTATCATATGTCATAGGTTTTAGGCACCATCTTAACACCACTATTTTAACCTAGCCTTCTCATCAAAATGATTGTTTTTTGTGATTTTTTTTTCCAGATGACCCATTCTTTACTTCTGTTTCTTTAATTACTTTTACTTCAATGTTACTCTTGTGTTTTTTTGCTTTTAACTGAAGTCCTGTACAACTACATGGATTTATTTTTCGAGTTTGCAATATAAAAAATAAAATTAAAATACTGAAAATGGAACACTTACAACAGTATGTTCATAAATGCAGTTGTCAATGACATCTCCAACATTTACTCCTTCATCCAGTAAGCCAATGGAGTAGTTTGCATCCTCAAGAAATCCTTTCATCTCAGCCGTATTCCGCAAAGCCGACAGTCATAAACCAAGAAACACAAGGGATGGGCCACAAAGCCTTAGATCCGGGTCCTTAAGCTATGCAACAAACTGTTTGACAGAGAAGACAATAAAAAAACAAATTACAATTGCAGCACAGCCTTTTAGAAAGCTTTCATTTCTCCATCCCCACACAGATCAGGGGGCTATCAATAGTGTAAATATGCTGCTTATTTAAATTTGAAAGTAAAACAACAAAGCTACGTATTCAGCAAAAATGGATTATAAATTGGGTGGGCAACCTGCAGCCCTTTGACTATTTTCATGCAAGGAAAGGAGCCCAGAGGGAAAAGGGGGAAAACACTGAGGGGGCAGGGAGAAGGCAACAAAAAGGATGCAGTGATGGAGGAGGAGGAAAAAGCCCTCTGCGAGTAATAATTTCATATCCCTGGCAAGAGCAATCTGTTTCTTTCCTGACATCCTGGTGTGTAGTGAGAAAGGAGGAGAGGAGTGACAGAAACAGAGAGGTAGGGAAAGAAAAGGGATGAACCCCCGCCACCCACTTTTGGCTCTATCCCCACCCTTTGCTATCAACAGATTACCTCTGAGGGAATGCTGCTTTCCACTGAAAAGAAGTTCCCTGCCCCTAGCAAACTAGCAGAAAGATTTATGTGATTTTAAAAAATGTATTCATTATCTCTGGGAAGCAGTAGGCATACAGAAAGACATTTTGCCAAACCTTTACTTTTACATTAACTTTTCTCTTTAATAATCTCAAACATTAAGAGGTCAGAGCCACTTTTAAAATACTAAAGCCGTTTAGTAGGGAGGGGGGGATCATTTAATCACGGAGTAGGCTAGCATGCAAAATAAATGTACCAATGTAATATTGACATGCTGTCCAATAATAATTCAATTAAACAATGAACGTATGATTACTTAGCATCCAATATAGTTATTTGAAGTTCTTAAGGTGTTTGATGTGTGTGCGTGCACACACACACACACCTTAAAGCTCCAAAGTTGAAGGACTGGGGGATGGGAAGTAAGAGAAATGTTTCTCCAAACTTTTCTGGTCTGCTGGCTAAAGAACAAACCTCTTATTAGTCTACTCCAGTTCTCTCATTTGGTTACACCTATGTGTCACTTGTCTTCCAAAAGGGTGTTGGGGAAACATGTGCACACCAGGCAGGTTCTTTGAAGAACTGCCTGTCTCAGAGAGCTATGCTGACAAGAGTAAGGTAGGTTTTAGTCCCAGAGGCAGGAGCTCAAGCAGGTTTTCTCCTACAGCTGTCAGCTGAAGGTGGAGACTGCTTTTAATAAGAATTTAAAATTATACCCAGACAAACCAATTCTAATTAATACCCTGTTCTAAGTAAGTCCATTATATTTAACATCTAATTGACATTTTTCTCAATAAAACATTTTATAGCACAACTTCAAGGTGCCTATTAGTCAGCTCTCTCACACACGAACAATCTGGGTGTGTCAAGGCTTTTCCAAGTTTAGGCACACCCCAAATGTAAGTATATTTGTGGTGAGCATTTCTATGAAGTTGCATGGTTAAGGTTTAGTTCACTAGTTACGATTAAAATATTTGTACACAGAACAAATCTTACTGCAAAATAAAAGCTTAGAGTGCCTAGGCACTACACGATCATTAAGAAAAACAGTATGGAATGCCAGCATGAAAAACTTTTAGGTTGCCTTAAAGATGGGCATCAATTCATCAGGAAAACATTTATCAGCAATACAATTTATTGGCAAGACAAATTTGAGAATCTACCCAACTTTCGAAAATTTAAAAATCAATCAATTTAATTTTGACAAGAGGCTACATCTGGTACTAAAGAAACAAATGACCTGATCCTATGGAGCAGCTGTGTAAGTGCAATAACTCCAAGGATCATACAGTTTGATCCCAGCATGTCAGACCTGCCTATAACAAGGAAAATACAAAGAACTGAGGAAAAGCTGTCACAAACAAGTCAATTGTGTTTCTTTTGAGTAGATGATTTCATCCAAGAAATTAAAGTAAATTTGATGTGTATTGGGTTGTTCTAAGCTCTCATTTCAATGCAACTCTAATGAACCCTGGTAAAGAAGGCTGCCAAATCAAAGTATCGTAAGAATGAAACATTCCAAATCCTCAGTGACTGAAATAAGGCAAGTTATTAATCTTCTATGAAGGCAAGATTACAATTGCATTCATAAACAGAGAAATTCACAAACTCTCCTTTACCAGCACAGTCTACCCTGCAGCCAGCTGAGCCCAGGGAAACCCAAAGTACCACGTGCTCAGTAGTTGTGCAACCTGACAAGGCTGCTAGTCTTTGTGACAACAGTTGAAACAGCTTCCAAGCTTCAACTGCTTCAGCCAACCAGTTGCAGCAGTCACAGATGAGACAGCACAAATAGTAAATTTGCCAGGGATTTGCCAGGATTTAACTACTAATAAGGATCATGTGGGTGCATTTCAGCATGATTTGAAATATCACACCTTCTGTTCTTTATTTCTCTGCAGATTATCAAAGCATTTCAGAGTATCAAACAATAAGTAATTAATTTGGTCTTCAAATGTAACAGGGAAGTCACAGTTTGGCTGCTGAGAATAGTTTTCAGACTCAGTTCTTCCTTCCAAGTTTCAACAGAGCATAGTATGCTGTAATGTCCAAATCAGGTACACTATGTTTGTACAATCCATAGTTGGTCTCTCAAAGTTCAAACAGAAATTTCGCATTCTGATTTGGAAGCCAAACTACAGCTTGCATAAACCACTGTTTGCCTGATTTATACATCAGAGCAAATTATATTTGCTTCAACTAGAAAAAGGTAAGTGGGAATATGAACATGCAAAGAATAGGATGATGATGCAAGAAAAAGAAATATACAAGTTTGAAACCCACAATCTCAATATATCTAAGTCAGGTCAGGGCTAGGCTTCCAGCCAGGCTAGTCAAATAGGCTGATTCAAAACACCAACAATTTAGCTGAACAAAACAAAACAAAAACTGCAAGCATAACTTTTGTTTCAAGTATATTTGACAGATTAGTCTTTTTAAAATTAAGGTGACATCCTCTAAGTTTTGCTTGAGTTCTGTCTTCTTTTTCCATAATACAATAGAATTACTGCTTGAAGCAGCTTCTCATATATTAGTACACAAATGCTGCAGCAGGTTGGTATGTGGTACATTCTTTTGCAAGAATGCTGTTTATTATGTAATGGGACATGCTTCAACTAGTCAGGTTTTTTTTTTATTTCAGTAGTGTTTAATCTAAATTATTTTTACTTCCAACAAAAATGATAACCAGAATATATTATTAGAAGATGTCTGATAAGGAACCAAGTCTGCAAAACCAGATTTCCTACTGTGGTGATTCAGAACTATAGTAGGGTGCCTACCGTCCATTTCTCTCCTCTATAAACTGTAACTAGTACAAATCATTTGTCCAAGACAGAATCCACCAATCTTCTGTAGTTGAAAAACTAACTTATGGAAAGCAAGAGGCACTTAACAAGACATGCCTTGGAGGCTGTGCTCTGCAAGTGGAGTGTTAAAGTGATTTAGCAATGGGTATTTACAGTTACATATAACACATCAATAAGATGATTAAAGTTTATTCTAAACAGCCATTATCTCCCAATTAGCATACTGAGGTAGGTTACAAATGAACACAGAGGATTTATAAAAAGTATGCCGATAATTTAAGGGAAGGCATCTTAAGGTCTTGATATGTAAACTCATACAAACATAGATTAAGGCCAACAGCTTTTCTTGAATTAAGATCAGGCTTTCACGCATTTCCCTATCATTTGGAACAATTCAGAAAACAAATTCCAGAAGGGAAAACTTAGTGAAATTTCAAGTGCACAGCTGTAAAAATAAAGGAAAAGACTCACATGGACAAGTTAGGAGATGGAACCCTACTATCATCAGCTAGGATCCCAAGGTGGCTCAGCGTTGAAGTCGAACTGTTCTCGATAAAGCACTTCTCCTAATCCCTCTGGATAGTTGTACACCTGGTCAGAGAGCTTGCCCTGGGGGAGGGGGGGGAAATATCCATTATATATTCAACAGTAATGTTGCAAGTCCAGCTTTACAAAACCAATCTTCAAATACACCCTTCTCAATACAGCAGTTGTGCTTAAGAAAAAACAGGAAGTTTAGCATACAGTGCAGGATTTGTGCAGGGGTTACACTCTGAATCCCTACACATGTTGGTGAGGCCCACGTAAGCCCACCCTGCCCCTGTTCAGTTCCTTTTTGTGGTGTTTTTGAGTCACTTCCAGGTTTGGCACAGTCATGCACATATGGGACGTGCCTAAAATGGTTGCTGCCTGTATGTTTAGATCACTGATAAACATACATTCAGGTTAGAACAGACTGAGAAGGTCAATTCAAACTTCACCAGAATTGTACAACATTCAGCTTGCAGTATGAAGGCTCCCAGGCAGTAGCAGTTTCATAGCAACTACAAGACAGAAGCATAAATGAACATGTTGACAAACTGAAGTACTAAAATTATTTAGCTTATCAACGATTTGTTTTCAAACTGAGTTCAGGGAACCTTGGGGATCAGCAGAAGAGCTGTCCTGACCAACTCTGTTGCCACTGTCAAACTTCCCTTACAGTATGTAATCATAAGGAAAGTTTTGTGTGTTCTGCTCACGTGGCACAATAGATCTGACCAGCACTTTGTGTAAACAAGGTACCGGTAATAAAATAAAAAAGGAAGCCAGAGTTCTATACTGTGGAAACTACTTAAGCTCTGAGAAAAAGGGAAGAATGAAAACAAAGAATTAAGATAAGTGATGAACACACTTGCACGTCATCCAAGTTCAACAAGAAGGGACAAGTTTAGATTAAAAATGGAGACTGAATTATTAAATTATTATTAAATTATTAAAAATGGAGAACTGCTACTGAGTGTAATATTCTCCAAGGGATGTGACAGAAAGGTAAAAACATCCTATAGAAAACATATAGATTGTAGATTAAATTAGCAGAACCTCTGTTTTTGTAACTTCTGGTTGATGGAAACATTTTTCAAGGAAGCAAGTTACAAATATCAACAGCTCACCTTTCTTGAGACATAGGTTGAACATTAGATGCTACATTAGATGGCTTTTTGTGTACTTATGTTTTTATGAACACTTGCTGAGAGAAAAACTACGCCTTAGCAATTAAATTACTTTGTGTAAACAGATCACTTTCATCAGCAGACCATATGCTATGTTGACAACTGCATCTAGACTACATTTTAGAGGAACAGTGACTGGTACAAAGTCTATACAGTGGTACATCGGGTTATGAACTTTGCCCCAGGATGAGAACAGAAATTGCGCACCGGCCCCATTAGTGAAAGTACGCCTCAGGTTAAGAACGGTTTCGGGTTAAGAACGGACCTCCAGAACTAATTAAGTTTGTAACACGAAGTACCACTGTATCAAGACTTGCAGAGTAGGAAGGGACCCTGAGAATCATCTAGTCCAACCTCCTGCAATGCAGGAATATGCAGCTGTCCCAAACAGGGATCAAACCCACAACCTTGGCATTATCACCACACTCTAATTCATGCCTTATCAAACAGATATTAAAATCTTACAAATATAAAGTCTGACAAGAATCACAATCACCTAGCTATAGGCACAACTCCAGGTCCAAAAGAGAGAGAATCTTATGGCAAGAGCCGGGGAGAAAAGTGGCAGAATGAAAGATCAACAGCAGCAAACTCTGCCCACAATGGCTCGGAATAGGAATCCCTCAAGGGCAAGATTATAGAGCAGGGACATAATGGGCTACCAGACTCTGTCAACACCCAAAACCTACATGAAAGTTTGAGCAGAGGCAGTAAGGAAGCCTAAAACTAGTACTTGAAGGAAACGCTCACACTACACATTAAATCCACCACCAGGTCCATGAGACTAGCTTGTGGGCACATCTTGTTCTAGTTAATAAAGGATAAGGTCCAGAGACAAGCACAACATTGGCGCAAGTAGCCAGCAGTGGGGAAAATAAAGAACCCAGTCCCTGTACCAACAGCTGTATAGCCCACTAAAAACCACTAGATGTCCTAGTGGTAGTCCTTTACTTAACAATATTGTCCAAGGATGGAAATAGCCTTCTGAGGCAATCGGCAGACAAGTGAAACAATTCTACTTCTCTTCTGTTCTCCAGAACAGCTGTGCTGCAGGACAATGAAAAGCCACAGGAAAAAAATGTATCTGCTTTGAATGTGCATCTGGTGGAGGGGCAGTCTGGTGCATCTGTTCAGTCTGAGTCCTTGCAGTAATCTTTCTATTCCTATCCTATCTTCACAGTTATTCTTCATGTTCCATCCAAAAGGACCACACTGTGCCCCAGTTAATCCAGACCTGGAAAGGCATAGGTATCCTCACCATTCTTGATACATTTTCAGGAATCATCTATTAAAAAATGAGTAATCCAGCAGACTACCCTAGCTCCACAGAGCAGAAAAAAAATTATTCTGTGTTGGTCCAATTTTTTATTTCCCCAGCACTCCTAAGAAGCAGGCATTTATGAGGACAGTACTAGATTGGTTATGCTTGGCATCCAGACATGAAAGCAAGTACTTCACAAAACTATGCAGAAATTCTATGCATTCATCCTGTAAACCTCTTTTTAAAAGGTTTCAACCTAATGTCTCCAAGGAGCCCAACAAGGATCAAAATGGTTCAAGTTGGAACAGCTGATTGTTTAGTGCACTCCATACCCTCTGGCAGAGGTGGAAGTGGAATACACCTATTATAATTGAATCAGATCTGGTGTGTGTACTTTATCAGATTGGAACACACCTTATGTTCCCTTGCATTCTTTATACCTTTTAAACATACCGTGAAACTCACTCACCTCCATTTCTACCATTTTAACTGCTTCAGGTGAGTAACCATGTTAGTCTTTAAGATTCTATAGGTCAGCAACAGACTAACAAACCTATGCATCTGATGAGGTGGTTCAACAATTTCTTATCCCATAATACATTCATTAATTCTTTAAAGTGCTACAAAACTTTGTTTCACTTGTACCATATATACTTAAAAAAATCTTTCTACATTACATTTGGAAATAGGAGAATGATTGAATATTTATGTCACAATATATCTATTTCTCATATTTGTGCCCTGTTCTCTCTGCAAAGAGATTTTCATTAGATAATCCCCAAGAAGCAAGTTAACCAGAGAGAAGAAACTAGCACAAGTTCATGTGGTGATGATGTTCCTTACTAAGTGGGTGCTTCCCCTGTTCAGCACTATCCACTTAGCTCTTCTGTTCTCACAGATATTAGCAGCTACAAAAACTAACTGCAAAATGCCACGTCACAGGTCACATTAAAAAAAATTGTGTTGGCCAATCAAAAAGCCAATGTCTACACAGTATCCTAAACAGAACCGGGGGGGGGGGGTGTCAAAAGGATACCTAAGAATTTGTGGCCCAATCCAAACCCAGCAGGATTTACCAAAGCAGCAGAGTCACTTGGCCAATTATAGGCAAGCGCAGCCACCCCCCTGAACACCCCATTTCAAGGCTTCCAGCATCACTTGCACCCACCTGCATGCTTAGCAGCAGGAAGGGGGAGCTTCATGCTAGCGGTGTCACTGACATCACCCCACAGGTGGAGGCTGGTAGAGGTGGGAAGAGGGGCACCTCTACCCAATCCACACAAACACAGAGCCCAGTGCAAAGGAGGCTCAGATTGCATCCTTAGTGTTAAAAGTCTTTAAAAAGTGTGGACACAAAATCAAAAACACATAATATGCAAGGATGGAATTTAGTAACTCAAAGGAGTATTATGAAAGAACATAGTTTTTATAAAGCTATTAGCACACATTTAAATGTAAACACAAATATCTGCGGAATGTAGGTAAGAATGAAGTATTACTCATTTTTAACTAGGGAAAGAAAGGCAACAACAATGGTAGGTTGTTATCCAAGTGTAAACTGTATGAGATTACAAGCTCTTTTAACTGACTAAAAAGAACAAACTTTCTTCACTGTCTGAGGGAGAAGATCCAGATGCCACTGGCTTTCTTATTCACTGGAGATGAACTATTGGCCCTCCAATCCCTCAGATCACTAATGCTGGCAGGGCTGAGTACAGAGGACACCTCCAAGATACCTTTGTTGATATGTGAAATGACAACTTCATTTGCAGGAGCTGTAAAGTCAATACCTCTTTATATACAGTGGTACCTCTGGTTACGTACTTAATTCATTCCGGTGGTCCGTTCTTAACCTGAAACTGTTCTTAACCTGAAACACCACTTTAGCTAATGGGGCCTCCCGCTGCTGCTGCGCCGCCAGAGCAAAATTTCTGTTCTTATCCTGAAGCAAAGTTCTTAACCTGAAGTGTTATTTCTGGGTTAGCGGAGTATGTAACCTGAAGCATATGTAACCCGAGGTACCACTGTATTCATCATGTATTAAAGCTTACCAAGAGAATGTTTTACAATAAGATTTGTGTACAGGCAGTTTAGTTGCTAAGAGTGCCAAACAATTATCTAGTAAGAATGCTATTTTTCTACAACTGGTCCTTTCAGTGAAAAGGGTGACCTTTTACAGCATGTAAAGTTAGTTCCATACAAGTACACAATGTAGTAATACCGTTCCTATACTAACCACCCAATACTAATATGTTCCTAATGTTATAAAGAGACAGGACCACATTACTTAGGACTAGAAAGAATTTAGAACTTGCATCATGTTTTTTTTTCTAAAGTGATTTTATATTCAGATAAATTTATAGTTTAGAATCTAAAATAAATATTCCCCCACTCTATGTCCACAGGACTTCGCAAAAGATCAGTGCTACCATGGCTGTGAATTAGTCTTTTACCTCCTAAAGGATATTATTTCCTGAAACTCTAAAATCTATTGTTGCCAACACCAGTTATTTTATTCTCCATACTTATGCACATAACTACTCATTTTACAAAATTTACAGACAACTTAATCAAAATAGCACACCTGTAAGCAGTTTACATAAAATAGCATAACATATTTATAATGACATACCAATAAAAACAAGCTTCAAAAAAAAAGTTCAAACAATAAAAACACGTGTCTGGGAGCTGCTTTCTCAGGTACAGCTGTGTTGCCTTTTTCATTTTAAGGCGTGTGCAAAGCAGCAGTTCCTTCGCCACAGATGAGCTCTTCCCGTTTTCAAGCCATAAAGCATAACATTCCCCACTTGGAGCGGGGCGACCAAAAACGAGGCCGAAAAGCCCATCATCCGCATGGCTGAACTGCCTCGGTAGTTATCAGCAACCCAAAGCAAAGAAAACTCCCATTGTGCGCCACCAAGAATCCCTGCAGCTTATTCCAGCCGCCACCGTAGCTCCCGCCCGCCTTCCCTCCCACGTCTGCCGGAGGCTGCTTAGGGAAAGCTCAGCGGCTACGGGCTTCCCCGCGGGCGGGATACACCAATGTGCCTGATGTGGGCGACAGCAGCAGCTCTCTTGCGAGGCTGTAGCTGGGCAGACAAGGGAGGGGAGGGGCTCGCGCTCCGAAGAAGCGCATGGGGCGGGGGATGCCGTGTCGCAAACCGCAGCGGCGGCGGCGGCGGCAGCAGCAACAGCAGCATTGTTCACACCATGGCAGGCAGGCAGGAAGCGAAGAACTAGACAGGACCAGTCCAGACTGGAACAGACCCTCCTCCCCCTGCCAGCACGCCATTCTTCGCGGCGCAACTCCGTGAAGACTCCGCCGCCGCAGGGCTGCAGGAGGGCGCTCGCAGCTGGTCGCCAGCGCACATGCAGGGAAGGAGGAAGGGGCCCCGAGGACGATCGCGTCAGCTTGGTCACAGCGGATGGTGACGCTGAAGCAGCAGCGGCTGCTCCAGCTAGCCCGAGCCTCCAATGACAGCGCTTCCTCCGAAGGGGGCTGCAGGCTGGTCTGGCGAGACCTGAGCTCTTTTGAACTGTCCCTTATACTGGCGCCAAATATGTGCAGGATCCTCTGCATTTCAAAAGGCTTGTTTTCCTTCCCAGCGTGCAAAGCCCACTCCACGCCTTTCCCTGTACTTCTGCCGCATCCAAAACTACGCAGTTGAGATAAATGCGAACACACGGGACCTGTACCATGGGTGTTGGAAAAACACACTGAGATAAGTATATGTTCCCATAACACCTAAGTCTTGGTTCTAATGCCCAAGTGGGTGCATAACATACTAAGGGCAACATTAATTCTGTTAACCAGTAATTGTGCTGTTGTGGTCAGAAAGAAGCAGGGAGATAGAGTATGAGAAAAGGTACTTTCCCACTACCAGTTCAAAGAATGTTGGAGAAACCCTGGAGACCAGGGTTCAAATCTTCACTTAGTCATAAAGTTTACTGGGTGACCTCCTTCATTCTAACCATATTCAAAGGGTTCCTGATGAGGATGAAATGGGGAGGAGGGAGAACCATTGATGCCACCTTGAGCTCCTAAGAAAGATGGGGCATAAATGTAAGCAAATGAACATTGTTGGACAAGTAAGAGGTAGCAGTTATTCCATATTAACAAATGGCCAAAGTTATGATCCTGTACCATTCAACAGCTAAGAGCTTTTCCCACTGTCTTCCCTACAAGGAAAAAGGCTATGTTTTGTCACATTTGTATCCTCTTCAAAGAACTCACAGCAGCATTCATCCACCGCCACCCCCGAAGTAGGTTGAGCTAGAAAAACTGCAACTTTCCCAACAGATGAGCAAGAATGTGGTCTTTCCTATATTCAAAGAACCATTACAGCCTCTGCTGGAGGCACGGGTGTCAGATATCCAAACAGTTCCACCTGTGTCACTTCTCCGACATACGAAAAAATATGTACAACTCTTTACAAACTTTCAAAAAGCCAAAGTATGCCAGAGACAAACCACATCCCCCTCAATGATGTCAAGTAGAGTGGTTTGAACCAAGAAGCTGCAACCCTGCCACCTTCAAATCAGGACAGATTTTCTCAAATCATTCCACACATGCTTAGGGACAAACTTGCAATGCTGATTGCCTGTACAGACCTAGGGTTTGCGTTTATTCCTGAGTATTTAAAAACAAAAATGTGTGTTCTTGTACATATTGTGCAAGCGTCTGTCAGACCAGTAGGAATATTTAAGAGACATGTGCCCCAGGAGAATTGCAACAACAGGACAGGAGGTCTTGCTTCATCCCATTCCTTGGTATATCAGCATTAAGACATGTCTTAGCACCAAGAAAAAGGGCAGCTCCAATAATTCTCATCCAGCCATGATGGACATAAATTATTTGATCTTTGAAGAAAGCAGCAGTAATATTAGTGTCAAATTATGTTACCAACAATAAACATGGTATAGCCACAAACAATGGGTGCAAAATCATTTTGAATCAAACCATGGCGGATGTTCTACATCCTAGGTAAGTGACACCTGTCATGTTCCTCCATTTCTGTGGCCTGCACCACTTCATACACCTTGGCAACTGTTTACAGGCTTTGACAAAAGCAGCTGGTTCCCATTCAGAGACACTTTAGGGAAGACATGGTAAAATCATCAGCTACTCCTTGCTGACACCATCCACCCATGTGAAGAGAGGGCATTAAGGGTGGCCTTCCTTGCTCACCAGGCACACAAGGAGGAAAAGCCCTTAGATTAGCGCCAGACAACACAACCCGGAAAGCTGGTCACAGTTCTATACACACACAGCACACCTACATATGAAAAAGAAGGTGGGGGGGGGGGGAGGACGACCTCTGCCATGTCACCAGCTTCCAATGACTTCCTTCATGGTCGCAAGGCCTAAATGCCCCCAGCCAGATCTCCTAGAGCCACATGAAGGCTTCACTTTTAGGGATTGAGGCAACTCACCATTACTACCCCCCCCCCCCGCAGAGGGCGGCAGGCGACAAGTGACCAGTCGGCGACAATGGCTACACCGAGGGGATAAGGAGTCGTCCTCCTTTCGCACACGTCAAGCGCTGCTTCTCGCCACCGGGGAGCCTTCGGCCTCCTGAGCAGCCGCCCACCCCTACCTCCACCCCCCCTCCATCTCCAACGGCAGGGCGTTAAACGGCTGCTGCTGCTTCCCGCAGCTTATCACCATGAACTGACCCAGTTCTGAGGCAGCCATACACACACACACTCACACACACACTCACACACACACACAGGCGGTGGCAGCCTCCCACTCCCCTCCACAGGAATCCGCCATGTTAGAACAGCCGCCTTGAAGCCCCTCTGCCAAGTTGTCCTTTGGGCTCCCCGCGCCTCGGTTCCCGCCCCCGTCCGCCGCCGCCGCCGCCACAAATGCCCGACTCGCGGGGAAACGGAGTCGCCGAAGCCCGTCAGGCGGCAGCCCCCTCCCTGTCTCCCTCCCTCGCACGCGAGCGTCCGCCATGTTAGGAGCTCCTCAGCCCCGCTCCTTCTCACTCTCGCACACCGCTGACCTGCTCGGGTCGCCTGCTCCTTGGCCGCCCCGAGTGCTGAGGGAAGCAGCGGGGAAGACCCGGCGGGAAACAGCGCACACTCGCCATCCTGAGCGGGCCGCCGGCATGAGAGGGGTGTCCCGCCCGGGGGAGCTCCCTTCAGGCTCTTCCCCGGCCCGCCCAGGGGCTCAGCTCTCTTCTTCTTCTCACCGCCTCGAGGAGGGAATAAGTGTCGCCTCGGGGCTTGGTGTAATGGGAACCCCCCAGAGCCCCGAAGCGCGCGCTATAATGGGGGGTGGGGAGGCATCTTCTTTATTGGGCTCCCAACGGATCAAGACCTACTGACAGCAAGCGCGCGCACAGAGCGCGACAGACACCGCTCTTTCCTCGCGCCTCCTTTCAGAGCAGAGGAGTCACCATCTATGGCGCTCGCCGCCTAGCCAGGACCGAGGAGGAAGGCAACTACCCCCCCCCCCACGCCCCTCTGGATCTGGAAGTGGCCGAGGCCGAGGCACCTGCGCCCGGTTCCGCCATCATCCGCCTCCGCTGGGGCAGGGAAGGAGAGCGCTGCATGGGGTGGGTGGGCGTCCCCTTTCAATACACATATCCCCCCCCCCAATAAATAATCATAATCATATATAGTAGGTAAGTACTCACGTGGGACAACGGCCCGAAAGATTTGGTAAATCGTCTTCTCTTTTTAGGCGGAATTTTTAAAGAGGGATGTGGGAACCTACAGCAGAAATACGGGAGGCGGCAGCGGCGCCTTCCAGGGCCATAGGCTGCCGGGGCGACCAGAGAAAAGAGCGCAAAGTTGCGCCGAGCCTTAACAAAAATGAGAGTGAGCACACACAAAAATGCGAGAAGGCGCGAGGGGGGCGCGGGGCAGAAGCCCAGGAGGAGAGGAGGAAGGCGGGCGGGCAGCCAAAGAAAAAACAACACACAAGACAGGAGACGCCGCGGCAAGCAAGATCGCCGAAGAGGCAGTAGGAAGGAGGAAATGGCAAAAGAAGAGGAAGAAGGGGCGCCGGCGAAGCTTTTATAGGAGGAGCCGGGCTATAGGCGGGGCTCGGCGCCACGCGTCACAAGCGTGCGAGGAAGGAGGCGCCTGCTCGCCGCCCTCCTCGCAGGGGGAGCGAAGGCGCGCGCGCTCTCTCCTTGCGACTCGTTTCCTTCCTTCCCAACGTGAGTGACAGTTCCTCGGGGCTAGCAGGCCACATACGCAGGGCGCTGAGGGAAGGGGAGGTGGCGGTGGTTCTTCCCGGGGAGGCCGAAGTTCGACCTTTACAAAAGGCAGCCGCCTCGGAGTCCGCATTAAAAACGCACACAGACACATAAACGCGTGCTGTATTTGGTTGGGGTCGTCTGGCCTCCCCCCTCGGGCTGTATGAAATAATACATGACGGAAAGGCGCTGAGAGCATGTCTAGAATGTGCTGCTTATTTGTTTTACAAAATTTATACACCGCTCGATTGTAAACAAAAAACCATCAGAGCGGTTTGCAAAAATCAAACAGTAAAATCGGGGGAAATTTACAACCTTACTCCAAAATTTACAAAAGTTAAAAGACTAAAACGGATTTAAATTACCGGTACCTCTTGTCCTTCCTAATTAGTATACTTTGCTTTTTTTTTTTTTTTTTTTTTTGAGCCCATACTATTTACAGAGGCTCTGTGCACTTTAGGAACTGTATAATAGTCCGAAACCCAGGAGATGATGCATCCTTCCAGGGCAAGGCATTCTTCTGTCAAGAAATGCAGTATTTATGTGCCTGAAACTCTTGTGTGAAAGAGAGACCTGCTGCCAACAAAACCACCTTTCGGTACTTCTGGAGGGATTGTTTAGAAACAATTGTTTTTATGCCACAGTCTGCAATGCTGTTTATTTTGCTTGATATCCATATGGCTGCTTATTTTAGTTCTGTACCTGCTCTCACACTTAGCTCTATTTCCTTCTGTGTGCCACAATATTTGAAATACACTCATGTTTCTAGCACTGCATTCCTAAGCGCACTAAGTAGTAGGCAGTAAGCCTTAGTGAATACAGTGGAGCTTACCTCTGAGTAAACATTTATGTACTTTCAGAACAAGTCAAAGGAGAATTCTGGGAAATGCCTCATGACTCTTCTGTACCTTATCAGTATGTGGCATGGAAGTAACAGTGTGTCTGTAGGATAGCTCAACTGTGCTTCTGACCTGGTACAGTACACTAAACTGGAAGCATGCAGGAAAAGGCAGGTGTATCTCCCAAGGAGTCTGACAGGAACTTATGAAAAACAAACAAGTTCTGTTTCTAAAACCTGGTTATTGAAAAAACTGCAACGTTGTGACTGCTGAAATCCTAACCCCACTAACCTGGGAGTAAGCCACACTGCGTAAACATAGGATTGAAACTGTACCTGTCTTTTGAATTTTTTGTCTAAGGAACCTTACAATTAGTTTTCCAGTGTTTTAAATGTTAATCTTTTTCAGGTTCAGTGATAGACAAATGACCAAACTTGATGTTACATGGGAGCCATGGGCGGGGGGGGGGAGGAGGGAGGGGCAGCAATAAAACAATAGAAATACTTAACTAACTGACCAATCATGATGGTTCTGCAGCCCCCAAACAAAGTCCTGTCGTTCTCCCCCCAACAAAAATCCTGGTTGTACCCATGATTGGGAGGAGCCATGTAAAGTAGTCTCCTAACTTTTTTTTAAAGGAAAGCAATCTCAGAGGCTTCGGTTGGGAGCAGAGGAAGAACTGGGAAGGAGGAGGGCTGATTAGCATTTCTCCCTTCTGTCCTTAATTTACCGGTACTTGAAATCACCCAAGCAGCTTTCCCAGTCATGTATCTTTCCCTCCAATGGGACGCAAGCAGCTAAGGAAGCGGGATTTTGAGCAGAAAATGTCAGGAAGTGAAAGGGTTAAATATTTTTTTTTTTCATTCTCTCCACTACTTTTCATTCTTTTAAAAAAAGATGTCAGCAGGCTAATGAATGCAGCTCCTATGCTTACACCTAGGTTAGCCCACACAATATATTCTGTTACTTAGCATAAGCAACATGGTCTTCTTGACAGATCACATGCTAGACTGTTGCCAATATTTACAGAACTGACAACAGGAAAGAAAGGGACTTGAGAACAAGCATGTGTTATAACCTCACAGTGTGGTAGCTTTGGGTCATCTTAGTACAACCGTGAGAAGACATTGGTACACACTGTACCGCATTAAACATCCCACATGGAGCTTGAAACACTTACATAATGAAATAAAAGATCAAAAAGAGAGCAGTGTTTTGAAAGGTTTGATAATTTGTAAAACAGAGTGTATATTTATGTAACACAAGGAATAATAACAGGATTACAAAACACTCATCTTGCATTAAAAGTATGAAATTGGGGTTGTTTCTTACATTCCAGAACTAATTTGGGCTGCAAAATGGGAAATATCCCTCCATTTCTGATGTTCAAGTGTGTGTGCCCTTGCTTTTGTGTAAAAAAATTGCATCATCCATGCACAAGAGGGAAGTATCAGCTATCTTGGAGGGAGCCTCAGTGTTAGCAGAAGTACCAAAACAAACAAACAAACAAACAAAACCAACCCTTAAGGAAAAACCCTGGAGTGGGGGTGAAACCATGAGAACTGAGTGTGCTCAATGGCAAAAGAATGCTGACTATTTTTTATTTTTTTTGGCGCGGGGAACGGCATGGCCTATTGTGAAGTGCATAGCTGGTTGATCAAAACTCAATAGGAACACACCACGCTACAACATTTCCCAGTGAGTTATCAAGGACACAGAATTAACCTCTTATAATTATACCTTTGTAGTAAATGAGGACATAAAGTAGCCCGTATGAACTACCGGTACTGTCTAAGCTACAACCTTTTTGTGGCAGGTGGGGAGCGGAATATACTGCTGACAAATCACAACTATTTAAAAATGCTTGTTTTCTGTAGGTAGCTTTCAATTCATCACAGGGAGGGAAGGGGGGAACCTAAAGAAGCCACGTCATGCAGACTGCAAGCCTACCAATTAACAGTGTGATTCTACATGTTTATTCAGAAGTAAATTCTGAGCTCAATTTGACTTGCCCCAGATCAGTAGGTATAGAAGACTGCAGCCTATGCTTGAGGGCGTTTGAGCCATGGACTGCATGGGCTTGAGCTAGCCCGTTATCCATCCACCCCTCCCGACTGCTAGCTCAAGCCCTGCCAGGGGTGCCAACTTGAATACAATATGGGGGGAGCAGGTAAGCCCCACCATGCATAAGTGGAAACATGACACAGTGCACACAAACCATTTGAATGGCAATGCTCATCAACTGGGGCGAGCTCAAATATTTTATTGGGGGATGGCGGCGAAGGGACTTCATCCCCTAGGAGTTGGCTCCTGAAAACACCCTAACAATGCAAGTTGTCTTGCTGCAACAAATTGTGTTGTAAGGGGGCAGATTCACCTTGGTTAAAAGTCCTTAAGCAGAGGCTGGGTGGCCACCAATCAGGGATGCTGTTGTTTCCAACACTGGCAGGTGGTTGGACTAGATCCTCTCTAACTCTAGGATTATAGGAGTCTAGTATGAGCAAAATAATATGTGCCAAACAGTTTTAATCCTCTGCAATTATGAACTGGCTATTAATACTCAACCCTGCTTTTGCAGACCACACTCAAACAATGTTTAACAATAAAAGTTGTGTTATAGGCCAATGCATTGAAAGCGTCTCTACCTGTAATGGAGGGCATTTCCATAGAGAAACGGCAGAATGAAGGTTGTTTTTGCCTTTACAAATCACATTTATACATATATAGGTACCAACAAAAATAATTCAATACAAACTTCAAGGTATAATTAAGGTTACCCATTATAGGTTACACAGATTTTTAACTCTAGGTCATAAATATGAATCTGGCAAAGACACAAGAGACGTAACATCATTATAATTTGATAACCTCTGTGACATGTGGGAAATTAACCAATTATCTCATCAGTGTTCAGTAAAAAAATAAAAATAAAAGATTACCTGTCTCTTCAAAACCGTCTGTTGTCAAGCGCGATACGATCTGTCATATATTGTCCTCTCCTCTCTTGGCAGGCAAATCAGTTCCCCCACCCTCTCCCAAAAACTTATATTGAATGTATTGATTACTAATCCTTCTGGACACAATATTTTCTAATAGTAAAGTCCTATCCTGGAGTTATGCAAAGTGTATTTATGCTGGCATTGCACCACATTTACACCAGTTAATACACGTCCAGTTTCGTTTTCAATAATTACCTACGGTACTTTTGTTTTATTTGTTTATTCTCTCCTAAGTACTTTATTGGCTGCCAATCTTATGTTGTGTCAGTTTGTTTCTTTGAAGTATATAATGTTTTGACAGCTGTGGTATTTTTTCCCCTCTTCTTTTTGTTTTAACATTTAATAAAGATTAATTAAAAAATACACCACCTGCATTACCCCCTACCCTGGTGGCACAATGCAAGTGCAAAGAAAAAAAAAGCCTGAGCATATTTGCAGATATCATGGGGCTTACCGTAGTTTAGATCCTGGGCTTGCTCAGGAGTTGGTCGCACCCTCCGATGATGCCATAAGATTAAACCACAAAAGAGATGCTATAAAACACTTCCATTAGAGTCAGTAGAGAACCCCTTAGATTTACCAACTTCCATTCCATCTGATCCCACAGCCATGTCAGGTAAACAATTCTGAAGCTGGATACTAAATTCCTGTTTCTTATTTCTTATCTAGACAAAAGTTCAAAACAAAGTTCAAGCAGGAAATTATTGTTTTTTTGAGAGAGAGAGAGCTAAGGTGTATATGTAAACTTAATTATATATATATCTATGACTCAAGTGTTGTCTTCTTTGAGGTTCACAGTAAATGTCACTAATCAAAATTGTTTGCACAATGCTCACTTCAGTACCATGTCAGAAGATTGTAACTGATAACTGATCTGGAATCATAGAACCATAAAATTGTAAGAGTTGGAAGGGACCATGAGAGTCATCTAGTCTGCAGGGGGTTCCCTGCAATGCAGAAATATTTTGCCCAATGTGTGGCTCATAGCAGAGCCTCTGCAAGGGAAATCAAGTTATCATGGTTACCACTGCTCACTGGAAAGCAAATGATTACCACTAAACTGCTTTGTGCTGGTGAAGTCCAACACAACACCAATGGGAAAACTTGTGTCAGTCAACATAGTTCTATTGCCACACCAGTGGGAGGCTGCTGCTTCGTAACCCTTCTGCAGACAGGTGTGGTCTAATAACATTTTGAGAATTTTTCTTCTGCATGAGACAAAAGCAGCTGTTTTCTACCCTTTATATAGAGGAACAGAGACAGCAAATCATGTAGATCTTCCACAACAACTTGAATCCTACAAGTACAAAGTTTTCTCAGGCATTAGTGCCCTGGGGAGTAATACTGTCTATAAACACTGTAGATGTTGTTTGGACTCAGAAGGTAGTAAAGATCTCTGTTAGATTACAAGTCTGCTTAGAGGAAGCCAAGGATCAATGGGACAGCATTAGTTCAACTATTTATTTGGCTGGCATGCTAACTTATTTACTACAAAGGCATCATTCATTCTAAGAAGTTAACTAATTTCTCTGCCTTTAGCAAATCTAATATGCTATAAACCAAGACAAATTTATAATTGTTAAGGGTTGTGTTGAAACAATTTCCCCCCAGGATAACCCCAAACATAAAATTTGAAGAAAGCTGATCCTTTACATAAAGAACTTTGAAGACAGTAGCACCGCAGTCCTGTGCATACTTAATTAAGAGTGAGCCCCACTGGACATAGTGGGACTTAGTTCTGAATTACGTTGATCCTAACATATTGTCATACACACTACTAGCCTTTCCAGCTGTGCTATATGTTCCATGTTGCTTTTTATTATCATTCATTATTACTTCTTATTCTGCCTTCTTGTCATGGTATTTGACATAGGCGCTGTGGGTTAAACCACAGAGCCTAGGGCTTGCTGATCAGAAGGTCAGCAGTTTGAATCCCTGTGACAGGGTGAGCTCCCGTTGCTCGGTCCCAGCTCCTGCCCACCTAGCAGTTCGAAAGCACGTCAAAGTGCAAGTACATAAATAGGTACCACTCTGGCGGGAAGGTAAATGCGCTGCTCTGGTTCGCCAGAAGCGGCTGTCATGCTGGCCACATGACCCGGAAGCTGTACGCCAGCTCCCTCGGCCATTAATGCGAGATGAGCGCCGCAACCCCAGAGTCGGACACGACTGGACCTAATGGTCAGGTGTCCCTTTACCTTTACCTTTAACATATTGTCATACACACTACTAGCCTTTCCTGCTGTGCTATATGTTCCATGTTGCTTTTTATTATCATTCATTATTACTTCTTATTCTGCCACCTTGTCATGGTATTTGATGCTTGCCTTTCTTACTGCATTGTTAGGAAAGTATGAGTTTACTCGCTGATGTTTTGGTTTTTCGTTTCCTGGATTTGTTGTATGGCTTGTATCTCCAGCAGAAACAGTGCAAACCCTGCTCTAGTTGGGAAACAGGTCACCACGCAGGTCAGATCTGTATGGAGATACATCCATTTTCCTATAGACTTGAGGAATCAGGGCTGTGATACTATGGCTGGGTGGCAGCAAGAGGGAAGAGTGAACATGCTGGAGAAATCTTGAGCGGAGGGAGGAGACTAGTGTTGTGATGGGCGGAGGCATTAATACGTTCTTTAACTGCAATAAGGAAATAATATAGTGGCCTACGTACCTCAGATGATTGTTGCAAAAGAAACAAAAATAATTTAAAATTTAAAAATAATGCCACATGTATTGTGGTGCATGCTTTCATGCTCTAGAATCCACTTAATCAGTTGCATCTGATAAGGTGGACTCAGGCCAGGAAAGTGCCCTGTAGCAAGTTGCAACTCCTGGCTGAAGCCATACCCAGGCAGCAAACCTCCAGGGCAAGGGACATCTGAGACAGGCACATATGCCTTGAGTAAAAAGGGGCTGTGAAAATTACACATGCTTTTAGGGCAGCTGCATAACTCCTTTGCTCCCCCCCCCTTTTTTTTTTGCCAAGGAACAGGAAGTGTCTTTAAATCTCCCAGCCCAGAGTGCCATAATCAGAAAGAAGCCTGCCAGCCATGCTTCACACACCCCTTTAAGACATACAAAGATCCCTGACCTGGATTAAGTGAAGAGATGGTTCAGGTTGGAGGCAGGCCACCTGAGTGAGTGGATGTATAGCGGTACCTCTGATTACAAACTTAATTTGTTCTGGCAGTCCATTCTTAACCTGAAACCATTCTTAACCTGAGGTACCACTTTAGCTAATGGGGCCTCCTGCTGCCGCTGCCGCATGATTTCTGTTCTCATCCTGAGGTAAAGTTATTAACCCGAGGTACTACTTCTGGGTTAGCGGAGTCTGTAACCCGAAGTGTTTGTAACTCGAGGTGTTTGTAACCTGAGGTACCACTGTAATATGCTGGTCTGTGTACTTTCCCTCACCTTCCACAGGCTCTTGGGAAGTACATGAAGCCTTGGAAGCAGGAGATGGGAGGAGGATTGAATCCAAAGGTTCAGACACTCTCTGGAAGAAAAGGTTGCCACCATAAAAAATTGTAGAACGATGGCAGCAGGTAGGAAAGGCTTCATACACTGGATTAGCCCTGAGGCTACACTATTGGTGTATACTCTAATAAATCTGTTAGTTCTTGCTGCAGAAGACTAACATGGCTACCCTTATGGGAATATGATTGCTATGACAGTATAACTCACTAAAGATGAGGGATGGCCAGTGTGGAGAGCTCCAAATGTTTTTGGGCTACAACTTCCACCATCCCTGGCCATTGTGTTGGGGGCTTATGGAAGCTGGAATTGAGCAACATCTGGAGGGCACCATGTTAGTTGCCCCTGCTATATTGGAGTTGCAATCTTATGATGGAGTTGCAATCTTAGGAGCCAACTCCTAGGGCCTGTGGGGGCTTTGGCCCCCCACAATGAAATATTTGAGGGGGCTGGGCCACCACAAAGTTGATGGGCATTCCCATTCAAATGGTGTGTGTGTGCACTTCATCATGTGACCGACTATGCGGGGTGGGACTTACCTGGGCCCCTACAATATTTTATTCAAGATGCCACCCCTGGTTGCATTGTAGCTTATAACAGTTAACTGAAAGATTGATTGATTGTTTGATTTGTAATGTGATGCCTTCTTGCTTCCTGCCTGATTTGTACTCTGGAAGAGCAAGCCAAGCTCTTAGATGTATTTCTGGACACCACCACTATAGATGCCAGCTGAGAACCAGAGATCATGCCTTTCCCTTTAATTTCAAAATATAGTGAATTACAAGACACTACTGTGCTTCCTAATCCACCGGTCCACCAATCCCCACACCCAAGTGCTGTAGTATGCAGGACCTGAGTTTTGGTTCATTACAGGCAGAAAAGGAAGGTGGGCAAAGGTAGGGTATTGACACAGGTGGTGCAGGGGGAACATCTTCTCTTGCTACTCCATTGTTTTAAAGGGCACAGGTATGGTCTCTGGAACTGACAGTAGCCCTTAGCTATCACATAATTATTTTGCACATTTTGCCCATAATGTCACAAGACTAAGGCCAACTGTGCTCATGAATTTGCTTTGTTGCTTTGCTCATGAGCTCAGATGGAAACGCTTAAAAACAACAACAGTTGTTTATTTTATTTTTTTCAATTACTTACTAATGGCTTACTGCGCGGTTGTACAAGTATAAGGCGATTACATAATTCGATCTGCAGAAGGCAAGAATTCAACATGTAATTAGTTTCCAGCTGGAAGCCAGACAAACACATTTTTAAACGGAATAATTTTATGTGTACATTTTATTAAGTGCCAACATGAAACACCCTCTGGTTGCAGTAATTTTTGCTGTAATTCTTCATGTTGCTACATGTTAAAGCTAGCTATCTTTTGGCAATATTAATGTGACTTTCACATTAAGTCAGACTAGCTTTTCACACTAGCTTTTTCCTCTGGAATTGATACCATTTTTTTCACTCAATTATTCCAGAGAATGCAGAAAGCCTTGCACCATTGCATTCCTCTGTTTATCAATTGTCATCTCCCACTGCTGTTTTTAAGTGCTCAGTTGTAGTAGTTTGATTTTTTGCAGCTCAATCCTTGCAAGTACAGATTGACATAGTGGTTCCCCCCCTCCTCGACCCTGCTTTTCTGTTTCCATTTTGATTGTTACCTGCTTGCGCCTTTGTCATTACATTTCCTGCTCATTCATTAGCATTTATTTTTAATTCGTATTTTAAACAGAAGTGCAACAGTGCATTCTGAGAATGTTAAGACTCACAAGGATCCTCGACAATGCTGAAGGGTTGTATAGCAAATGCAAAGAGGCACCTTTACAGACAAATCAACAGAGGGATGTGTTCCCTGCAGATATGAAGTTTGAAAATTACTACTTTAATGTTCCAGTTACAGGTAGGTAGCCGTGTTGGTCTGCCATAGTCAAAACAAAATTAAAAAATTCCTTCCAGTAGCACCTTAGAGACCAACTAAGTTTGTTCTTGGTATGAGCTTTCATGTGCATGCACACTTCTTCAGATACACTGAAACAAAAGTCACCAGACCCTTATATATAGTGAGACCCCTCCTCACTCTCTCACTATATACCGGTATAAGGGTCTGGTGACTTCTGTTTTAGTGTATCTGAAGAAGTGTGCATGCACACGAAAGATCAAACCAAGAACAAACTTAGTCGGTCTCTAAGATGCTGCTGGAAGGATATTTTTATTTTTTATTTTACTTTAATGTTGTTTAGAATGGCTGAGAATTACCTTTTTCAATAATAGCTGCTGATCTATAGTGTCTTGCATTTAGAATTATCATATTGATGTACTGGGAAAAGATGAATGTTAGAAAAAGATTGAGTTTGTCTGGTTGGGTAGCTTGACCTCAGTTCTTAAGACATTTGAAATTAAGGCAGTGTATACACTTATCCATCTAGAGTGCAAAGGAATGGATTATCAGAATGCAGATTTGTTCATATAGTCAACCTATAAAGCACATCCATAATACATCCTGCACAAACTTTCACTCCTCTTGCAGGGAGGCGGTGCTTTGAAGGTCTGATATATATATGCAGCCCTCCTTAATGAGTTGCTTTCAATTTGTATGTATTCTAGATCCTGTCATCAACAAGGGTGAGTGTAGTTAATGGTATCTGTTTGAAAATCATCCTGTTGATGAGGTTTTCCATGCCTTTCCCATTCCCCCCTACACAATAATTGCAGTTGTGGGATATAACTGCAATAATTGCAATAACTGTGTATGTAGGTAGAAAAACCAAGATCTCCATGTGTACTGAATGTAGAATATAATAATGTGTGCACACAGACAAAAAGTGATCAGACTATGGTAGGCCTAAGCAATGATTTTCCATGCCAGAGGCACCCAATGCAAGACAGCTTTTTCACCAAGAACCATAGAAACAAACAGGATATGGTGGTGCCTTGTAGTGACTTTGCCATGTCAAAATTCAATGCAATTGTGTGAATCAGCAATTCAGTTATAGTACAAAATGTCATTAGTTGGAAAATTGATCCCAAAGCTGCCCGTGGCAATGAAAAAGTAATGCAATATACAACAAATCTGTTAGGAGAGGGGAAAGGATTAATAATAAATTTATAAGGGATGGTTCAGATATCAGAAAACATGATTCCAAATACAGCCTACCAGATATCTCCCACAGTTTTTGTTGGAATCCAGTTTCAGCAGACGTTTATGCTGCCACTTCCTCGGTTACTGATTTGCGTGTCCTTTTTCTCAGGTGGCCAGTGTTGTGCAAAAACAGATTTCTGCGGCAGGTAGTAAAGTGGGTGAGGTAGTCTTAGGTTTATTTGTGAACATATATATGAGGAAATATCCTTCTGCTAAGAGTCCTGAACATATTTACTGAAAGGGAAACCCACAGAATCAGAAGGTGTTTACAGTGGTAGGCCTACCTCTGGTTACGAACTTAATTCGTTCTGGAGGTCCGTTCTTAACCTGAAACCGTTCTTAACCTGAGGTACCACTTTAGCTAATGGGGCCTCCCATTGCCGCTGTGTCGCCTGTGTGAGATTTCTGTACTCATCCTGAGGTAAAGTTCTTAACCCGAGGCTACTACTTCCGGGTTAGCAGAGTCTGTAACCTGAGGTGTTTGTAACCTGAGGTACCACTGTACTTCTAGGCAAATTAGTCAGGGCAGAGGAAAAGACAGGGGCTCCCTCCTAACTATTCCACATACAGAAGCTGACTGAATCAGCAGTTGACTCTCATGTCAACACTGGTGATGGTGGCTTCCCCCACTAAACTTGAGACCTGTAGGCTAGCTTAGGGCATGCAAGGAAGACCACTAACAATTCTGCCATTGCAACCACTCCCCCCCCCCGACCTGTTCCTGCATCTGCTGCCTGATCCTTGCTGTGCCTAAGGGAAGGGACGACCTTGAAACATATTGTGTAAAGTGTTTTTTTCTTTCTGCACAATCCTATATATGTCTGCTCATAAGTAAGTCACACTGAGTTTACAACAAAGCTTACTCCCCAGTGAATGGATATAGGATTGTTGCTCTATAATCTTGTTGCCCGAGGATTTCTGCATAAACAATGGATCAACTCAAACACATTCTTGAGAGACCCCATCTGACTAGCCATTCATTTCAGATCATATTTTAGGAATTATCTGGGCAGAATAGAATGTCCTTCCAGGCATGTGCTGCTTTGAAACTTTAGTCTGCTTATGTCATTTGAAACCCTGTTTGGCCCCAGTTGAAAAAGGAGCCGGATCCCACAGCTGCTGTGTCTGTATTGGTATTCTTTAAGGCTAGAATTCACCAGGATTGAAAGTGGAATCTCTAGGGCTGTATCCCCCTTTGTATGAATTCATTCATCACCATGTATTTAAAAACGTAAATAATGCCAAATGGTCGGTTGCCTATGAGAACCAGGATTATGGGCTACCAAGCTCAGGTTGTTTAAATACCTAAACTTAGGGAGGATTGGTGAAACAGTTCCAAGATATTTGCCTTTGACTGCTACAATTTAAACTATGCACATAGTTCCCATTACTGCCTTGAGCAGAGATGGAAAACAGCAGCAGCAGTGCTTATACAACCACAGGCCAACTTTGAACAACGAAGGTTTCCACTCTTTGGCAGAGACTTTAATTTCTAGAGTGTATGGAAATATGTGTCAGGGTCAAATATGAAAGAAAACTGCCCCCCCCCCATCGAGTCTCTGATCTGGAAAGCCTCTCCTGGGGTGCAGCTAGGTGCTTTTTACATCCTGGACTTAATTGTCTTTCTTACAGAGATCTCCAGTTGCAAAGCACCTGATTGACAAAATTAACATTTCTTTTCTTCCCCCCCCCCCATTCCATAATTTACCATTGCCTCTACATTCATGATATGTTAGAACAAAACGGAGCAACAACAACAGTCAATCGTGTTTTCTTTTCTTTTTAAAAAACTTCTCAGTGTGCAGTTTTAAGCAAGGTTAAATCATAGCACCATCATGACCACAAGGAATAAAAATGAGTTTGCTTCTGCTGCCCAAATGCTGAACACATTTACTTGGGAATAAGCAATATTTTGTGAAGGAAAATATTATATATTTTAAAAGCAAAATTAATAAAATGAGCACCTGTAACTACAGTATATGCATGCACAGCTAACTGTCCCCCCCTATAAAATGGTTGTTGTTTTTTAATGGGGTGCTGCAGCAAGCAATCAACGCTGGAGGCCAGTGCAATGTTTGTCAGCCAGAGTGCAAATGCAGAGCCTGTTTGCCACTGCCCTCACATTTCACTCTCTGGGTGGTCATTTGAAGGCCTCTTGGGTTGTGGGGCTTGGACCTCAGGTCCCAGGTCCAACCTCAGCTGCCATACTAGGCTGTTCCTCTAACATGGGAACTTTCAGTAGCTGCTCAATGGTGAGAGAAACGTATTCTGTCTTTTCAGGGTCACTTCTTCTGTCCTTATCTGATACGCTTTACAGCAGAATCCTGGCAAATATAAAGTCCCTTGCCTAATTCTCTGTGTGTTTCTGTCAGGGACAGGCAGGGCTCTGGAGAGTGTAGAGGCAGGGGGCCAGGGGACTGACCCAGGATAGGGGGGCAGTGATATATGGGGATTGGCACCACCCAGAAGGCAGGAGGCAGGAGGGTCAGAGCAGTCCAAGACAGAGGGAGGCATGCAGGAAGTGTCAGAGGTGAGGGATGGGCCAATTGAATACCAGGACCTGGAGGGGCTTGAAGAAGAAAGAGCAGCTATGACTTCCATGTAGGAGAGACTGATTATCTAGACCCATTTTAATTTTGTTTTAGGCAAGAGATAGGGACAGAGATAGCTTTTGTCCCCTTGGTGGTTGACGTTTGCTGAGAACTAGACATCAGTAGCTCTCTTTGAGAACGAAGAAGGGAATTTTTCCATTTGAGATGAGAGCACAGGTTCATTAATATTTTTATCTACTGGCTTAAAGCCTGTTGGTTCAGGTTCCTTAAACACTGTCTGGAAAAGCAAGTTTCTGGTGATGTGTGTAAAGAGGTTGTTGGCGGCAAGAAACAGTTTTGCACAATCCAACCTTTTAATTTTTTGGAATACTATTTCTGTAGAAAAGCTTGCCAACTGTGAAAACAGAAATGAAGGGCCCCACACATTTATGTTCAATGTTATTTGACAATAGTAGCTAATCTTAAACTGACTTATTTGGTTCTGTAAGATGAAAGTCTAATCATAGCTATAAAAATCATCTTTCAGAAACAGATAAGATTCCCTTTTTAGAAACACGTTTACACACTATTTGGAAACCCATGACAGCTATCACAAGTATTAGATGGTTTACTCCTTGTGGAACTAAGCTGTTGTATTTGTGGAAGCTATAATTATCTTATATAATACTGTTAATTTTCTTTAAAAATAAAGTTTTAGGATAACCCTCCCCCCCGCTCCATCCTAAGAGAATTATAGAGTGTTTATAAATTTATTATACGAAGCGCGGGCATTGCAAGTGAAGGCACCTAAACTTAACATCTATGCCATGTAAGCATGCAGTTAACACATTGTATGGTCTCACATATAATGCTCACTCACGACTTGAACTCCATGAGGCCACACTTTTCCTTAGGCTTTTAGTCCCAATCCTCTTCTTCTAAGGGTTCTCCTGATGCACTGTGAACAGGTGAGTTAGATGCATGGGTGTAGCCGTGGTGGCCAAAATCAATAAAAAAATACTTAACTGAGGTTCTGCCCCCCCCAATATAAAGCCTGCCCCCCCAACATAAATCCTGGATATGCCCATGATTAGATGTTTATTATCTTGTTTGTATGCTTGTTTTATATGGTTGCTTTCAGATGTATTGACACTGTTTATTACGTTTCAAAGTCCATTGGAGCAAGACCTTTATTCAGAAAACTGAAATGTCACAAAATAGTACGCAAGCTTTCAAGTTCTCCAACCTGTTCATCAAGCTATATCATAGGTCACCAGTCTGGGGAAGGGCATGGGCACATTTGCAAATAATAAAAGCTGTTGCAGGCACCTTGTGCTCATGGCAACCACACACACACACACACACACACAGCACTGCAACCCTTCCAAATTGTCTCTCCTCCATTGTAATTACGGTACGTTTCAAAGAAGTCTCCTATTGTAGTCAAGGAAACTTTCTACATAACTAACCAGGGAACAACATTTTGTTCTGCTGCTTGATACTAGAAGCCTTGATCCTGGAACAGAAGTGCTAGATCTCTCCAAGGCCTAAGACTGTCCCCTAAAAGGAAAAACAACAACAACACATTATTTTGTCAATGGCATTTTGAAAGCCTGGTGCAGGTTGTCTAACCTGAGCGAGGCTTTTCCTTCTGGATCTATGATGATTTATTATTATGCTTGCAGCTAACAACAGTATAGAGATGGGCAGAATGTGCAGATCATAGCTTGATTGGATGCTGACAAGCCAGGCTTCAAACTAAACTAAGAAAGGTCATGTAGCATTTACAGAAATTGGAAGAAACCTAAGAGGAAGTACTTTGTATATGGAGGAAAGGTCAAGAGAACAATGGCGAGTATATTCAAGCCAGACAACTTGGGGTATTAGTAAAATAGGTTAAAGTTTATGGCTTTGTTCCACATTCACCCAAAAACCTATAAGGCCATTTTATGCAGGTACCACACCATTCATGTAGCAGCTATAGTATGTAGTCAAGAAAATAATGAAAGAGTACCGTGAGGTCATTTATCAATTTTTACAAGCACAGGAGATGGAAAAATTCTTGCATAAGGATAAAGAGGAAAGCAAAATGTAAGTAAGTGGGAACAATGTGACATTAGTTCCAGTTGTGTCAAATGAAGACAAGGCTTTGAAGAACAACAGACAACTGGATAACAGACAGCAGGATAGTCTCCTTTTTTCCATTGGCGAAACTTGTGTTGGAGACACTAGAAAAGGTCTAAGACTTGCTTCCGCTTTAAGACTGGA
This sequence comes from Lacerta agilis, assembly GCF_009819535.1. NCBI lineage: Eukaryota > Metazoa > Chordata > Lepidosauria > Squamata > Lacertidae > Lacerta > Lacerta agilis. The sequence continues at coordinate 65,349,252 of NC_046318.1, forward strand.
AAACTGGCCACCTTCCTTTACTGAAATTGTAAACTTATGTTGCAGTAAACTACCTGTGATCAATAATTAAGTCCCCTATGGTGATTAAAGCCATGTGGGTGTTTGTTCTGAATTGTCTGCTAACCTTGTGGGCAATTGCACTGCCCTTGTAATCAATAAAACTGATTTATACCTTTCCCTCTTGTGGTCTGGATTTATTTTCCTGATCACAGTCTGTATAACCCTGGTAAACCTTCACAGTAACCTGTGTCAATGCCTACGATCTTCTTTGTTTCTGTAAGTTTACATATTTCTAAATTTTGATTTCATACTTAGTTGTGCTTAGGAGTAGATTTGTTAAACATTAAACTCGCAAGTCCCATTGATTTCAGTGGATCTATTCCATGCCTGATGATTGCTGCAATCCTAACTCCATGTGCCTGGGATCCAGCACCACTGCAATCATTAGGACTTACTTTTGAGTAGACATGGTGGGGACTCCAGCCTAAGTCCGCTTCCAGTGCAGTATCTGCTGTGTTCAAGACTTTTTTGGCAAATAAATACTGTTTGTGAAGTCAATATATGGCTATGTTAGGTGTGAATGATGCAATTATTAGCTGTACAACATACAATGAAAACTGGAAATATCATTGTGAAATAAACAGCAGTTCACCATTCCAAAATTCAAAAGTCTAGAACTGCTTATTATGAAGTCACCATCTGTCTTAAGGCTGCCATCATTCTATCAAACCTTGTGTCATCATCAACAGAATCCCTCAAAGTAAGCAACTTTCTAAGAATTTGTCAACAGAGCAGCTTGCAAAAGGTACGAAATAATATTTTCAAAGCTAACCTGCAAATTGTTAAGAATGAGCCCCCCATTTATAACTGCAGCGGCCCCCTTTTCTAATTATATATACAATTTAAAATATATTTTTTTAAAAAATGTGTGGCTTTCAAAATGAACAATTTAAATAAGTGTCTACAACTAACAGGATCATCCCCTTTCTAGTTCAAATATGGGTGAAGGAAGTTAATCAGAAGCTGGTAAATACCAAAATATAACGAAGGAAAATTGACTTACATATATAACACTGTTGTTTGATCTATATGTAATATTTATTTTACCCTTGCCTTGACCATTCTATAACACATACAAAATCACTTAGGTCTCTCTCACACACACACCTAAACACACACAGCTGGTGCAATTGGACACAAATACAGAACCTAGGCACTCCAGATGTTGTTAGACTCCTGGTCCCATCAGCCTCAGCCACACTGTCATTAAAGGCACTGGGCAGAACCAGGAAAAGGTGGCAGCCCCCTCCCCCCCCCTCTTTTACAGGAAGACACCTATAGAGAATGGATAGAATCCTTTTGACTTGATTAGGCATGCATTGTTGCAAGGCAATACAGTACCCATAATCACCACTACTTTATGGTTGCTGTATTTTGAAGAGCAAAAAGGATACATTTGCTGGTGCCTGTGGCGGGGAGGGGTGTGGGAGTGGGCTTGTACCAGGGCATGCTGTGGACGGGGCACACGTTGGAGCAACATTGGAGGGTGCCAGGGAGGAATGCAGCAAAATTTGTGCATGCAAAATGGGGTGGGGGTGGGGTGGGAGAAAGAAAGCTGCCTCTCCCTCTTTGGGGTGTTTGTGGGGTGGTGGGAAGGCATACAAAATAATTAATTAAAAAGCCCAGGAAAAGCAATGAAGCAAAATGGCGACTTTTTATGTAGAAGGAAGAGAAAGAGAGGGAGGGAGGGAGAGGTGGGGGATAGGAGAAAATGAAAAAGAAGAGGGAGAGAAAAGAGGAGAGGGGTCTGATACCAAATAAAAAAAAAACTAGAACATTTTAGCAAATTCAAAAAATCCACCAGGGCATAATTCCCCCCCCCCTGAAAAAGAGGACATGTCCTGGAAAAAGAGGATGTATAGCAACCATACTTGGCCAATGCTTCTGAAGTGAGTGATAATGATCTAACCTCCGCTTGACCCCTGTAGGGTAGTCATAATCATGGATGCTCAGGATTATTTGTAAAGGTAATAATGGTGTGGTTTACTTTTTATATCTCTGCTGTGGTAGCCCACTAGGTTCAGGAAACAACTCCTTCCCTTGTATATAAGCTATTCATTAAATCCACTTGCTTCAAAACTGCTATATGCAGAAATTAGATGTTGGGTGACATTGGATGTTGGGCACCAAATAAAATTCTGCTTACTTAACAGGTGCCTCACTGACTACCTTATCTGGGGCCAGGAAGGAATTTTCAATAGACTCAGACTGGCAAGTGCTTTCCTCAGCATTATCAAGCATGGTATGCCTGCAGGTATGGAGCCCCTAGATGAAATTGGACGCAAACTCCCGTTTTCCTTGACCATTGGCCATGCTGGCTGGAACTAATGGGAACTGGATTCCAAGAACATCTGGTTTCCCTTCCTAGCTGTACAGTATTTATTCTTTCTGTGGCACAGTGCACTCAGGATTGCATCAATTGATCTGTAAGGTAGTAAGATGCAAAGCGGGACAATACTTTGCCACTTTAATTGTTGTGTAGAAGAGCAAATTTCAATAGGCATAGCTTGTAAGCAGAGTGTTAGACTGCAAAGACACCATGCATTTAAAGTACACCCCCCAGAAAACCTGGGAATTGTAGTTTGTTAAGGGTGCTGGGAACTGTAGCTCTGTGAGGGGTAAGCTACAGTTCCAAGGATTCTTTGGGGAGAGCTTTAGATGCAAGATGTGTACATATCCCCATACTAGAACTGAAGAGATTTGAATTAAAACTCACACTAAGCCATAAAAAATGGCCAATTACTTTCACTCAGTCTAACTAACCTGCAAGGATTGTGGTGAGAATAAAACAGGTAGGGGAGAGCCATGTATTCTACCTGTGCTCCTTGGAAGAAGGATAGGATAAAAAGGAAAGGAAAATAAGTAGATGGTCTTTGCTACCTTCCCAATCTAGACTCCATGAGAAAGGAGCTGCTGCTGTTATTGTAATAGAGGACTTTCCCTGAAAATAGGAATGCAGTAATGGATTATTACTAGTCTTAAGCATCTGCAGACTGTTAGGACCTAATTTAAATAAAAAGGCTTGATGATACTTCTCTGAGTAAGCACGCATTGTACTGCACACTGTAACATATGATTCGAACCTGTGTGGACTGAGTAATGTTTGCTTTTTGTGAAGCACAAAATTATAACTAGGGCTGTAATCCTATACACATGTATGAACAGTAAATCCTATGCTAACTGGAGTGTTAGACTTGAACTGGGGAGACATGACGTTAAAACCCCAGTAAGCCATGGGACTTACTTTTGAGTATAAATGTATTTGAGCAGACAATAAAAGCAGACTTCGATTGACCCATAACAATTTCTCTTATAACCTTTATCAATGCAGGTCTAAAAATTAAACCAAGTTTTAATCTGCATTAAAATGTATCATTTTCTGTAAGAGCGAACAAACCACAAGATACTGCAGCTCTGATAAATATGCATGTAAGTATTCCAAAGAAAGTTAGTGGCTGAGTCCCATTGCAGTACTATTCAAACAGGGATCTTCCTAAATTAGGATATTACTCCACCAATTATCACAATGTATCTTGGTGCCTTCCTGGTATTGAGTCCCATTCCCCAACAGCAATTACTTACCAGTATACAAGTACTAGAAATGTGGCAGACCCCACACAATATGAGTGTATAGTAGAACTCTTAATTCTCCGGCCACACTTTCCAGAGTTATCACCAACCATGAAGAATGATTGGCCTGCAATTTAACTGTCATGCCAGGCTATATTGCAGGCAATTGAATGTGCTGTGCTTCACGTAGTGACCACAATGTGCTACACATTTAAGTTTGTCCCTGTCATTTACCCCTCACAGAGCTACTGGTACTAATAAACTGTGGCTCCCTGGATTCTTTGGAGTGAAGCCAAGTGTTTTAAATATATGGCATGGATGTGACTTTAGTTTTGTCAAGTTTTGTGCACACAGAACAATACACAAGAAAAAAACTGTGGGTTAATTGGAACTTCAAGGATTAATGTCTAAGTATCATGGTGCAAGATTAGGTTACAAGGTACTTTCAGGCAGTGTTTAGCTGGTGATGGTGATCAATGCTTGCAACCAAATTGCAGGTTGTTCACCCACAATCCATGTAGGGATCATGCAAATCACAGCTGGTGCCACTGAAGTGGTGTCCCCATTTATTGCAAACTCAAATTTGTTAACCTTTTCTGTACTCACAGCACTATGTATTTATTGCGTGTCTTATATTTTCTACTACATTTGGCTTCCATTTGAGAGTTGGATAATATCTGCCTTGTTATTCTGCTTGTTCATCCTGGTGTTTATTGATGTGTTCTTGCAGTTAATCACCACAATCTAGAAATGGACGTTGGACCTGTATTGGCAAACACATTGTTATGGCTGTTAGATTCCCTCTCTTTCTGCTTGTGAAGAACACTGCATTTATTTTTCCCTATCTGGCAACTGGCAGAACAACTTGAAACCATGGCTAGGCAGTAGTTGAGTGTGACAGAGCAATGTAGCTAGTAGTCCATCCACAACCCTGTCATTCATGCTCGTTGGTGCAGAACAGGAGGCAGACAAAAGCCTGCTTCAGGCTCCGCCAGCCTGCAGCTTGTGTAGCGATTGGGCCCAATACTGTCAGGTGCTGGCTGTAGGGCCAGTTCAGGCCCTCCCCATTCTCACCCTCGCCATCCCCACTCCCAAAGGAGCCTAGGTCATAAATGTGTGACCAACCTCCTTAGTTTTCCTGAATTCCTGGATAACTTGGGAGGGATTATGCAGATTTACAGTGCAACCCTATCTAAGTTTATTCAGAGAAGTAAATCATACTATGTTCAATGGGGATTATATCCCTGCAAGTTTGCATAGGAGTGCAGACTTCATTAGCTTAAATTCTGCAGGCCACAAAACAGATTCCAGGTTTCACCAGGGCTACCAGGACAAAGTAATTAATTAATTAATTAATGAAATAAATGGTGTGGGGAAAGGAGCAACCATGATGTTTCTTTATCCCAGCAACCTTTGGTGAAACCTGTTTTTCATCCAAGATGATCAAACTGGGGCTAGAGTCCTATGCACATTTACTGGAAAGTAAGCTTCATCCTACACAGTGAAAGTGGGACTTGCTTCTACAGGAAACACGCATAGAGTTGTGCTTTAAATCTACACAACTCCTTTTGCACATGCTCTTAATATGGCGGCATTGTTTTCTTAATAACATTACAACCTGCGGTGCTTGGAATTTCCACAAGGCTCAACTCCTTCATACCGAGTGAAACTAGCGGTCAGAGTACTAGCTCAGTACAGTGGTACCTTGGGTTAAGAACTTAATTCGTTCTGGAGGTCCGTTCTTAACCTGAAACAGTTCTTAACCTGAAGCACTTTAGCTAATGGGACCTCCTGCTACCGCTGCACCGCCAGAGCACAATTTCTGTTCTTATCCTGAAGCAAAGAGCACAATTTCTGTTCTTATCCGGAAGCAAAGTTCTTAACCTGAAGCGTAATTTCTGGGTTAGCGGAGTATGTAACCGGAAGCGTATGTAACCTGAGGTACCACTGTATTCTACACTGGTTGATACAGGAGTAGATGCTCTCCAGGGATTTTTAGACAGGAGTCTTCCCCTGTCTTAACTGCAGGTATCAGAGGTTGAATGTAAATAATATGCTTTACTCTTTCCCGAATACCTGGATGTTCCTAATTAAAGTACTGTCCTCTAACGTTACTGCTGCATTTGTTCATTTAACAGAATCAACCTGCAATTTTTTATGCCTTCTCTTCTCTCTGACTTCATCATTATCAGAACGAATGCCGAGGCTTAGCCCTGGTTCCCAAGAAACGAATATTATTACATGTAAATTCTGATTTATTTTTTTCTTCCTTCCCATCATAATTTGGGCTGCCATCCTAATCCCATTTACCTGGGAATAAACCCTGCTGAATTTGACAGAACCTACTTCCGAGTAGACCGGGCTGGGACTGCACTGTTAATTAAATCATACCTGCGGAACAACCTTTCTCGCCGTTCCCACATAAATCTGAGCTTCACAGCGGGAGAGCAGAGCGCGGGCTCTTCCCTTGACACTGGTGCCCCTAGCGGCCGTACGCTGTCGTTCCCAAGCTACCTCCGTTCTCCACCAATCACCAACCGAGCTCCGGCTCCAAGGTAACCCTTAGCTCCGCCCGCTCGCGGACGCGCCCGCCGCCCCTCGCTCTCCAGCTTCCCTCTCGGAGCTCCGCCCCTCTCTATCCGGGGTAGCTGCAGCTGGCTTTTGGCTCCCAAACGGGAAGCGGCTGGTCAGCTGATCCGCTCCCCGCCGGTCGTCACGTGATGGTGCTGGCTGGTACCGCGAAGGCCATGGAGTGACGGGAAGGGCCCCATTCGGCGTCCGCCGGTTCCCCCCCGCGCCTGAGCTCCGTCGCTCCGCTTGTGCCCCGCTCCGCAGACGCCGGTGAGTGAGAGGCCCCGGCGGCAGCCCCCTTCGGACAGGCTGGGCCACTAGGCCCCTGGTGCCTCGTCCGGAAAGGAGGCAGGTTCCCCGCTTCCCTTAGCCCTGACCTCTGGCTCTCCTTACGAAGAGGGTGGCCGGAGGGCGGATTTCTCTCTTGGGGACGGCTGGTTTTTGTTTTTTTTTAATAGGTGCTCTCAAGCTTGCTTCCTCCGCGCCCCACTCAGGCCTTCCCATTGGTGGTGTCTTAAGGACTAGCGGCGTCAATGGGGCACGGCGGTCATTTACGGGCTAGACCCCACTTCTTCAGATCGTGCAGTGCATGTAAAAGCTGGCGCCACGGCGAAGCTGCCGGTGTAAGCTTTCGCATGTGGGGGTAGTAACAAGCGAAATCCTGCAAATCTGTTCCTCGCACGTTGACAGGACAAAGGCAGAAGCAAAGGACGAGCTCTTCACAAACAAACATATATTTATTTTTTCGGTGTGGAGGGTTTCTTCAAAGAGCTGGATATCCAGTCACATTGCAGTTTAGTTAAGTGTACTGATTCTCCCTCCCCCCCTCCAATTTTTTAAATCATGCTAGCATACCAAACTCATCTTGCAGATTTGTGTGTTATTTTATGACTTTGTTCATTCAACTCCTGTCACCCAGAATAAATCAGATCTATATTAAAAAATACTTTGCTGGCAGGCTGTCTGTTGTTGAGTCTTGTGACAGCAATGTGAAAAGATGTCCTCAAGGGTGGTCCCTCCAGATGTTGTTGCAGCCCAACTCCCATGACACCTGCTTATTGGTCGTGCTGGCTGGGGACTCTAACAACATCTGGAGGGCCACAGACTCCTCACCCCTGGGCTGGGAGTCTTTGGTTTGAAATATTTTTTATATTGTTCCTTAAACAGTTTGCTCTCTCCTTAAAAAAGAACTGCTTTCTGTAAGTTCCCTTCAGCATTGTTCTGCAACACAAGGGGAAGCTGTTTGTCTTAAAAAAAAAATCAGTATAGGTAGATTAATTTGAGTTGGTTTATCAGAACTTAACCCATAGGTTTATCTAGTGGTTAGCCAAATATAGGGTGCCACTGCCTCCAGGATGTCACTATTTGGAGGGATGGATTCAGGCACATACCAGGAACTTAGTTTTGCATGGTTAAAGTGCTATGTCACTCTAGCACAAGAAATCCATTTTCTGTGGTTAGGAAAGTGGTAGGGAAATGCACTGAAAAGTAAAATGAATGACTTATTAACAGGAACACAAGCACCCCATAAGTGAATTAGGATGAATTCTCCTAGTTATGTAACTGTCCTGTAAACAAATGCTCAATAAAGAACAGACATAGCTTATAAGCTTAGTGTGTAAGAAATGGAAGAATGCTGAATAAATGGGTTCATTCAGTTTAACATACTACTGGTGCTTTTATGGTAGTCCTTAATACTAGCGGTTCCTCTAAAGATAAGCACTCTTAAAAAAAACATTACTTTTCTCTTCATTTCAAAAATACCAATTCTTATATGTAGATTACTCATTCCTATTTCCATTTAGTTCTAATCCACTTGCATTTTTAAATGTGTGGATATCTTTTTCTGGTTTATTTAAATGCAAGGCTGCTTTTGCATAAGGAAATGGAGATAGGAAGATCTAATATGCTATTGAATTGGTAAGTAGCATTTTCTGTAAAGAGCAATGGAAAAAGGTTTAGTGATACAGTGGTGCCCCGCTAGATGAAAATAATTCGTTCTACGAGTGTCTTCGTAGAGCGAATTTTTCGTCTAGTGAAGCGGCAATGGAGCGCGGAGGTCCCCCCCCCATTTTTTTCCGTCTTGCGAGGCAGCCCCATTGACATTTTCGTCTTGCGGGGCTGCCTTCCGCTAGCGAATGCCTTTCGTCTAGCGAGGCATTTGTCTAGCGGGGCACCACTGTAATGGATACATAGACCATACTTTCCCCTATGTTCAAGGATTGTGAGTGGGGAGAAGTGACTAGAAGATCCAGAGACCTTTTTTCACACAGCTCTGGTGCTAGGAGACCTATGTTAATCAGCAGAGTAGACTGCAAGTTGACAATTGAAATTGACACCTTTAACACAAGTTTCCTATTTAAAAGGTTATGGTATGTGAATTTTCTTCTCTTCCTTTTTTCATTCTCCTGTGCAAACTGTATAAGCAATGTCTGAAATCAATCTCAGTACTTCCTTATTCTGAATAGAGTTTATTGTGCAAACAGTAAGAACAATTGAAGTAGTTTCTCCCCACCCCCCGCAAAAAACTCCATCTAATGAATTGTCAATGACACATCTTTACAGAGAATGCACTTGAAGTTACCCTGAGAGTTCATCCAAGAAAAAAAAAACAGCCATAATTTTGTGTGTTCTATTTTGGCTAGACAATCAATTATACTTCTTAAGAGATGTACGGTAGTTTCAGTCCTGTGAGGAATAAGAAAAGGGGATTTTGATTTGGGTGCACATTTTCAGTTCACATTTTCAGCATTTTATTAAACTGTTTGAGTAGAACTTTACTATTGTTGTTGTTTAAGCAGTTGTGGAAGTGTTGTACAATGTGCTAATAGTTCTCATGAAGCCTAATTAGCCCTAAAAGCAAAGTGTGGCACTTCAGCTTCACAATTCAGTAATACAGCGAGTAGTAGCCTAAAATATTCCACAGTCTCATACACTCATTTTTTTATAGGAGCTGATAGGAAGTTAAAGTCCTACGCTTTCTAGTGTATTAGTCATATGAATATCAGGCAGGTTGCGTAAGTTTGTCCTGCTAGGCTTGTACAACAACATCAGAAGTTACATGGCTTGCTACTATTCAAAACTATGTGAATAGATGTTAGGAAGGTAACTTGTGCTTTGTGTTGATGCAAGGTTCTGTTGCCTAGCCAGATAGGTGTCCTGAGAAATATCACCACATTTTTGGAAAGGCCGCTTAAATGCAAGTTATTATTCAGTAGAGGGAAAAGTAAAGAAACTTCCATAGCTAGGGGTTCATCAGGAAACAAAACTGAGGAGAGGGGGGTGAGTGACTGTCATAAACTGTATTCTTCCCAGTATAAATATGCTAACAGTATTTCCTTTTTTAAAAAGGTTGTATTACCTATATACGAACTGAAACAATAGAAAATATATTTTGTAAAAAAAGAAAATCTAATCATTATATAGTGTACAGTGTCTTCATGCTCACAATTGCCATACAGCATGCGGCAATATTAACTGGAACCAAGTGCCCTGCCCTCAGATTGTACAGATTAAATATTTCTTGTAGCTGGGCAGAGCAGTCTCAGAACCCCCTTGCCTGTTTATGGTAGGAGTGGCAACATGGCACTATGTTGGACCGGGGTGTTTGTTTATTGTTTGATATGTTGTAAGCTGCCTTGAGCATGGTTTTAACTTTGGAAAGGTGGCATACAAATAAAATGATTGATTGATGTTTAACATTCCATGTGCACAAGCATATCAGGAGCCCCACTGCACAAGTGGAATATTTTGTACAGGGCTTCCTGTGCAAACCACTTAATATTAGTAAAGAAGGGGGAAATTTGCTATAAAACAATTGACCATTCAGCATCACAAAAATTCTAATCTCAAAATAGAAGTTTACATAATTCTATATGTAATAAAGAGATCTTTTTCACAGGCTTTCCCTGACCAGGTTAGGCCCTGGTTTATGTGTATTAATGCATTGAATCTGTTTTAAATGCTTTTTGTTTTCATGCAGTTTTACTGATTTTAGGCTGTATTTTTGTTTTAATGGATATTGTTTCACTATTGTATGTAAGGCACACTGCTTAGAGACTTTTACATACATATCAGTTTATTGTGAGGACCATGCCTTTACACAAATATCTACACAACAATGTTAAAGTTCATTGCATACTGTCCCAGCAAAACCCTCATCCCACAATACAGAAAGAAAAGTACAACAAGAGCGAGTTAAGAAGACGATGGAGGGGTCTTTTTTTGTCATCCAGAAATCTTTCCCTGGCTTTCATGACCTTCATCACAAAGACCGCTACCACGTGAGAAATCCGTGGGTTAGCATCAACTAACAAAAATTTTACTCGATCTAGAGCCAGTGTGGTGTAGTGGTTAATAGCGGTAGTCTCGTAATCTGGGGAACCGGGTTCGTGTCTCCGCTCCTCCACATACAGCTGCTGGGTGACCTTGGGCTAGTCACACTTCTTTGAAGTCTTTCAGCCCCACTCACCTCACAGAGTGTTTGTTGTGGGGGAGGAAGGGAAAGGAGAATGTTAGCCGCTTTGAGACTCCTTCGGGTAGTGATAAAGCGGGATATCAAATCCAAACTCCTCCTCCTCCTCCTCTTCTTCTTCTTCTTCTTCTTCTTCTTCTTCTTCTTCAGGGTTATTTATTGAATCGGGTATGATTTGCAAAATCGCATCTCTAAAGCCCGAGTAAATAGGACAATGAAAAAGATAATGTATGAGATCTTCTTTGCTTCTCATGGGGCAGGGGCACAAGCGGTGATCTACTGGGATTCTTGCAAATCTGACAGTCAGGTATGCAGTGGGTAATGTTTGAAACCGGGCCATAGTAAAAGCTCTCCAAAGGGTGGGATCAGTGATGTACGCCAGGTAGTTGGCACAAATTTTCACTGCTTTTACTTGGGGAAACCAGTAGGAAAACCCAGAATTTTTTTTATCTTCATGATGTCTAAAGAGGTGTCGCTTAGAGACTTTTAAAATATGAAGTGGTTTAGAAATGCTTTTAAATAAGTGTTAAAATGTATGCTGGGAGGGCAGTATAGAACAGTATGCCACACCGGTGGCCCAGAGGTGGAACAGGAATTAAGTTATATATTCTGAATGGACCTTGTTCTCTGTTGTTATTTAAATTCCCCCCCCCCTGTCTTTTGCTTCCCCAGTGTTTTACCTCTATCTTTCAAAATCATCAGCGTCGCAATAAAGTGGCAAAAATGACGGAGTTCTGGCTGATTTCTGCTCCTGGGGAAAAAACATGTCAGCAGACATGGGAGAAGCTGTGTGCAGCAACCATAAAAAATAACAACCTTTCTACCAATGCAAAGTTTAACATTCCGGATTTAAAGGTATACCCATTCAAAAACTTACGTTTTTTGTTTTCAAACTGTTTGCACCTCTTAAGTTTAGGGGAAATGAGAGATGTTGGTACAAACACAGCACACTCCTATTGCCGAAGAATATTTGCCTGCTAATGTTACGTGGCTTACTAAATGAAGTAATTGTAAATCACTTACCTAACTTGTGAATTTGTGGAGTGCATGCTCCTATCTTCCACAGCATGAACTGGAACTATACAGTAAGGGGGCTGTTAGGCTTTTTAAAAATTCCAAATTATATTTTATTTAAGTTGCCTCCCTGAATGCAGTATCACAAGCTAATGCTGAATGTATTTGTGATATAGAACAAATGGTCAGACCAGCTTAGAAATCCATTTTCTATTCCCTGCTGAGATTCATGGACTCCTGTTCCAATGTACTGACATGGATAATCTCTAACATTGTAGTTGCAGGCAGATGATAAATAAAATGATAATCTTTAAATTTCAATGCAATGTTGTTTTAAAAAAGGAAGACAATTTTTAGACTGAAATCATGCATGCAAACTTGGAAATAAATCCCATTGTACTTAATGTGGGACTTCTTTATGATTAAAAATGCATAGACTAATAGTTCCTTCTTACAGTTACCTTGTTATATATGGTCCATCTAAAACAATTCTCATTCTTTCCTTTATAGGTTGGTACCCTTGATGTGTTAGTTGGCTTGTCTGATGAGTTGGCTAAACTGGATACATTTGTGGAAAGGTAACTACTTTTTAATATCCACCTAATATCAATGCTCACATTTCTTCCGTTTTGTTCCAATATAGAAGCCTATGTATCATCTGCTAATTGCCTGTTTTTTTAGGTTAACCAGATGAATGACTGACAGTGTTAGCACATAATGGAAAGCGAAGAACCTTTGCAGAATAAACCATACTGTGCATGCAGCCTGATCGTTCCCACATACCTCCTCTAGTGTGAGCAGATAAACTAAACAAGGAAGGGGTCGTTTAGTATTGTCAGCAACCCCAGGGATATCCTTTGCTTTCTCCTAACAAGCCAGGATAGCTAGCCAGCTTTAAGTTGCAGTTTGTTTTTGGCATTCCAATCCTTGCTTGTTATTGCCAAACAAACCACAGTCCTGAGTTTGTGTAATGTTAAAGCTATCTCTGTCTTACTTTCTTTACTTTGTCAGTTGCCAGCAATCGGGTTACGTGCACAGTATGGTTTATTAAACAATATTTTTGAGTCTCCAACAATATTTTGGGTTAATTAGCTACTTCTTGGTTTGGACAACCATAACAAGTCACAACAACCAAACTGGCAAGCAGTGGTTCGAGTTTGCCCTCCAAACTAGGTATGGAAGCCAGTGTCAAACCACGAATTCCAATCCTACTTTGCTAGGGAGGGGAAACAGAGGCTCAGGAATGCTACCTGTGAACCAACCCAATGTGTTAGTCTTAAGTACTTGCAGTTTTGGAATGTGTGATTGTGCTTTGACTGTCTGCATTGCTAAAATGATCTCTAAGAACATAAGAGCCCTGCTGGATCAGATGAAAGGCCCATCCAGTTCAGCATTCTGTTCTCACAGTAGCCAAACAGGTGCAAACAGTAAGCTAAAGTAAGCTAAACAGCACTACTCATATTTTGTGAACTGCTCTGAGACCCCCGGGTATAGGGCAGTATATAAATTCAATATTTTAAAAAAGATCCCCAGCAACTAATTTTCAGAGACATACCGCCTCTGATCCTAGAGTTAACTAGTGCACTTTATCGCCTGACACGGGAGAGATTTTTAGATATTGGCCTAACAGAAAGCTATGAAAAATTCTTTGAATTGAGTAAAATTGACAAAAATCAGAGAAAGAGCCCAGTCTTAAATGACATGTAGCTTTCGAAGAGCAAAGAACAGATCTTAAACCATAACAAATTTCATGAGCGGCATTTTGGAGAGTATCATAGGGGACAATTTGTTGTCAGTTTGAAACAGTTCTGTGAAATGAATTGTGACATAACTGTGAGTCTCATTTGATACAGCCCCCAAGTTGCTGAAACGTTTAGTCCACAGACAGAAAGATGAATGGGCTCTGCTTTCTTTTTATCTTAATTTTTCTCTTCTCTTCAGTGTTGTCAAGAAGGTGGCACAGTATATGGCTGATGTGCTGGAAGACAGTAAAGATAAAGTTCAGGAAAACCTTCTGGCCAATGGAGGTAAATGTTAGCTTTCTGTGAAGGGTGACATTGAAAGTTGATGGCTTGAGCATAAATTCAGAAGTGATGCATATGAGTCATAGGAAAGCATTTTCTGCAACACAAGTGAAAGCAAGAATTCAAAGCAAGCAGAAAACCTAGAAACCAACCTATTAATATAATATCTAAAAGGAAACTTGCTCTTCAGCTGCAGTTCTGCTTTCCCTACCTTGTTTATAATTCTAGATTTTTTGTGATCAGTGTCTTCTTCTTAGTTACGTTAAGCACAAGCTTTTCATGTATGCTAATTTATCTGTTGAAATAGATAGATATGTTCATTGCATTAAAAAGACATACAAATAATTATGGTGATACTGATCTTGTCCATTAAATCTTTTAGTGTGTTATCCAATAATAGCCATATTCAAAATAGCCCCAAGTGAAAACAAAGGCAAGATACTTATGTCTGTTGTTTTCAATGGGTTTGATCTCAGCACAACTTAGTTGGCTATCACCCTGAGTCAATAGTATCAAAAAGAAATGAAGAATACTGTCATGCCCAAAGAATAGTGTGAAAGATGCCCTGTTGGAATGTTGATCCATTTTTTCCCTTGCAGTCCTTTAAAAAAGTGACAGCACAGATGCTTTTGTAAGAATAGAGGTGCCATTTTTGAAATCCAGTGAAAAAATTGATGTGATATGTGTAATATGTCTTCAGAATTTACTAAAGTAACTTCTGAAAGAGGGTTGGAGAATCTGTGGCCCTCCAGATGTTGGAATCAGGCTCCCAGCAAGTCCTAGCTAGCTTGGCCAATGGTTGAGGCTGACGTCCAACCATCTCTGGAAGGCTGCAAGTTCCTCAACCCCGTTCTAACAAGTGTATCATCGCCCCCAAACAAGTGTATCATGCCTGGTCAAAATAAATGTTAAGCTGTCCTGGAGTAGCTTTTTATTGTTGGTTACCACCTGTAAATGTAGGTTATCATTAGGTGACCTGAATAAATAGACAACAGCAATCCAGTATCTTTAATTATGCCGAAAGAAATTGTCTGGTGGGGGACACTTCTGCTCCTGCAGTACTGTCACAACAGTGTCCTGTCAAAATGCCCCCCTCTCAGGGGGTAATAGGGGCTCCATCCTCTTATTGCTTCTGATCCACTCTAATTATGTATGTGCACAAAATTCATATATGAAAAGAAACATCCCAAACAGCATACCTTTTAATATGGCCTTGCTGCAATGGCTTCTAAACTTTCTTATACTACATATAGTCTTTCCTACTACATATAGGCAAACATCTATATAAATTCTCCAGGAGCATTGCTTGGTGGGTGTATTTATTCATTCATGCAGGTTGTGCGCCATCCCATAACATAAAGTTCTCTGGCTGGCTTAAAATAGTTGTGTAAAAAAGCAGCTGAAATTCCAAGTAAACATAGCTGTTTTTAAAAGATGGGAACCCTAGATAAATAAACCAAATGGAACTCCACCCACCTAAAGTTAAAAACAGATATTTTAAAAATGGGCCAGATTACTTAAATGATTTAAAAGTGAGCAGAAAGATCTTCACCTGGTACAATAAGGATAAGAAATATGAAGCCAGGCTGTTACGTAACTGAGATGCCACTCTCCCAGCAGTGACTCACCACACTTCATTCAATGGGGGCAGCCAGAGCTGGGTCTCTGAAGAGGAAGAAGATGGTCTTTCAGATACCCTTGACCAAGTTCAGAGCTTTCGAGGTTAAACCTGAATTTTAAATTGTGCCCATAAATCAGCCAGGAGCCAGCATACCCCACAAAGCACAGGTTTGTGCTTAGTTTGCCAATACCAATATTCAATCTTTGCGTTCACAGTTGATTTGGTCACCTACATAACAAGGTTCCAGTGGGACATGGCAAAGTATCCAATCAAGCAGTCTCTGAAGAATATTTCAGAAATAATTGCCAAGGTAGGATTATACTATCCAAAGAGGTATGAAGATTGTTATAATCTCTGTGGTACTGCATAGACCATGCAATAGGGAGTGGTAAAAATTGCTTCTGTTTTTTAGCCTCTTTGATGTTCTTTAAAAAGAAGAAGAAACCATCAAAAATCCCCAAAGTGACGAACAAGTGCAGAAAGCTTCTGTGGTACAAAAGCTTCCCCCCCCCCCAATAAAAGCATACGGTGATTTATCAGGCAGATCAATGAAAACATTGACCTGACATTTTAGAAAATGGAAAATTGCCTCCTATTAACATTAAGAAAGGGGGAACCTGGAAGAGGTCAGGTAGTAAACTAACTTTCCTCAGGGTCTTGCATACTCTGGAAATGTAAATACGGTTAATAAAATAGAGATATGCAACCCAGTTGGGCATCTTACAATATTGAATACTTTAAGTGACAAAATTGGTATTGATCAGACATTTCAAAGGAATGAATACAGAATGGAAACAAATCTATAAAATAGGCATGTAGAATGAGGACAATTGCACATGGGTTAAAATAACAAAGTCCAAGTAAAGACTTATCAATGTTAGCAGATTATAAAGTATAGTTCCAGATTTGCCATGTTTGTCTTGTTCAGTGCAAACCTACAACACCATAAATCTGTATTTGTTTATAGTTTGCCCATTTATGAAGGCTCAGTCCTGCACTGGCAAGTGTGGATTATCTTGTTAAAAGATTATTGATCTAATTTTCTTGTCTGTCTGTGCAGTCTTGCACCACAGTCCTAACTCAAAGGCTTGTTCTCTCCCACAACTTATGCCTTCTCTCCAAACTGGCAGGATGTAGCAATCCTGTTTCTTAACTGCATTAATTGTGACTAAGACTACTACTCTATACGGCATTTGCCTTTGACAAAACCCTTCCCATCCCCACTGCCCTGCTTGTTTCTCCTATCCATTTCTTCTCTCCCATCCATTTGGGAATGGATGGGAATAGCTTCTAATTAGGGAATAGCTCAAAGAAGGGAAGCTCTTTCTCCAGCTGCAGGATGGCTGGCGACTGCTCTCAAGGAAGATATTCATCTTGCTTAGTGAAATAGCTGGTAGATTAACTGTCTAAATAAATCATCACCAGTGATGAATGGTGCCATTGTGCTAAAGAGGAAAGGGAAGATAAAGCCAACTGAAGTGCCATTTGTGGATAGTGAGGCATGCAGTTGCAGCCTTCCCTGGGTGGTCACCACAGCCAGATCATTGCTTTTCTTCTAGTTGGCCTCTTGGCAATTCCCTGCAGTAATTCCCCAAATATTTCATAGCTTAACATAAGTATGGGAACAATAACTATTCTGTATTGTAAAAGGAAGTAAATAGCCACCCCCCTGCTCTGTCATCAGTTTTGTATCCAGGCCCTCAAAAAACTCTTGGGTGATGCCTTTCCCTTTCACCATGAGCGCTGTTTACTTGAGCAGCAATTCATTAACTACCAGATCTTTGAGTAGATCCTCCTAAATACCACTTTTATCTGCTAGATGTTCAAATCAGGCATACTTCCTTGAACAAGTTTCTGTAGTCCTTCTGTGTTAAGGTTGAAGCAGGAACAGCCACCCAAGTTCACAGTAAACCATTAATTGTTTGCTGTGATGTGCAAAATGGGTCACAGTGGGTGTTGTTGTTGTTGTTGTTCAGTCGTTCAGTCGTGTCCGACTCTTCGTGACCCCATGGACCAGAGCACGCCAGGCACGCCTATCCTTCACTGCCTCTCGCAGTTTGGCCAAACTCATGTTAGTAGCTTCGAGAACACTGTCCAACCATCTCATCCTCTGTCGTCCCCTTCTCCTTGTGCCCTCCATCTTTCCCAACATCAGGGTCTTTTCCAGGGAGTCTTCTCTTCTCATGAGGTGGCCAAAGTACTGGAGCCTCAACTTCAGGATCTGTCCTTCTAGTGAGTACTCAGGGCTGATTTCTTTGAGAATGGATAGGTTTGATCTTCTTGCAGTCCATGGGACTCTCAAGAGTCTCCTCCAGCACCATAATTCAAAAGCATCAATTCTACGGCGATGAGCCTTCTTTATGGTCCAGCTCTCACTTCCGTACATTACTACTGGGAAAACCATAGCTTTAACTATACGGACCTTTGTCGGCAAGGTGATGTCTTTGCTTTTTAAGATGCTGTCTAGGTTTGTCATTGCTTTTCTCCCAAGAAGCAGGCGTCTTCTAATTTCGTGACTGCTGTCACCATCTGCAGTGATCATGGAACCCAAGAAAGTGAAATCTCTCACTGCCTCCATTTCTTCCCCTTCTATTTGCCAGGAGGTGATGGGACCAGTGGCCATGATCTTAGTTTTTTTGATGTTGAGCTTCAGACCATATTTTGCGCTCTCTTCTTTCACCCTCATTAAAAGGTTCTTTAATTCTTCCTCACTTTCTGCCATCAAGGTAGTATCATCAGCATATCTGAGGTTGTTGATATTTTTTTCCGGCAATCTTAATTCCGGTTGGGGATTCATCCAGTCCAGCCTTTCGCATGATGAATTCTGCATATAAGTTAAATAAGCAGGGAGACAATATACAGCCTTGTCGTACTCCTTTCCCAATTTTGAACCAATCAGTTGTTCCAGATCCAGTTCTAACTGTAGCTTCTTGTCCCACATAGAGATTTCTCAGGAGACAAATGAGGTGATCCGGCACTCCCATTTCTTTAAGAACTTGCCATAGTTTGCTGTGGTCGACACAGTCAAATGCTTTTGCATAGTCAATGAAGCAGAAGTAGACGTTTTTCTGGAACTCTCTGGCTTTCTCCATAATCCAGCGCATGTTTGCAATTTGGTCTCTGGTTCCTCTGCCCCTTCGAAATCCAGCTTGCACTTCTGGGAGTTCTCGGTCCACATACTGCTTAAGCCTGCCTTGTAGAATTTTAAGCATAACCTTGCTAGCGTGTGAAATGAGTGCAATTGTGCGGTAGTTGGAGCATTCTTTGGCACTGCCCTTCTTTGGGATTGGGATGTAGACTGATCTTCTCCAATCCTCTGGCCACTGCTGAGTTTTCCAAACTTGCTGGCATATTGAGTGTAGCACCTTAACAGCATCCTCTTTTAAAATTTTAAATAGTTCAGCTGGAATATCATCACTTCCACTGGCCTTGTTGTTAGCAAGGCTTTCTAAGGCCCATTTGACTTCACTCTCCAGGATGTCTGGCTCAAGGTCAGCAACCACATTACCTGGGGTGTATGAGACCTCCATATCTTTCTGGTATAATTCCTCTGTGTATTCTTGCCACCTCTTCTTGATGTCTTCTGCTTCTGTTAGGTCCTTTCCACTTTTGTCCTTAATTGTGGTAATCTTTGTACGAAATGTTCCTTTCATATCTCCAATTTTCTTGAATAAATCTCTGGTTTTTCCCATTCTGTTATTTTCCTCTATTTCTTTGCATTGCTCGTTTAGAAAGGCCCTCTTGTCTCTCCTTGCTATTCTTTGGAAATCTGCATTCAATTTCCTGTATCTTTCACGATCTCCTTCGCATTTTGCTTGTCTTCTCTCCCCCGCTATTTGTAAGGCCTCATTGGTCAGCCACTTTGCTTTCTTGCATTTCTTTTTCATTGGGATAGTTTTCGTTGCTGTCTCCTGTATAATGTTACGAGCCTCCATCCACAGTTCTTCAGGCCCTCTGTCGACCAAATCTAAATCCTTGAACCTGTTCTTCACTTCAACTGTGTATTCATAAGGAATTTGATTTAGATTGAATCTTACTGGCCCAGTGGTTTTTCCTACTTTCTTCAGTTTAAGCTGGAATTTTGCTATAAGAAGCTGATGATCTGAGCCACAGTCAGCTCCAGGTCTTGTTTTTGCTGAGTGTATAGAGCTTCTCCATCTTTGGCTGCAGAGAATATAATCAATCTGATTTCGATGTTGCCCATCTGGTAATGTCCATGTGTAGAGTCGTCTCTTGTGTTGTTGGAAAAGAGTGTTTGTGATGACCAGCTTGTTCTCTTGACAGAACTCTATTAGCCTTTGCCCTGCTTCATTTTGATCTCCAAGGCCAAACTTTCCAGTTGTTCCTTTTATCTCTTGACTCCCTACTTTAGCATTCCAATCCCCTATAATGAGAAGAACATCCTTCTTTGGTGTCATTTCTATAAGGTGTTGTAAGTCTTCATAGAATTGGTCAATTTCAGTTTCTTCAGCACTGGTAGTTGGTGCATAAACTTGGATTACTGTGATGTTAAAAAGGTCTGCCTTGGATTCGTATCGAGATCATTCTATCATTTTTGAAATTGCATCCCAGTACAGCTTTCGCCACTCTTTTGTTGACTATGAGGCCCACTCCATTTCTTTTATGGGATTCCTGCCCACAGTAGTAGATATGATAGTCATCCGAACTGAATTCGCCCATTCCTGTCCATTTTAGTTCACTGATGCCTAGGATGTCAATGTTTATTCTTGCCATCTCATTTTTTACCACATCCAGCTTACCAAGGTTCATGGTTCTTACATTCCAGGTTCCTATGCGATACTTTTCTTTACAGCATTGGACTTTCCTTTCGCTTCCAGGCATATCCGCAACTGAGCGTCCTTTCGGCTTTGGCCCAGCCGCTTCATCAGCTCTGGATCTACTTGTACTTGTCCTCCGCTCTTCCCCAGTAGCATGTTGGACGCCTTCCGACCTGAGGGGCTCATCTTCCAGCGTCATATCTTCTATATGCCTGTTGTCTTTGTCCATGGAGTTTTCTTGGCAGGGATACTGGAGCGGCTTGCCAGTTCCTTCTCCAGGTGGATCACGTTTGGTCCAAACTCTCCGCTATGACCTGTCCATCTTGACCTGTCCATAGCTTCCCTGAGTAATTCAAGCCCCTTCGCCACGACAAGGCAGTGATCCATGAAGGGGCACAGTGGGTGGTATCCCCCTATTTTACAGAGAGCAGGACCATTAAAATTAAGACTGAAGTTAGCCATGGCTATTACTTTAGCTGGGACTACTCTGAGTAGGATGAGCATTTCTGGAAAACCCATGTGGATTTTCAGCCTTGAAACAACAGTCCTGTGATTTTGAAACTATTCTATTGGAACATCTTATGAAAAAAGTTGTTTCAAGGCTGAAAATCCACATGGGTTTTCCAGAAAGGATCCAAGACCAGACCTAGTTAGAATTAAAAAAATAAAATAAAATAAATCTTTGATGGAAAACTCTATGGTTAAGATCCACAGGCTGCCAGAAAAAAAATGCTGGGAGTCCAGGGCAACAGTACCTCTTTTGTTGTTGTTGTTCAGTCGTTCAGTCATGTCCGACTCTTCGAGACCCCATGGACCAGAGCATGCCAGGCACGCCTGTCTTTCACTGCCTCCCGCAGTTTGGCCAAACTCATGCTAGTCGCTTTGAGAACACTGTCCAACCATCTCAACCTCTATTGTCCCCTTCTACTTGTGCCCTCCATCTTTCCCAACATCAGGGTATTTTCTAGGGAGTCTTCTGTTCTCATGAGGTGGCCAAAGTACTGGAGCCTCAACTTCAGGATCTGTCCTTCCAGTGAGCACTCAGGGCTTATTTCTTTAAGGATTGATAAGTTTGATCTTTTTGCAGTCCATGGGACTCTCAAGAATCTCATCCAGCACCATAATTCAAAAGCATCAATTCTTCGGCAACCAGTCTTCTTTATGGTCCAGCTCTCACTTCCGTACATTACTACTGGGAAAACCATAGCTCTAACTATACGGACCTTTGTCGGCAAGGTGATGTCTCTGCTTTTTAAGATGCTGTCTAGGTTTGTCATTGCTTTCCTCCCAAGAAGCAGGCGTCTTTTAATTTCGTGACTGATGTCACCATCTGCTGTCACCATTTGCAGTGATCATGGAAATCTCTCACTGCCTCCATTTCTTCCCCTTCTATTTGCCAGGAGTTGATGTGACCAGTGGCCATGATCTTAGTTTTTTTGATGTTGAGCTTCAGACCATATTTTGCACTCTCCGCTTTCACCCTCATTAAAAGATTCATTAATTCCTCCTCACTTTCTGCCATCAAGGTTGTGTCGTCTGCATATCTGAGGTTGTTGATATTTCTTCCGGCAATCTTAATTCCAATTTGGGATTCATCCAGTTCAGCCTTTCGCATGATGAATTCTGCATATAAGTTAAATAAGCAGGGAGACAAAATACAGCCTTGTCGTACTCCTTTCCCAATTTTGAACCAGTCAGTTGTTCCATATCCAGTTCTAACTGTAGCTTCTTGTCCCACATAGAGATTTCTCAGGAGACGGATGAGGTGATCAGGTACTCCCATTTCTTTAAGAACTTGCTGTGGTCGACACAGTCAAATACATCTGGGTAGGCTTGTCTAAATCAAATTGGTTTTAGCTCGCATTGAAAAGGGTGCAGTGAAGGTGCCTGCCTGACGTCAAAAGGCAGGGAGTTCCAAAGTGTGGGTGCTGCCACACTGAAAGACTGATTTCTTACAAATGGAGAATGAGTATTATGTGGCAACAGATCAAAGCAGAAAAATGGCCATATATGGGGTAAGGCAATCTCACAAATAAACTCTCTTTTGAACTATGGCCTCTCCCTAAAGAGCAATAAAGGACTGTTCCTGGTGCCTCCTCAGCTACTCCCGTAAAGCCTCAAAGTAGCCCTGGACAAATACAATTTGGAGGCTTTCCTCTCTTTTTGCTACCTGTATTTAGTGCTGCACCCTTTTCTTCTTCATCCCCTAGTTCCTCCTCTCCTGGCCAGGTCTGCAAGATTCAAATCCAGCTTGCACTTCTGGGAGTTCTCGGTCCACATATTGCTTAAGCCTGCCTTGTAGAATTTTAAGCATAACCTTGTTAGCGTGTGAAATGAGCGCTATTGTGCAGTAGTTGGAGCATTCTTTGGCACTGCCCTTCTCTGGGATTGGGACGTAGACTGATCTTCTCCAGTCCTCTGCCCACTGCTTAGTTTTCCAAACTTGCTGGCATATTGAGTGTAGCACCTTAACAGCATTATCTTTTAACATTTTAAATAATTCAGCTGGAATATCATCACTTCCACTGGACTTGTTATTAGCAGTGCTTCCTAAGGGCCATTTGACTTCACTCTCCAGGATGTCTGGCTCAAGGTCAGCAACCACACTACCTAGGGTGTACGAGATCTCCATATCTTTCTGGTATAATTCCTCTGTGTATTCTTGCCACCTCTTCTTGATGTCTTCTGCTTCTGTTAGGTCCTTCCCACTTTTGTCCTTTATTATGGTAATCTTTGGATGAAATGTTCCTTTCATATCTCCAATTTTCTTTAACAGATCTCTGGTTTTTCCCATTCTGTTGTTTCCCCCTATTTCTTTGCATCGCTCCTTTAAGAAGGCCCTCTTGTCACTCCTTGCTATTTTTTGAAAATCTGCATTTTGTTTCCTGTATCTTTCACTATCTCCCTCGCATTTTGCCTGCCTTCTCTCCTCCGCCATTTGTAAGGCCTAATTGGACAGCCACTTTGCTTTCTTGCATTTCCTTTTCATTGGGATGATTTTCATTGCTGCACTTAAGGTGCACTTAAAACTGAGAGGAGTTTCAAGAGCCATTTGATAGTGTATGGAGGTTAAATGTCCAAAGGGGGAGGAATTCGAATTCCACTTGGTGTGTGAAAGCCCTTGGGTAAATCTCAAGTATTTTTCTGTATCCCACCCCCACATCATTAGAGACTTCAGTGACTGTTCTAGCAAAGTGTAAGCTCCATTTAAATGGGTCATACATGCTACAAAATAATGCTATTTCATTACTTCTGAGAATAATTTTCTGTGTTTAAAAAAAGTTCATAAAAAGGGGATTTCAAGTCATAATCCTTTCTAAGTCAGTTACAGATTTTTGAACTCGGTTTACTAATACAGTCATACCCTGGGTTGCGCTTGCTGTGTTCACTGCGGGATGTGAACGCGCCGAACCTGGAAGTACCGGAACGGGTTACTTCCGGGTTCGGCGCTTCGTGCATGCGCAGAAGTGCCGAATTGCAACCTGCGCATGCACAGACGTGGTGCTGCAGGTTACGGACGCTGCAGGTTGTGAACACGCCTCCCACACAGATCGCGTTTGCAACCCGAGCGTCCACTGTATAGTTTACTTCTTTAAAAAAAACTGTGTGTAAGTGATAATCTGTGGCCTTCTTCATCCTGGTGTCCTCCAAGGGCTTATGGAAACTCTAGTCCAAAACATCTGGACGGTAACATCTGGAATGCTGCCCAGTGAATGTTGTTTCATTTTCCTAGCCTGATACTCATTTGCACATAATCGCCATTTTTATAGGAAAGTCTAATGCAGTATTTAAATGCTTCTTAGAAAACACTGATACAGTTTTGCTTCTGAATTTTGTTCTTTAAAGGGAGTGACTCAGATTGATAATGACCTGAAGGCAAGGGCGTCTGCATACAACAACCTGAAAGGCAACCTTCAGAACTTGGAAAGGAAGAATGCGTGAGTTGTCTTCTTCTATAAGGCAATCTGAAAGCAGGCTGCTGAATTTGATATGTTCAATATGACTTTTGATTTCTGAATTCATACATTTCTCAGGTAAGGGCCTAAATTAGCAGACTGCCCTACCTCTGGGTTTGAACGTACTGTACAAGTTAATGGTGGAGTTAAAGCCACATTTGAAACAAGCTAAGAAAAGAACCTGAAAAAAGAGGGAAGAAACATATTTGCTGTCATGTTGAAGTCATACAGAGAATTGTACAACAACCAGCCATATAGCTCAACTTGTTAAGTCTTTGAGTATCACAGCACATGATCTTTGTTTTCAGATAACATTGTCACATCACAGCTATAATAGAAAATTTAAGTGGTGGGCTCTGCATTCTGCATATCATGCAAGTTTATCTGAAAACTTGGGATTTCATAATTTACCAAGTTTAAGTTATCCAGTCACTTGGATTGAGATTTTGGCTGCTTGTCAGTAAAATAATTGATTGGTTTTGGGGCATGTCTAATTGATTATATCACATCAGGAGCACTATAAAAATTGTAGCTATTCGCCACCAAAAGTCTTATTATTCAGATCAAATTAAATATAAGAATTATACACTCATTTCTTTATCTTCTTTTTCTTTAACAGGGGAAGTTTGCTAACCAGAAGTCTGGCTGAAATTGTAAAGAAAGATGACTTTGTACTTGATTCTGAATACTTGATTACGTTGCTAGTGGTTGTACCAAAGTAAGTCTTCTCCTGGTCCCAAAAAGAATCCTTGCTGAAACGTAAAGACAAGCATACAGAATGTAATAAGAGGAAGGGATATTTCACAGCATGGTTTGTTTCCTGAAACTGCTATGTTACCATGGAATAATTAAAGGCACATGTGGGAATGTGCAGTCCACTTCTAAGGGGCAGGGGAACGGGCATTGCCTTTACATCGTCTCAACATCAGCAAAAGCACTCAATGTTTCCATTGTAAGTTTACGCCCTCTCACAAGCACTGCAAAATCTGTCCATTTATGAAGTCAGTCAAGAGAAATCTACCTAAGCTGTGAAAACTGCCCTTCAGGTTTCAGAAATTCTCATTGATTTGCTCTAACCTATTGAAGTGTTTAGCTTGTAAATTGGATTTACTCAAGTCAGTCAACATTTTGATTCTTATCACTGCATTTATCTTCCCTGCCCTACCTCTCTCTATATTAGCCTGCAATCTTAGTAAAGTATTAGCAGGCCAGGCAAACGAGGCTATTCTTTGTAATAATTAAATGTATTTTAATGTTTGATTAAATGTATTTTAATGTTTGATGGAAGCCGCCCAGAGTGGCTGGGGAGACCCAGCCAGATGGGCGGGGTACAAATTATTATTATTATTATTATTATTATTATTATTATTATTATTATTATATTTTAGTCAATGTAAATTGTGTTGAGGCTGTATTGGTCGAAGGATGCCAATAGCTCATGGAACCTACTTGCTTAAAAAAAATTAAAACTGGAAATACTTGCTAAAAAGTTATTGTCTTGGGAAAAGAAGACATTTTTAGGCCAATAAAGAGTTGAAACTAAAGAACAAGGTGTTGAGTTTAGCTTCTTGCTTAATTATGTAGAACATTCTGTACATCTAAAATTATATACACAACAAAAACTTAGTTTTATATTTCTATATTTAATTTTACCCCATGCCTGTTTTATTCTGCATGTTGAATGGGGCTTTGCAGTGCAAACCTATGCATATTTGCTTTTAAAGTAAGTGTCCATAAAAATGCAATGAAAAATATGCACTTTGAGTTGTTGTTTTTGTTGTTTTTGTTGTTGTTGTTATACCTCATCCATCTGGCTGAGTGGCTTGCAGTATATCTAAAAACATAATAAAAACATCAAGTATTAAAAGTTTGATCTCTGCTCTAATGCACAATGTTCTACCCTGTGAAAACCAGGAGTGCTTTTTCCTATGCAATAAAAACAAGAGTTTGCAATAGGTAATGTTCATTACAACAACTTCCTTGCAAGTCCTGTGTCAACAGTATGATCTTAAAGCTGTACTAGAGAACTTAAGTATGTCTAAGTCTGAAGCTGTAGGCACCACTGGGAATGAATCCCTGGAGTTCAGAGTAAATTGAGTAAAGATACATACAATAGTGCTATAAAACTATTTCCTGACTTAGCACCTGACAGAGCAACATCTGATGCAGTGCAGCGTTCTTCTGTAGATGGAAAGGAAACTAGGCAGCTCCTCTGTGTATTCACGGAGAAACCTGGAGCACACATTAGATGGTTCCTTGGATCCTGGGTGTATCCTGTGTGTACACCCAGTGTATCCTGAAAACACTTGTGGTGCTGACAGTGGCAAAAAGAACTTTGTGCTCCCCTCCCCAGGGATTTTTGTTAAGGCAACTAATGCTTAGCTTTTCCATCTTTAGGATAAATTATAATGACTGGATGAAGCAGTATGAAACTTTAACGGATATGATAGTTCCACGATCCAGCAAGTAAGTTTGATTCCACTTACTTAGGAACACAGTTGAAAATAGGCTGATGTACTCCCCAAAAATGGAGAAACAGCTTTTGGAGACTCGGTTTGCCCAGTACTATAACAACCCCCCCTTCAAAAGTTAGTTCTCTTTTAGAATTCTTTCATCACCTTGTGATTTGAGTCTTTGAATCAGGTCTGGTTCCAGTAGCGCCCAGTAATGTGTGCAGCCAGCTGTACTGTTGGCCACAGTCCAACCACATGGTACAATTGTTAAGAGAGGTGATGTTCAAAAAAGCATATTTTTGTCATGGTCTCATTTGGACTTGAAGGTGGAAAGTCCAGTAATCTTCTACTGGGCCAACTGCATTAGAGAAAACTTTGGTTTGCACAGAATTTGTTTTATGGGAACTCTCATTCTCGCCCCTCCTCTGAAGCAGTATCTGTTCTTCAGTTCTAATGCTCCATTCACTTTACTAAGCAGGCAAGATCGGGAAAGCTACTGAAAGCTGTTAAGTAGTGTTGCAAATTTGAGGTCATTTTCTGAGAGAACACTTAAATTGCACTCAGCGGGTTTAATGCAGCTAGCTTTGCTCGGAAAGGACAAAGCTTTGAATGTGAAATGCGACTCGAGCACTTCTCCTGTGAAGCATGGCAAAGGTGAGCTGCAATTACTCCTCTAATAGAGGTACACCACCTGTAAGCCTAGCACTGTAATCTGAAGCAGTACAACTGTGCAGCAGCATATAAGCTGTTTTTGCTGGTCTTGCGTTACAGGTTACAGTTTTTATTGCAGTATGTCTGTTTCATTGTTTTTTGACCTGTGCTCCCTGGCGTCTTTCGTTCTTTGCAGTGTTCTTTCGGAGGACCAGGATAGTTATCTCTGTAATGTCACCTTGTTCAGGAAGGCCGTGGATGAGTTCAGACACAAAGCCAGGGAAAACAAGTAAGTGGTCCTCCCAGGTTGTTTTTTTTTTTTGCCGAACAGCAATTGTAAAGCAACCTTCAATGGTCTGCTGATCTCCCGATGCAGGTTTATGGTCCGCGACTTTCAGTATAATGAAGAAGAGATGAAGGCAGACAAGGAAGAAATGAACAGGCTGTCTACTGATAAGAAGAAACAGTTTGTAAGTTCAATGTGTGTAAAATAAATTTGAAGATGATTCTTCAAACCCCCCCCCCCCAATAGTTCTTCCTTCCCTACATCTGCCTTTAGGGACTATTGAAAATAATTCATTGATATATAAGAAACATTGCAGTAAATGCAGAGTGAGCAAAACAGCCTTTGACAGTAGGAAAGCTGTTATAGTAATTGTAGGTTACAGTTTGGGCTACGCTTTCTAGTGCTTGGCTATTTAGTTTTCTGGATGGCATTGGGATATGTCAGGGCCCTAGAGCTGTCTGCAAAGGCTGTGAGACAGATCAGCTCCCACCCAGTGCCCGTTACCTCTACAGAAGGAGAATTTGTTGTGTGGGTCCCTTCCTACATGTAAGCTGTCAGATGTTTCTGTGTAGTGCCCAGTGTAGTGAGGATTGCTACCATTTCTGTGGTTCTGAATGCATTACATACATCTCCTGCTGGAGGTGCCCTATTTAATTTCTGAAAGACAAAGATCCATGCCAGTGGATAAGCTTGTTCCGTTTTCTTTGTGTCTACATTTTCCTGAATAATTTAATGACTCTCTTAAAGCTGCTTCCCTCCATATGAACCTGCCTATCCAGTAAGATTATCATTGGAAGCTCTTCTCAAAGCCCCCTGCCTTTAGAAGTGATGGGGGCGGGGTGTTTGGGGAGAGGGCCTTATTGGGAGTGGCATCCCACCTGTGGAATCTCTTCCTGGTAGCCATCATTATGGGTTGTATCCAATGCTCCATGTGCGTTCTGCTGGTGTAACAGGATTTCATTTTCCTCTCAACCCACACATGCCCCCCAGATCTGCCCCAGAGGTTCCCCCAACCCTCCAGAGCTGGTTTTGAGAGAGGGGTGCTGATGAGGACAGGCGAGGAAGCACCACTGAGTCCATGGAAATGCATTGTGCCAGTGCAACTGCAGCCTTGGATACTGTCCTATGCAGTGCCTTTTTCTTTTAAGAAAATGTTTAGGGGCACAGTGGTACCCCGCTAGACGAAAATAATTCGTCCCGCGAAAATTTTCGTCTAGTGCGTTTTTCGCTAAACGAGGGAAAAAAAGACGAAAATTTTTCGTCTTGCGAGGCAGCCCCATAGACTTTTTCATCTAGCGGGGCAGCCTTCCGCTAGACGAATGCCTTCGTCTAGCGAGTTTTTCGTCAAGCGAGGCATTCGTCTAGCGGGGCACCACTGTACTCTCATTTTCCTACTCATATTGAAATACTGCCCCTCAATCAGGCCAAACTTAGATCCTCAAAATGTTTAGGGGTATGCGTACCCCCATGTCCCCCCAGAAAAAGCACTGGTTGGTCCTATGTATTTTTGATGCCAGGTGAAGACGGTGTCCCCCCCCCCCCAAATCATCATTTTAATCTGTGACTAGGTGAACCCTTGACTTGGTCTTTTATGTAATTTCTGTATGTATTTTTGTTTCTGTTGTTTTTATATTGCTGTTTTATAGTTTTAGGTAAGCTCCCTCTGTCTTCATATGGAAAGGCAGGAAATAAATGCTTAAAATGACAAGATGTTGATGTTCAGAATCTCAGTTTCACCAGCCAAATGATGCTTCCATTATCTCATCTTGGCATGCTTTGGCCTGTTCATTCTGTAGAGCAGCTGCAGTAACGTTGTCCTACACAAAACATATTTGAATACAGTGCAAAGTCTCCTGATGCTTAAAATGACTTCTTGCTTTTCCTTTCTGATTACAGGGGCCTCTAGTACGATGGCTGAAAGTAAATTTCAGTGAAGCTTTCATTGCGTGGATTCATGTGAAAGCGCTGAGAGTCTTTGTTGAATCAGTTTTGAGGTATTTTTCTTTATAGATGAGCTATTGCTCCATTCCTTCAAGAATCACTAGTGTTCCACATGTTTGGTCTAGTGAATCTTGGTAGTTGTGCTCTCTTGCACAAACACCAGGATTATCTGAATCAGATTACTATTTACGCATTAACTAGGAACAAGGGCAATTTACTAAAGCAATCAGACAAGCAGTGAGATTATTTTAATATTCAATTTTCGTGATATTCCAGATACTTCCATGAACCACAAGGCAGAGAGGTGATCTTCAAATCTCCCCCTTATCCTGCTGTCAGCTGTGCTACTTGTCTTATCATGCTGTTCCAAAGGGCATCCCTGGAACATATTTGGGGAGGCAGACAGTAGCACAATGGGCTGCAGAAGGGATGAAAATTCCGCCCCCTCACCTTTTCACTAATGGGAGCCTCCACTGGAGCAAAGTGCCTTCTTTCAGCAGAGGGACATGACATATATCAAATTGATTGCTGTTGTTCTCAAGAGCTAGAGGCAATGGAGTGCAGTAAGGAGATTTCGCAGGAAAATGCTTTAACAATTTTATGACAGCTGATTCTTAAACTGAGATAGCAAATGCAGGAAATATGATTACATACATACATACATAAATTTTATTTGTATGCTGCTTTTCCACAGTTCCAATCATGCTCAAGGTGGCTTACAACATGAAAAAATATCATAAGGATTCATAAACAATAAAGAATAAGTTTAAAAATACACAACCAAACTGAACAGTTTCTACATTAATCACAACAAGATCTGAAATAAAGATACGAAACAACAACAGCAACCCTCCCCAGCAAAAACCCCCAAACAACACCCCAGCCCAAGAGTCTGTTTAGCAGCCTCAGCTTCTGTAGCCAGAGTCAGGGCCCTGCCATCCCAGGCCAGGTGGAGAAGCCTGCAAGGCAAGGAGCAGGTCTTCCAGGACCCACAGCCAATATGCTCCAATGATGATTCCAAAACCTTTGAATAAGACAAGTGTTCCAGAATACGAGCGTTATCCCTTTCAGATACCTGTTTTTCCCTCTTTTCTTATCCTCCTGCCTGTTAATTAGGCTTAGAGCACAAAGAGTGAACAGGTGCTTACGCAGAAACTTTTTAAATGTTTGATTTTTATTGACAATTTTTCTAAACAATACAGCGAACAACAGCTGGTACCGAGACCCTTGAGCTTCATTAATGGCAGAGCTCAACGTCCTTGGGAATTATGCTGCCCCTTCATAATAGTATATTTCCAAAATAACTGGCAGGAGTGGTGACTTTGGCCCCTCTCCATAGTCTTTACTGTATTCCCCATCCACCCATGCTAATTTACATTGTCAGGTTCATTGCTCATCTAAGGTTAATTGTCATACTCCATGAAACCATCATGTAACAAAAATAATAATTGGATTCTTATGAAGCACATGCATATTCCATCACCATATCCCCACCTCCATGATGGGCAGAGAAGCCTTAACATTTGATCAAGCTGAACTGGCTGCCCCACTCACTGTATCACTAATGGTGACAACAATTGCGTTCCAGAAGTCTCAGAACTGAAGCATATCCCCAACAGCTCTTAAAATTACTTTGCTCTTCTAGGTATGGTTTGCCAGTGAACTTCCAGGCTATGCTCCTTCAGCCCAACAAGAAAACAATGAAGAAATTGAGAGAGGTTCTGTATGACTTGTACAAGCACCTTGACAGCAGCGCAGCAGCAATCATTGATGTAAGTAACTTGCATTTTTATGATGTCCACCTACAATTCAAATTGTTGGAGTTGCGTTGACTCAGAATTTTCTTTCACCAAGGAGACACTTATCTGGTTCAGCCACATGTACCAGCATGGGAGCTGGTGCTGATTGGACAGTTTATAAGTTTGCACGGATGTTGGTAAAGTAGAAACATGGTTGATTTGTAGTCTTAGGTCCTGCTAGAAGGGATGGCCCTGTGCAAACTACTAAAGCAGTAATCACAGTGTCTTGAGTGCCACAGTGGCAGATTTGGAACAATCATCTCCCATTCAGCATCACTTTGTGCCATGGAAACTCTGTTGATAGAGGTAGATGATGTCATTTATCAATCTGGGACTGGTTGAGAGTCTTATTAAATTCTGATGTTTCCCAGCTATCACTTTTTTAAAAAATTAAATGTTTGTGTTGTGTGGAAGTGGAGAAAATCTTGAAATCTTGCTTGTCAAGCATATGTTCTGTCACAAAGCTATGACCCTTCCCCAGTGGGAAGGAAATTTTAAAATGTACCAAAAAGATAAAATTCAGGTGGTTTGTGTTTGAGTCTGAGCAATAGTACTTGTACGTGTTTAAAGAAAATATGTGGCTACTAACTCTCCTGCTAAACTCTTAGTTATTGAGTTAAAAAAACACTTGTCTTTTATAGGCAACTATGGATATTCCAGGTTTGAACCTCAGTCAGCAAGAATACTACCCCTATGTGTACTACAAGATAGACTGCAACTTGCTCGAATTTAAGTAGATGACATCTGACCCTGACCATCCTCACATAATATTGGTGTCTAAGAAGAAAAGGTTGAAGAATGGTGATGCTCCTAACTCTCTCCTGTAAACCTGTGCTTGCTTGCTTCCTCCCTCGCATAGGAGAATAATCCCCATAGTGGTCCATCCCTTTGACATTTTCTTTTAAAAGAGAAATGTAAGTATCACTTTTAAATTGATCAGGTCTGTAAATGTATATTGAGAGAATCAGAGTGTATTTATAAATAGTCCTTATTTAAAAAAAGTTTTTAAAGGGTCATTCCTCTTTCGTACCGTGGTCTGCATCAATTCCATTGACTATCCTCCGGGAAGAACTTGTTTACAAAGGAAGATTGTGGGGAGAAAACTTAATGCCATTTTGTTCACCGTGTTTCATAGATATAAAACTTGTAAACATTGTTATTGAATTGTGATGTAAAATATGTGGAGATTGATATTCCGTCTGTGCTTTCTGAATGTTTTAAACTTATGCACTGGAAACATTCACAGGAGAAAAATAAAAGCACCTGTACTACTGTATTGACTGCTTTGTCTCACTCTGGTATAATTTTGTCAAAAGCTGGTAGGAACCATTTTGAGAGGTGAGATTCATACGCTGGGTGCCAAAGCAAGCAAATAGATTTGTGGTGGTCATAAATGAAGCCAATCAATAATGAACAATCGCTGGAAGGAATTGGTGGGGCTGGCAGGGGGAGAACAGATGAAGAACTACAGGACAATAATCAATAAGAGTACCTTCATTGCTGGGCCCAAGTAAATAGTGAAACATGATGGGTCTTTTTAAAGAGCTGGTTGATTCTAACATGCATTTTGGTATTATGAAGAATAATTTTATAATATTTATCGGTCAGATCCAATTCTTTATTTCTGTCGCTTGACTATTGAAAAATATTTTGGAGCTTCTGCACTACCACCACCACACTTTTGTTTCTGGAACACCAGAGGGCACCCTTGTGCCACTTTCAAATAAACTATATTACAGTAAATGCAACATCAGGTATTGGCAAAATATTAAAATGAGAACTTCAAGGGGAGCTTCAGTAATAAGCTGGTTTCTTCTAACAGAAGTCTGTTAGGAGAACAGTATGATATTTTTTAAGTGCCAGGAATAAGCCAGACTTCCATTACCTTGTTCTGCAGAGTCAACACACCTTTCTTTTCTACCTTGAGCTGTAGTAGAAGATTGCAAATCAAACTCTACAGTGAACCCACTGTATCCAGTTGTGTCCCTCCACTTGCTGAATGCTGTTTGATCCTGCAGAGCCTTCTCCAGAACAGAGACGAAAGCTATCCAGCAATTTCCTCTGTGCCGCCCCAAATTTGCTCATAGGCTGTGGAACACTTTGGAATAATGTGGGCCTTGTCACAGCAGTTGCAGGAGGGAGGGAGAACCACCCATTATCACCTCCATCCCTTTTCCACTGATAGAAGCCTCCACTGGATCACATAACTTTGCAGCAGCTTTTGGGGTGCCAGTTGGATGCAGCTTGAGGTCAACATGTAGCCTAGCTGAAAACTCTTCTTTTGAAAATAATGCAGCCTGTCGGTGCTGTTCGAATTGTGCTGCAAAATGCCAGGACCCAGCTTCCAGAAAGTTCAACCTGTTGCCAGAACTGCTGCTTACATAATCTGATGGATACAGAACACAACCTACAGTTACTCTTGTTTATTTTAGAGAACACAATCCATTAAAACAACAATGCATCACTAAACAACAGTTGATAGCAGCATCAACCAAGTCTCTTCCAAACACCTAACACCTGTCTTTACATTATTATTTTTTAAAAGATTGTGGTAAAACAATAAACAGCAACAAGAACATTTTACTAGGGAATATGTGAGAGGGATACAGGAAACAGGAGAATCGGGAAAATATTAAGTACGTTGAAAATCACATCAAAAATACAATTAAACAGTTCTTACAATTATTATTGGAAGGGGTCCTTTAAGAGGATCTGACCAGTTTCTTTAATATAACTTCTGAATAAGAAGTGTTGATTGACTGTTATTTCATTATCATCTCTCAGCAAGCCTGGAGGTAGTGGGTATGACATATTTCATGGATTCAAATGCTACCTGATTCACATGTGCCACAAATTGTGTATAGGTGGAGCCTGAATATGTTCTTGCATATTTGTGAAAACAATAAAATCACACCATGTGTCCATACATACATCTTGCCTACGTTGTCTATTTATATGTCTTAGCTTATGGGCAAGTTTTTCCAATAATGCTATAAGCTGCACTTGGTGCCATGCCTCTTGATAATTCTTTCCATGCCCTAGCTATGGTTATCCTGGCTGCACTGAGCAAATGGCTTATCAAGTCCTTATTACGTGCAAGTTTTGGTCTGTGAACAAATTTAGAAGGGCTAACGGAGGTGTCATTTGAACAAATTGTTTAGCGTCTACAGTTACCTTAAAAGTATTAATTTACTCAAAACACAAAGCCTTTCTATCTACTGCAATACATTCAAAAACATTGTGCATGTTATAGATCTAGGAGGCTTCTGTAATGAAGATTGTGAACTTTTTTATTATTATTAACAGCATTGTTAGACCCACACAGCATGTGAATTGATTGCATTGCTAGAACGAATGGACTTTTGAAAATGCTAAAAACAACCTTTGAACTGGCACAGAATACATCCTCAGGAGCAGATTGTTGCAAAGAAAAAATAGATTTTGCTTATGCAAGCTGATAATGACCCAATTAAGTAAAGCAAGAAGGTTGAAGTGTGACTTGTCTGGTGCTCTTGGAGGGATTGGGTTATGATACACAAATCTCCCCCAGCAGAAGTGAAATACCGTGTTTTCCCATGTATAACACAACCCCTATTTTTGGGGACTTAAATTTATGGAGATGGGGAAAGATGACCCCTGTGTATAAGGCTACCCCCATTTTTTAACATTCTTTTAGAGTAAAAAAAACAAAAAACTAGTCTTATACATGGAAAAGTACAGTTATTCAAACAAGATGTAGAGTACAACCCCACCCCACCCCCTATACAAACCACACCCGGGGTGGGGGAATGTGCAGAGGCTATAAAAGTATCTTTCATTTTCCATTACATTTGGGCACCACAGACACTTAAATGGGTTTTCGCTGCTTAAGCATCTCCCCTATTGGTTGAAATATGTTGATGGTAGTTAAACATGTTTCCTGCATTATTGTGCTTTTTCAGGCAGGTGACCTGACATTTCTTTGTTGCCAGCACAAAGGTTCAGGAAGCATGCTTTTCTACCATCCATGTTGCTCAGCTTAAAATGTGTTGCAAAAAATGTCTATAAAAACTAATACTGTACCACATAATAGTCTCTTTGCTATAACCTGATTATTTGAGAGTCTACATTGGGCCTCAGGATTTGGGGGTGTGCAGGGTCCACTTCAAGGGACATGACTTGAAAATTGCCTATGGTCTTGGACCAATTAATTATTTTTCTGCTTGTTGTCGCAATTGTAAATAGCTGTGGTAGGTGGTGTATGATTTTTTTAATTGAAAAAAGATTGAACTTCTGGATTCTAGCCTTCCAGTAACTTATTTGCTAATCCTCTCTGCTTCTTTCGAGTGCCTCCTCCCTCTGTCACTTTCGGACTGTCCCTCTTACCCTCCAGGTGAGCTGCCAAGATCTAAGAACGACGAATGTTCTTCACAGAAATGGACCACCAGTATGAGGCTTGCAAACCACTGGTAGTCTACGGTCCACAGTTTGGGAACAAAAATTTGCTGGGGCAACTCCCATTGAAGACGTAGAAGTCTCCTTAAAGCAGAGACCATCTTGCTGGCAGATACTTCCATCTGTTCCTATGTCTTGTAAGTGATTAAATAGACATATGGGTTTTATATATATATTGAAGGCTTCTCACTTAGAAGGAAGCAGGTTTGCCTCTCTTGCTCCTGTACTTCCTTTCCATTTTTTTAAACAAATCCCAATCTCTTCCACACCACATGCCTCTCAACAAACAACACTTATCACTTTCACAGAGGTTACTGTTTAGAATTTTTGCCTGTTGCTAGGCAACACTTTCTTCCACACAGACCGGTTTCCATGTGCTAATAGAGGTGAATGCTCTCTTATCAAATAATGAAGTCTCCTCAGAGTCTGCAGTACCTAACCTGGCTATACTGTTTTGAACTGAAGTAGCAGGCTTATTTTTTTTTTTACCAGCTGCAGGCAGTTTCTGTTTTTGATATTTATTTTAAAAATTTATATGCCCAC
Source organism: Lacerta agilis (assembly GCF_009819535.1). Taxonomy (NCBI): domain Eukaryota; kingdom Metazoa; phylum Chordata; class Lepidosauria; order Squamata; family Lacertidae; genus Lacerta; species Lacerta agilis. The sequence goes on from NC_046318.1 coordinate 65,385,427, forward strand.
CTTCTTGCTAGTACCTCAAAGCCACTACTAACAGCAACGGTAAAACACACAAAATAGTAGAATAATAAAAAACCAAAAGCAGCAAATAAAACCAGCTGACTATGGGAAAAAAACCTTATTTCCAGTTCAAAGGGGGGGAGGGAGCTAGATAATGTAAAAGTGCCATTAATACACCACCTTTCAAATTACAACAGTTCTATGGACTCCACTGCAGTGGGTGAATCATTCATTTTGGCCTGTGTAAAATGTGACTGACGTAACTTGGGAATGCAGGAACCTGTGGCCCTTTAGATGATTATGCTACTTATTACCAAGAAAAAAATATATTAATCACCTTCTAAATTGACTCAAAAGTGATTTACACATTAGGTAATTAAAGAGTTTAATACATAAAAACAACAAATACATTTAAAACAAGACTAAAACCCAAACAAGTGGGTAATCGTGGTAATGACCCATTTATCCAACTGAGAAAGCCCATCGGAGCAAAAATGAATTCAGCTTTCCAGAAAGTGGAGATAGCGGGTATCTCCACAGAAATGCTGTTCCCCAGAAAAGGAGGCAGTCGTAGGCCTACTAAAAGCCCTGCTCTGATTTTCTGCAGGGCAGGCTTCTGAGATCTATGAAACTTGCAGGAGAAGCTCCTACAGAATGCAGCAGTCTGCTGGGTGTGTAAGGGATAAGACGGTCGCTAAATATTAACAACAACCCCCATTATCTTCTTGGCTATTCTAGCTGAAGATGAGAGGAACTGGAGTCCAACAACATATGGAGGGCCACAGGTTCCTTACCTTTGATGTATAATACAAGATTGCCATTGGGGGCGGGTTAGGTTTAATTAAAGTGGTTGTAAAAATCCCAATCTATTCAAAATATTGCTACATGCTGCCATGGATAATTAAGCATTTTCCCTTTCTTCTAGTTACACTGGTTCTCTTACTCTGAAAATTTCCAGTTAACACCCAAACAGATGCATAAAGCTGTTCAACTTAATTACTTTTCCATACTGGAAAGGATGATAAAGGTACTTGTCAAGTATGCAGGATGTAGGAGAATAATGTTTGCTCTCCATACGATAGTATACTACACTCACCACAGTAAAATCTCTGCATGCGTTCAGGTGAGAGAGTTTCCAGTTAATGTGCTTTACATTAGTTATGCTATACAAAATCAAGGCAGAAGGAAGCTCAGTTAAATCATTCTGCGCTCACAGCTTAGAAAGCATTTTTGGGTTTGAATCAAGCTTTTCTATTCATAAAGCATTCCCTGAACTGCAGAGCAAGGTTCAATTGTCCCTCTGTATCAGAGAAAACCTGCCTGCATTGGCATTGTTACTGAAATTTTCCTGCCTCACCTAAAAATAAATTATATCACTAGCTTTACAAAGCTCTTCTTGCTTGTACCCCACACTTTGCTCAGCCTTTTAAATGCTTGCCTGGTACTTTGCCAAGAGCTGGCATATTCCTCCTCAAGAAAACTTATATTTAAAAAATGTCTCAAAGCAGTTTGCAAAAAAAAAAAAAAACAGGAAAAAAACACCCACACCAATAAAACAATAAAAAAATCAGTAAAAACAGTTAAACAGCTATGTGAAACATTACCTTTTTCTTAAATGAATAAGCTAAAAAATAAGTTTGAAGCACATGTCAACATTCTATACATCAGGGTTGTTGTTGTTGTTGTTCAGTCGTGTCCGACTCTTCATGACCCCATGGACCAGAGCATGCCAGGCACACCTATCTTTAACTGCCTCCCACAGTTTGGCCAAACTCATGCTAGTCGCTTCGATAACACTGTCCAACCATCTCATCCTCTGTCGTCCCCTTCTCCTTGTGCCCTCCATCTTTCCTAACATCAGGGTCTTTTCCAAGGAGTCTTCTCTTCTCATGAGGTGGCCAAAGTACTGGAGCCTCAACTTCAGGATCTGCCCTTCCAGTGAGCACTCAGGGCTGATTTCTTTAAGGATGGATAAGTTTGATCTTTTTGCAGTCCATGGGACTCTCAAGAGTCTCCTCCCGCGCCAGAATTCAAAAGCATCAATTCTTCGGCGATCAGTCTTCTTTATGGTCCAGCTCTCACTTCCATACATTACTACTGGGAAAACCATAGCTCTAACTATACAGACCTTTGTCAGCAAAGTGATGTCTCTGCTTTTTAAGATGCTGTCTAGGTTTGTCATTGCTTTCCTCCCAAGAAGCAGGTGTCTTTTAATTTCGTGACTGCTGTCACCATTTGCTGTCACCATTTGCAGTGATCATGGAAATCTCTCACTGCCTCCATTTCTTCCCCTTCTATTTGCCAGGAGGTGATGGGATCAGTGGCCATGATCTTAGTTCTTTTGATGTTGAGCTTCAGACCATATTTTGCGCTCTCCTCTTTCACCCTCATTAAAAGATTCATTAATTCCTCCTCACTTTCTGCCATCAAGGTTGTGTCATCAGCATATCTGAGGTTGTTGATATTTCTTCCGGCAATCTTAATTCCATCTTGGGATTCATCCAGTTCAGCCTTTCGCATGATGAATTCTGCATATAAGTTAAATAAGCAGGGAGACAAAATACAGCCTTGTCGTACTCCTTTCCCAATTTTGAAGCAATCAGTTGTTCGATATCCAGTTCTAACTGTAGCTTCTTGTCCCACATAGAGATTTCTCAGGAGGCAAATGAGATGATCCAGCACTCCCATTTCTTTAAGAACTTGCTGTGGTCGACACAGTCAAATACATCTGGGTAGGCTTGTCTAAATCAAATTGGTTTTAGCTCGCATTGAAAAGGGTGCAGTGAAGGTGCCTGCCTGACGTCAAAAGGCAGGGAGTTCCAAAGTGTGGGTGCTGCCACACTGAAAGACTGATTTCTTACAATTGCAGAATGAGTATTATGTGGCAACAGATCAAAGCAGAAAAATGGCCATATATGGGGTAAGGCAATCTCACAAATAAACTCTCTTTTGAACTATAGGCCTCTCCCTAAAGAGCAATAAAGGACTGTTCCTGGTGCCTCCTCAGCTACTCCCGTAAAGCCTCAAAGTAGCCCTGGACAAATACAATTTGGAGGCTTTCCTCTCTTTTTGCTACCTATATTTAGTGCTGCACCCTTTTCTTCTTCATCCCCTGATTCCTCCTCTCTTGGTCAGGACTGCAAGATTCAAACCCACATTCCAGATGAATGGCTTGTGTTGCCTCTTGGTGAGGTTAAAAAGTCCACCCCACTTCTTCGTTCCCTTGACATGCTGACAGTATTTTATTACAGGAAATAAAATTATAATCATTATCCCACACTGAATTAAGGAGTAACAGTATATGATGTTATGGGGAAAAGGAATGAATGGATTACTGTGTCATGTTTTGATATGGATGCAAAAACCTACTCAGTGACGCTCTGATGAGTCAGTTCAGTGGGTGGGAGATGATTTTATGTAATAACAGTATCGTTCATTTTCTCTGCTTGCACTGTTACCCGGCAGCACACTTCCACTGCTCAGCAACCAGTGAGTCAGGGTTGTGTACACAACCGAAATGGGTTATATCTCAAAACACTGACATATGTAATCCAAATCTGCAGCTGGAGTAACCTTTGTATCTGAGGGTTTCGAACTTCTTTCTGAACAGCTGATCAAAGGAGAGATTTTCAAAAAGCAAATGAGAATACGTTTGTTCATGGTTCTCTTCCCATTTGTTTCTAAGAAGATCAAAATGTAAAAACAAGTGAGATTTTCAGCAGAACATTGCCGCATGAAGTTTTGTGCAGGATTCGGGACACCCCATCCAGCCCACAGGCTTAGGTTGCCCACCAGTGCTCTAAGCCATGGGTAGGCAACCTAAGGCCTGGGGGCTGGATCCGGCCCAATCGCCTTCTAAATCCAGTCTGCGGAGAGTACGGGAATCAGTGTGTTTTTACATGAGTAGAATGTGTCCTTTTATTTAAAATGCATCTCTGGATTATTTGTGGGGCCTGCCTGGTGTTTGTACATGAGTAGAATGTGTGCTTTTATTTAAAATGCATCTCTGGGTTATTTGTGGGGCATAGGAATTTGAGCTGTTTTTGACTCACTGCTACCTCCTTACCATTTCTTCATTTATTTTACCCTCCCTCTCCCTTGTAGGGCAAGCCTTCAGTAATCTACCATGTAATTCTCAATAAAGCTTATTTTTTTCCTGGAAAAAATTCCAGTGTAATCTCTGTTATTCCCTCCTGGGTACCTTGTGATGGAATTTTGTACCCAAACATAGTTCTTAAATTTATGCTATGTTCCTGTATAGTTTGAGATATATTAGTTTCTGGAACAGCTCTACGCAGCAACAGCCTGTCCTCAAGCAAAGTGCATCCAAGGCTATCAGAGGGAAAATATTCTGCTGGTATTGTAACTTGTATTCCAAAAGGGTTTAGTCCAAGAACATTGAAAAGAACTTTCAGACGTGTGCCCTGACCAAGCATGGCAATATACTGAAATCGATTTTTTTTGTTTTAACTGATTGCTACATGATTAAGTAAGCCCCATCAGTTAATTGTTCAGGCTCTCAGTCTTATCCAGCAAGCTTGCCCTTCCCTCTCCAAATACATCAGGGCACTGCAGTTTCACAGGCATACCTCAGCCTCCTCTGCTGATTAAGTGTAGTTATTATTTGGAGAGGTGCTTTAAATTGCTTGTAAAGCCCTCCACTAATTAATCAATTAAAGACTGAATCCCTAATAAACAGGCATCAGAGCACCAATTGTTATGCACATATTATACAATGCAAATGAATTTTAGTGACACGAAGGGCTCTCATGTAAAGGTCATTCTTCTTGAATCAGTTATCTAGGTCTATTTTAGAGCTGTATTCCTCATACAGTATTTAAAGACTGTGCTTACATAATCAAGATACTGGACACCTATAGTGGACCTATGCTGAGGGTGTCTCTGAAGCTTGAACTGTTATAGGGGGCCCCTTCACAACCAGCAACGAGGACTGGGAAACCACTGTTATCTTCTCCAACTGGGCTGTTCCACAACAGATCACCACAAATTGTGTTTTGGGGTATCTGCTTTTGTGAACTCATCATTATTCCTAGGGTCTAGATATCTGTTTAAAGGGGGGGGGTACATCAGCCACAATGGAGCAGTCAGTTTACCGCAACATTCCACCTTTACATCTGTGCTACTGACTCTCAGTTTTTTAAAGCAATGTGGATTAAAGTCTCTTATGGGGCCTATCTGGGAACAAGGGCCCTGAAGATTAAGTATCATTAATTTCATAGTAGATCCACCTCTGTCTGTGCTTCACAACTGCATATGGCTGTCCACAAATAGAACAATTTTGGAAGGAAGTTTTTAATGAGCTATCTCAGATTACAGCTTAGTCAATCCCAATAACTCCAGCATTAGCCTTACTTAATTTATATATTTCATATATGAACCAATTAAGAAATAATATTAATAACACATGTATTAACAGCAGATAGAGCGGTAATAGTCAGAACTTGGAAAACTTTGCAACTAATGAATATTGATCACTGGAATAATAGTCTGGTAAACTGCCATAATGGAAAACCTGTGGCAAAAAATTGAAGGTGGCAAGGAAGAGAGAAAACAAGATAATTTTTGCACTGTAGGGTGTGATTCTACTAAATATACAAATGAAACAACACATGGGTGAGAAATACCTACAACACATATTACAATATGGCGCAGATAAGTTGACACTATTCATTAGTTCACTCCTAGTGGTTAGTATTTTACCCTCCTAGTGACCCATTTTTTGTTAGTCGTGTTATTTTATGATTTATGTTTGTGTATTTTTAAACAAAAACATGATAATGATGATGATGATGATGATGATGATGATGATAATAATAATAATAATAATAATAATAATAATAATAATAATAATAAACTGCTTATGGCCATCTAAAGCGTGTGCCACCATCCAGTGCTCAATGAACCCCAGTCTCTTTAGGGTTTGAATTTACCGCAGAGAAGGTTGGCAATTAGCCAAGATCTTGTATTCTTACAGAATCGTTCCTTTTCATTGCAATGGATTAGCACTAACAAATGTATTTAATTAACCAATGCAGCATTAATTAGACAAGGAGACTTCCCTGGGTCTGGGAGGAGAATGTGTTCCAGCCTTAGCACCAAACTGTTCAGTATCATGCCTCCACTTTCAACCGATGTGCCGAAGAGATGTCTTGTTAGGGGAAAAAGAAACAGCCAGTCCCTCTTCTGTATTAATATTAACGGCAGTATCAGTTCAGGCTCTTTGCAAAGCCTTCAGCCCACAGCCTGGCGAGGAGGATTCTAAATTCCCAGGAAATTTTAGGAGAAGAAGGAGATGGGAACAGAAAATGGGGAAGAAGAAGGAAAACCCTGAAGGGAAGGGAAAGAAGAGGACACATAATTCTTATGGAAGAAGGCAACAGGAGGAGAAGAGGAAAGGGGACGTGAAATAGAAGAGAGCAGAAGCTCCGGCCACGACTGACAGGGGGCCGCCCTGAGGAGGCGGGGAAAACGAAGGAGGCGGGAAGCGATGGCGCCGCCTCCCGCCGCTCTCCCGCGCCTGGCCGGAGGCTGGGCGAGGAAAGCGGGAGGGCGATGCTGCTCTGGCCGGGCCGCTGACCGCGGTGCTGGCGCGGAGGGGGACGGAAGAAGAGGAGGCCCCGCAGGATGGGCTGCGGCGGGAGCCGAGCGGATGCCATCGAGCCGCGCTACTACGAGAGCTGGACGAGGGAGACCGAGTCCACCTGGCTGACCAACACAGACGCCGAACCCCAGCAGCCGCTTCCCGCCGCCGCCGCCGCCGCTGGCCCGGAGGGCGGCCAAGCCGAGGCTGGCCTGAGGGATCCCGGTGAGTAGAGCTCGGGGCTGTAGTGGCGGGAAACGCGAGCGAGGCGACCCGGGCCCTTCCCGCCTCCTCGCTCTGTCCTCCGCCTCGCTTCCTTCTGGGCTCTTCTCCACAACCAAAGGTTTGGCCAGAGGAAGGAAGCCGAGAGGTGGGCCAGCGAACAGGTGGCGAACATCTCACCTCTCTGTTGGGACATATTTCAGAGAAGTGGCTTTACGTTTCAAGTTCTGTAGTCTGAGCAGCCGACGTCGCTGCGCTCAGGGATTTATTCCTGCAGCCCTTGCTCCTCGTTCAGTGCGGTGGCAGTTGCAATGCAACTCTATAGGTCCTGCATATTCAGAACAGAAGTGAAGACACAGTCGAGGGGGGGGGGGTTGTTTTTGGACCATTATTGTTCTTGCGACTTTTTATTTTTAAACAGGGAGAAGGGTTAAAACTTTTCCTCCCTGCAACGTAAAGAGGATGCATAGCAATATGCAGCTCTGCTTAATTTACATCTTCATGTAACTTAACCTTATGCCAGTATCGTGATGCGGTTTGTGTGTGTTTTAGTCCAAGACCTTGTCTGTATTATATAGGATGCTGCTGGTATGACACTACAGAAGATCAGGGAGGGACCTTTTGTTGCTGTTGTAAGGAAAGGCTCTTGAATAGTGAGCAAAGGGAGTCGCTGCTGAAAAGAAACCTGGTACTAATGCGTAGTGAAGATGGATTGTAGTCTCAGTTATATAGAGCCTGTGCTTTACCAGTTTGTGCCATGTAGTAAGTGGCACAAGGATCGTGAGGCTTGTTGTGAACAGGGCTTCCCATATATGGATGATCAGGCTGTCGGAGCAACCTGTCTGATCTATGAATCTGCAGATTCAGGGTTGTGCTTTAGTCAAGCTAGCAGTTCATAGTGTTCAAAGGTTGGAATCATGACTGAATGTTATATATTTCAATTACATGTTACACATTTTGAGTTGCAAACATATCATCTTTGGCCTCTGTCCATTTAAGATGGATGCTGCTGTGCTTGTGCTTACAATGATACAAGACAGTCCTAATGCTTAGCCAGCAGCACCATATCAACTTAGCAATGGAGAAGAACATGAAATACTGTAATTAGAACACAGTCACCACAGTGCAGAAGGTAAGACTTCTGCACTAGTTATGGCATTGTGTCAAGTCAACTCTCCTAGCAGCTGCTTACTAAATGCATCAGTAGGAATGCCTCTGCAGGGTAGGAGAACTCTTCCTGACCATAACCAGTGAGAGCCTCACAAGTGGGGAATAGAAGATTTGCTCTGTTTTCAGAACTAATGCTGCAGATAAGAGGTTTGCAGTACAGTATTGAGTTCAAATGTTGTTCATTGAAAACAGCACCACTCATTTCCTGTCAGCTAACACCAGGCAACATTTTCAATACAATTCAAAAGAGATATATGGCCGTCTGAATCATGGAAACATTTGGGTATTTGAGGGGGCTGGACATCTAGGGGCTTGTCCCCCCTCCCTTTTGTCCCATGTCTTGAAAGCACGGATCCGAGAGGCTTGCCACTTGTTCCGAAAGCACGAGTCTGAGCAGTTATGCCTTTGTCCCACTGTTTCCCCCTGGAAAACACACTCTGTAGCTCTAAATTGGAACAAACGGTAATCCATGGAAAACCTGATTGCTAGGCCTATTTATTCCAATTCAGTGTTAAATTGTGGGCTTCTGGGGGGGGGGGGCTGGTGAAACAGAAGTGTGGATGAGCCCTAAGATGTCCTTTTTTTTACATTGGCTTTGGAGAATTGCCACTGAGATGATACTGTAAGATGGTTTGCTGTAGTTTTAAAGAATGTTTTGTTTTATTGCACTGATATATTACTTTATGAAGTTGTTGTTACCCAGGCTAATATATTTGATTAAGGGTGGGGCATATATGTTTTAAATAAATATATGATTAATAAGAGAGCAAGAGTAAGGTTGGCAGAGTTGCATTAGAGACTGGGATGTGTGCATTAAAGCCCTGTTGAATTCCTCATCATATCATTACATAGTAAGTGAAATGGGCTATGTATCCAGGGGATATTACTGTTATTTATGAATTAACATAGATTTTGCTATGTATAATACATGCTATAATATTTGTCTTTGGAAGTATGCCTTGTTGGTTTCAGATCAACCCAGCAGCAAGCTCTCTGCCTATCTTGGGGGTGTATACATGTGTTTTAAAGTAGTTGATTTTTCCCACCCCAGTCAAATCACTGTGAATGTGCACATGATAACTGGTCAGCCATATGACCAGTTTAGAGGTGTGCCTGTAATAGATTACCGGTATGTGGCTTTTTATGCACAGTCCATCATGAACATCCTGGTGGAATTGCTTACCATGCAGATTTAAATAAGGGGGGGGGAGCCCTCAAATGAGTTTTGTGAATTGACTCTTTAAAATAACATGCACTTATGGTCACATTCTACTTAATTTTGGCATGGTGGTGGAGGGGGGCAATACCCAAATGCTATTACATTCCTCTATAAACTGAGGAAATATCATTTGCTGTTGCTAACTAGGATTAAGCTACAATTACCTAGGACATCAGTCTTTGGATCTTCCTATGGGTTTACTTTTATTTTTTGAAATGCAGGTGTAGAGAACAGTCAGTTTGCTTATAGCAGCAGAGCTTCCCCTTATGCCATTTCTTTAACTGAAATCATAGTGCTGCTGTAAGCAAGTCCAGTCCTCACCTACATTTCAGTCATGTGTAACATGTAGTTTGACATTAACAGAACTCTTCTTTAACCTAGCCCTCAGAATGAATCCATGGGTTATAACCAATGCTAGTCCTACTCAGAGCAGCCCACTGAAATTAATGAATCTCTGTTAGTCATATCTATAATCTCCAGTGGGTCTACTCTGAGCAGGACTAGCACTGAGCAGGACTAGCATTGAATACAATCTCAAATTTTTTCTTAGTTTTGCCTTCTGATTTTTGTAGCCTGTGTATACATTTTTAATATATTTGAGTTTGGTTGTATTTGTTATTGTCTTTCAGTAAGCAGTGGTTAAAATTTAGCAGAAGTTAACTGCTTGCAAGTCTTATTGTGTTAAGTAGGAGACAGTTTAACCATTCAGCTGAAATCAAAGGGACATAAGCATTTATTTGTTTTTCTAAGACATTTATATACTGCTTAGTTACTTGTATTTATAAGCAATCCACACAAAATGTGACAATAAAAAATAAAACATATTATAAAGCCAAACACCTAAATTTGGCTGGATCATATCTAATATTATAATTGTCCACTCTTCTCTCCTTTTTTTTCTATTCATTTTTTCCTCCTCATATTCCCTTTTTATCTTAACTGCAGCAGAGGGTGATTTTTTCCACAGTAAACTGAAAAGAGCAATAATGGCTATAAATACAGAAACTGTAAGACCTTTCCACTAAGATCATAACAGAATTTAATGTACTCAGTAGTAAGCAACACACTTAAACCTGCCATGGAACTTTTTACCTGTACCAAACAATTGGTGAAGAAGAAATATCAAAAAAATGGTGTAGCAATATCAGTAATCTGGGGTGGGTGGTATAAAAAGGCAAAGCCTTTAAAAGACCAACAACGGTGCTATACTTTTGTGAATGGTCTCAAAAAAATGGAGAGGGGACAATTTAGCAGTAGTTCAAGTTGTTCCTAAAAGCTTCCATTGAAAGAGAAAATGTAGCATGAAATCCTCCTTTCACAGACTATTAAAACTAGAAAAATTATGAATTGCTGTTTTAAAAGCAGTCTTGTCACTCTAGTTGCTTCATTAGCTTCATCTAGAAAAGCAATCAAAGCAAAACCATTGAACTGAAAGGTTATTATCAAAAGTATTACTGACAGTTGGAATAGCATAGGCCAGAGATCTGCAATCTCTATAATCACAACCCTTTTAGAGGGAGTTGCTTAAGTTGCAGGCACGTACCGAGCCACTCGGTCACCTGAGGTGGCAAACCCGGGGACCCAGTGGCGGCACGCGTGCGCATCACTGCGTCTGACGCATGCGCTCTGCACTGTGCATCATACGCAGTGGCGTGTGCACAGTGCGTACAATGCACTGCGCATGCGTGCTGTGTCATAGCGGTGGTGCCAGGCGGGCCCTGAACAAACCGCGGGGCGGAGCAGCCTTGCCCCGCAGCCTGCTCACATGCTGCCGAGCAGGTTTGCGAGCAGGCTGTGGGGCGAGCCCACTCCGCCCCATGGCCCATCTGGGGCCCACCGGCGGGGTGGGGTGGGACCGGCCACAGTGTCACTCCCCCTCCCCTGGAACCCAGAGCGAACCGCCCCAACCACCCTTGCTCCGCCCCTGCTTAGTTGTATAGGATCCACCCCCCCCCCCGAAAGCATTATTCTGTTTAAAGGGCATATTTTTCTGTGTTGAAACAACATTTTGTTATGGATATGTATTATAGCTCCTTAGTACTTCTAATGCTGTTCCAAGTGCTATGTGGTGAAATATGGTTTTAAAGAGTCACAGATGCATTTTGCATTATGCCCATTATATTGTAAATAGGCAATGACATTTATGCATGCTCCATTTTGGGAAATATTTACTTGCTCATCTTCTGTTTTTAAGTGGTGTGTGTGAATGTGTGTGTGTCCATCCTTCAAGGCTGTACAATTTGCTTGATGTACTACCACAGTACTGGAGTGTTTATCCAGAAGTTTGTCATGCTGTTACTTAAAATTAGGCAGATGTGTTACCCCAATCACCTGTCCCTATTACCTGTTAAGGAATGTATATTGGATTATTTATTTCATTTATATTCCATCTTTTTCTCCAAGGAGCTCAAGATTGCATACAACATGTTTCTCCCTCTCCTCATTTAATCCCCAAAACAACTCTGCAAAGTAGGTTGGGCTGAGGGACACTGACTGACCCAAGGTCACCTAGTGAGCTTCATGACCAAGTAGATATTTGAACCCTGGTCTCCCAGGTCATAGTCTGACACTCTAATCACTACACCACACTTGCTCTGATTCTTGCTTGTGGAAGCAATTGCTGTTTGAAGAACTAATATATATCCACCTACGTACATAAGGAATCTAAACCACCACCATCATTGTTTTACTTGACTGCTGTTTTGCCAAAATCCTATAACCAGGTGTCAGCTTCATGTTACTATACATTTGGAGCTGAATATAGATAACTTCCTCAGTGTAGTACTTGCAAGTAGACATGTCTCTTACATGCACCTTAAGTTAATAAGCTGTGCATGGATTCATCATGCATGTTAAAGAACCCATTACATTGGATTTGCATTGTGTCCAACACTTGTCCATCTCCATGTATCTTCTTCTTCTTCTTCTTCTTCTTCTTCATTGAATTTTTAGTTGCTTTATCCTATCAAGGCCAACCCAAAGCAACATACAACTAACCAGATGAACTACCCCCACCCCACATAGATACATGCATGGAGAGCCACCACAGAGCATGAATTTGGGTTTTGTGTGTTCCTAGCCTTTTATTCCACTTCTAGCACCAGCTCAGGTGCTATGAGAGGATGCTGAAGATTCTCCATTCCCACCCTTTCCCTGTTTGTTATGAGTAGTCATATATGAGCTCTTTTATGAAAAACATTTTCTCAGATTATGTAACATTCAGGTAGATTTGTGGGGTTGGGGCAGAACATAGTCTTCTTGTGAATGTGATATGCAAGTCTCTGTGACTCAGTCTGTTATTGGCTACAGAATCCAAAGTTGTTAGCTTAACAATCTGCCCAAAACTGACAGCATCCCACCATTACTAGTTCATATGATTTGACACTTGTCTTAATACTAATTCGCTTGGCCTAGCCCTCTAAACCACATTTGCAAGGACTATCTGCATTGGAGCATTCTGTGTTCTTGCTTTGGACTATATAACACCATAAATGAAACTGCTAGAATTTCCCCCTTCTTCCCTGCATTGCAGATAGGCAGGGGACAACCATGGACTGAGCATGGACATAATATCTAGACTGATGACAGTCTGGTTTTTTCAACAACTTCTTTCTCCAAATCTATTACCACCAGTTACCAAATATGTGTTTGATGCTTATTGAGAGTAAAATATAATATAGTTTATGTGGATGCCACAAGCATCTGTTACTCTCTTCTACAGTAGTCCCAAAGTGATGCCACTAGTGTCGAGCAACTCTCCGCCCACAACTTTCATACCTAGACTCAAAAGATAAGGACTGCCCCTTCCCTACACCTACACACCTACACCTACACACACAGACAGACATTTCTTGCATCACCAGCTCCTTTATGAAAGCTTTGAGGGCAGGAAGGTGAGTCCTGGCAAATGGAGGAGCCATCTTTAATGACAAACCCAATTAAAAATAACAGAAGCATGCATTGTGCATCCCAGCTATGCATTTTGCCTCCCATCTCCATGCTGCCACACAGCCAACTCATCATGGCTTTATGGTAGCATGGCAACAATGGTGTAGCACAGACTAGTCTGTATGGCAAGCTCATGCAGGCGAATTGCTGACCCCATGCAGCATTATTCACTTGAATGCAGTTCTAAGCAGCTTCCGTGCAACTCACTTGTGTGAAGCCTCAAACCTCTTGCACAGATGATCAAAAAGCATGAAAGGAACACGCTGTTACTTCAAGACTACCGTATTTGTTCTAGAACAGATAAATATGAATGCATACATAAATGTTACATGTTATTTTTGGTACTTTACTCCTTTTTTGTTCTTTCCCCTGCAGTTTCTTGGAGCGCATTCTTCCATAAAGCTTGAATATTGCTTCATTCATATGATTTGACGCTTAAAGAATACTTCATTAGCCCTCTAGATGCTCCTGCGTGGGAGGTGCATCCTGTAATCTTGCATTGACTTTTAGCACCAGAAATGGGACTGAACCAATTGTTTTCCTTTCCCTGCATTGCAGATATACAGAGGACACGCAAGGATCTGCTTTGATAAAAAGTCTTTCGTCATAAACGTTTTTTTAGGAGGTCTCCAAAAAGGATCACAGACTTCCCGTGTAGTCTTCTTGCTCTAGTTATTTGCATGTAGGTGGCAATGTGCACCCTTACAAATGCTATTTAGTTGGTAATATAGCACATGTAAGAATGGTGATGCTGAAATTAACTTGAGACAGCCCTTTAATATTCCATTTTATGGAGGACTTGGGTGTGTCTGTGCTGTGCATGCCCCCACTTACTCCCATTGACAACTACTGACAAATTTGATATGTTCCGTCAGGGTATCAGTGTTTAAATGGATACATGTGAAATATTTTAGGCTGCATGTGGAATCTAATTGGAGTTCGCTCTGGATGCAATATGTGTACAAAATAGAAACATTGATGCAATGCCTGGTCTCATGTGAGTTAATACTTCATTGATTATGAAACACAGTATCACTTCCAAATACCAAGCAGTGTTCCTTACCATTCCTTAGTTTACAGCATAGACTTAAGTAGCGCTCTGCTTTGGCAGGAAAACGAAACATTTTCTTGTTTCAGAGGGAGTCGCATAAAGAGGTTGGCTGAATACATTGAGCCAATTGTGCCATTATCTCCTGTCTGCTTTTGCAGCTGCTCTCAGTCACCTGACACAAAGTAACAATGCCTTCAATTTTTCGTGAAGCATATATGTAACCAAGAATCGTGCAAACAAAAACCACTCCCAGTGGTTATACGTATTCCCTTTTATCGGCAGCTTTGTTTGGTTCTGTATGTGGGGCTTGAAGCAAAAGCTATGATTAACTGATAAGAGCATGTGAAAGGTTCATTATGTGGTACATAGACACATATAACTGAAGCAGCTGGCCCCAAAGTTCACATATACGGTATTTCATATCAGTAGTAGCATCGGTAATCATAAGGCTTGGTACTTGACCCGTATACCTTGAGACATGTGCAAAATGTTCTGTAGGTGGTTGTTATTTATTTATTGAATTTACACTCTTCTGCCTTTCCTCCACCAAGGAGCTCAGGGAAGCAAACTGGCCATAGCCTCTTGCTGATGCAGGACATATACTGCCACAGCATCACTGATACAGAATCATAGAGCTGGAAGACACATCAAATATTGGCTTGATTAGGAGTGGAGAACCTTCTTGGCCGAGATGGCCAGATCTATCTCTCTCCCAAAGCCTGTGGGCCAACTTGGGTGAGACGTGGGCGAGGCCACTGACCTGCCAATTATCTGACATCACAATTACTTTAGATGAGAGGTGGGCAGTTGACCCATAGGGGTGAAGGGAGGAGTCTAATTTGCCAGTTCATTCCCCATAGGACTTCAATAGCACCATGGTGCCCACAGAGACCATGTTGGCAACCCCTTCTTTACCCAAACCATCAAGGCTTACCACAGAAACTTTCAGATGGCTCTGCTTGCTTTCTGTGACAGGTTGCACACAGTCATGTTGTTTCACTGAGAAATGCTATATGATGATTGAAGGGGCCTGGTATATTTTATCTTTTGGAGAGAGAGAAAAAACAGCTGGGTGAAGAGCTACAGCAAACAGACGGGGAGGAAAACTGGCTCTTTCCCCCTGCCAGTTCCCCAGTCCCCACAGCTGTTTCACCCGATAAAAAAGCAGGGGGAGGAAATTATGTAACTACACATAATTTCTGCCCTCAGGATGGCAAGAACGATTTTATAGCAAAAGTTCACGGAAATAGAAGAGAGGCAGTATGGGATGTACAACGTATTTTTCCACAGCAGTATGGTTGCACAAAAGCAGGAAGTCAAACAGGACATGAACTATTAGCCATGGTATTCAACAGATTACTTTTTATATTTAAAAAGGAATAGAGCAGGAGAAGAAGAAGAAAATCAGTGTTCTATTTTTGTTTTCAAAGACATGTCTGCTTTGCTTATGTCTCTCTGAATAATAATTCAGGATCTCATGCTTCTAACTTTTGTTCAGTTTCTAATTTGTTAGAGGGGGATAAGAATGTGCAAATGTAAAAACCATCTTTTGGTAATTGGGCATATACAAACTGTTGACAAACAATTATGTGAAACTGACTAGTTTTGTTAATATCTCTTTAACTTGAAAAATGTGTAAAACACCAGTAAATGTTTTGACTTAACAAAATGTGATTTTGTGTGTTCTTAGGAATTCTGGAGGATAGCAAATCAACTCAGACTTGTACTGGAAAGTCCTCAGCTGCAAGTGGAATAGGTAGTGCTGAAAAGAGAACTCACTGTGGTACACAATGTACAAAACTGACAGTTCACACCACTGGAACTTCAGCACACAAACAACAAAATGGCTTTAGAACCACAGAGGTAGGTGCAGAACTACATTCTGAGTGACTCCTTGTGCACACTGGTATCCTCTTGAAGCTGGGCCAATCCTGTTTCTCCTCAGCTAAAGGCCTGTCACAGTGCTATTAAGCCTGTGTCCTTTATACTGAAGTCGTACATTCTAAACTAGGGTTTCTTTTTTAAAGTCACAATGAATACATTTCTCATATTGCAAGGCTCATGACAAAGCAATAACTATTGGAAATAATGGCATGTGTTGAACCTGTTTTAATTAAGGACATAAAGAAGAATTAACTGAATATATTAATACTGCTTTACTGTTATTTTGAAGGCCAGTCATGAGCTGCTTAAGTAAATGTTACAAGCAGTGCAACATTTCTCCTATTGCCCACTGGATGTTCCTGTCGGATCTCTGAGCCTGCCAAGCATCCATAAAATCCAACCGGAATGTCTGTGAAGAAAAACTGGTGATTAATCCAATTGAACACAGTCTAGATCTCATGTTAGGACCTTCTTTGTGGTAGCAAAGTATTGGAGGATGATAGAGTCTCAAGATTAGCCCAGGGGCTGGAGGTTTCCCACCCCGCTTTACATTTATACTTCCTTTGAACTTCACTAGTCATTTTTTGTCCATTTGGGGACAATGTTCTGGTCCATGTGGGTCTTTATTATCCTGAACACAACTTGGTGTCATCTACAAACTAGTCCATGTTCCATCTCATCCCTGAATTCAGATCCTTTATAAACAAGCTATAGAACACCAGTTAAACAGAGATCACTTTTGAGTGGTAGGGAGGGTGTTCTTTGTGATAACTTTCCAATTACTTTACTTCCCGAGTAAAAATGCCACTGTATCAACAATTTGACTGGTGATTACTACAAGATCTGTTTGTGGAGACTTCAGGATATAGGTATTGCTTAGTTTTGCTTGTTGTTTAGATTGGAATATTTAGATTAATTTTTATTTTACTCTTGTCTTTTCTCCTTGTTTAGCAAATTTACTTCTATGAAACATCTTGTAAGCATCTTGCATTAAACTAATTTACTGTACACTCTTTTTAAACAGGCTAAATGGGACAACAAGAAAAAAGTCACAAAAGAAGTCGCTATTAACGCCACCAAAACAATAAGACAAATTAGTAACAGAAGAATTACAAAGAACTGTGTCAATTAAAAGAGCCAAAGGAGATGACTGAATTCTGCAATATTTTGCTGCACTTTAACTGATAACTTAATGTGAAGATCTCAAGATGTTTTATTTTTCATGTTGAATGTAGTGGACATCTGCTGCTGAGTGCCTTTGGAAAAACCGCTATCCTTGCTCTAAACTGCTGCCAGCATTGGATGCTTTTTGTTCTATATTGCCATACTGGTGAGGCTGGGCCAGCAATTAGAACCTAATGGTTTGGATTTTATACATTGCCATTTAAGTAATTAATTTCACATAAAAATGTATACCAAAATATTTCAGGAACACTCGATCTCTCACAAACTGCATCTGACACATCTGTTTTTAGGTACATGAAAGTTGAGCTTTCCTGCAGCCTTTCTGTGGTTGGCACTTCAGTTTGCGCATCAAATGTTTTCCATCCTGATCCTAAAGATGTTCACTACAATGGCTGTGTACAGATCGGCAGGTTCTGTTGTTTATCTCAGTGGCATGCTGAGTAAGCCATATAATCATGGTCTGATTTGCTATACCATATGACTTATGATGTAGCTGATGGCCAAGGTTTGTGTCGGCATAGATAAGTTTAATGTAGCTGAAATACATGTAAGAACTGTGGTACTCTAACTTTGCCTGCTTCTGTGTCATATAGCAGCTTTGCACTGTGTGGCAATTATGTGCCTGCAAAAGGGTGAAATATCTTATCACTCAAAATTGGGATCTCCCACAACTCATTGAAAAAAGGCAACTGATTGATCTTGTGTCTCCTTTATCACTTATATTTTCAAAAGGAATTTGTGTATACATTTGCTACTGAAGTCTCTAAATTTTAAACAAACAGATTTGTTTTGAAGGAGAGCAAAATTATCCAAATAGTAATCTGAATGACACAACTTCATTTTTAAAAAGGTTCTTCTGGCTTATAAATTAATAAAATTTATATGAAAAGTTAGTGTTTGGTGTCAAATCTATAGAAAAGGCACTTCAATCACAGATGAACAGGCCATTGAGACAGATAAAAAAAATGTAACTAATAAAAATGTTTGTAAATTGTTTGACTTCTTAAAGAAATCGCTTGAGATGAAAATTCAGTGTTTGAAATCTATATTTTGTTTCTAGACTTAATAACTGTTGGAGGATTGCTTATTAAGTTAATATAACCATTGAATCATAGAAGCCTGTAGACCAGGCATAGGCAAACTCGGCTCTCCAGATGTTTTGGGACTACAACTCCCATCATCCCTGACCACTGATCCTGTTAGCTAGGGATGATGGGAGTTGTAGTCCCGAAACATCTGGAGGGCTGAGTTTGCTTATGCCTGCTATAGATTTTACTTAAGATCTGTCTACTCTCAGAGTGATAAATTCAAATTACAACTGTGTGCAACATATATAATTAGGCTTTAGTCAGGATGCTTCAAGAGTGCTTATGCTCAAAGTTGGCAGCTGCAATACTCTCCATGCTTACTTGGAAGTAAGCCCTAGAACACATGATTCTATGGATTATGTCATATCTGATAATTTAGAATATTTATTTATTTAATTTATTTATTATATACTGATTAGAATCATAGAATCATAGAGTTGGAAGAGACCACAAGGGCCATCCAGTCCAACCCTCTGCCAAGCAGGAAACACCATCAAAGCATTAATATTTCTAAGCAGTGCAAGTTAAATTACAAAAAAATAAACCATGCATAGAATAACAATTAAAAAATCATAATAAACCCAAAACCACTTTAAAATGCCTGTTAAAATAAGAAAGCATTTGTCATGTACCTGAAGCTCAGCAAGGAGGGTGCCTGTCTAATCTCAGACACACTAGTCATATCCATAATAAAATAAAAAGGTAACTTTGTTGGTTGAATAAGAGGGAAATATTCAAAGCCTCTCCCTGTCCCATATCTCTGTGATCACTGTTCCCACCAACTTCCCCATTTCTTACTTTAGACTGCAATCTTAAAGTTAGAGAAAGACAGAAATCTACCCCCCAAGGGGAACATGTCCACAACCCATAGTGCACAAATCTACTGCAATGTAGTTGCAATGAGCATATAATAGTTCCTCTATGTATATATATTCAGCCTTTGATGATTAATTTCTTCTCCATAGCTTGAAAGCGTTTCTGTGGCTAGCTTCTAATCACCGATGCACAGAATACACTTGACAGACTGTATTTTCCTATTTTGATTCAATTCCCAGAGACCTGACGAAGCAACTGACTTGTTTGTTGTTGAAAAGGATTAATACTGCAAAGTGGTGGTTTTCTAAAGTGCCAAAATAAAATAATTGGTGAGGAAAGGAAACACAATGAAGTCTCAGTCTGCAGTGAACCACACAGGAGCACGTGGGCTTTTAAAACAAAACATGCCTTGCGAGAACAGCCAAACTGAAGGGGAGGTTATGGTAGAGAATTTGTAATTATATGAGCATATCCCTGTTGAATGCTGATTAAACTGGACTAGGTTTAGTGTGAAATCTCCTCTATATATCACTATAATGATGCTGTGCTGTAACAGCTGCTCTGCTGACAAAACCATACACCAGGGGTGATGAACCTGTGGCTCTCCAGATGTCACTGGACTACAACTCCCATTAGCCCTGACCATTGTTCATGCTGGCTGGTGCTGATGGAATTTGATCAAGAACAGAAGGGCTACAAGTTCCATGCCATACACCCCATGTGCAGGTTATGGTAGCTGCTCTTTCTGGAAAACAAAATGGGCAGAGTAAATATGGTTCCCTGCATGTTTCAAAGGCCTCTTCCTGTTTAATGCTTCTTTATAAACACCAGTCCAGAGCAGTTTTTAATGAAGAAGCATTAAACATTTCCATTTTTATATATTCTTAGGGATTTAGCATCCAACCTAACGTATTTAGGAATCAAAATTACACATATTTCCTCCATGGTCAAAAGAAAACATGGATCACATCCTGCTACAAATAAAATTCACTTTGGCAGGTGGACTATATTACATATAAACATTTGGGGTAATCAAAATGAAAGTGGTGCTATTTCTAGCTTCCTCAAAATGCATTGGGAACCATATGTACTTACCCAACTGTTCATTTCAAAATGGACATTTTCCACCTGGGGTTCCAAATCCTTGGCCTTTAAGTGCTCTTTATAATTATGGGCAGAGTAAAGTTCAGCAGGAAGAAATAAACACCCCCCCCCAAGCTATTCCCAAAGTTCACAGGTTTTATTTTATTCTGCTCCAAAGCGTAAGAATGTTCCTAATTCTTTTCTTTCATCCCTTGGCCAAGAAGGGTGTGTTGTGTTGTGTTGTGTTCTGAGAGGGCAGAGTCAGAAGTGAAGTTTCAGCGGGAGAACTTCTTAATTGCTTCTGGCATTGATCCAGCTCTTAATTGTACTTGTGCATAACCGCTGGTGGGTCTGGGTGGGGGTGTGCAATGCCAGCTGCATCAAAGGACATATCCACCCATCAGCGGGGCCTGGGTGGGCAATGCAATGTGGTTGCGTGATCCAGGTGCATGTGTGCATCCACTATGCACATGAAAGCTTTCCTCGATACACAGATCTCCCTTCTTGGACTGGGACATGCATGTGCTTTCATACACAGCGATGCCCGATGGGGTCTAAATAGTTGCTCCCAGGGCAGATTGTATCAAATGTAATAGCAGTAAACAAAGCAAAATGGCAGTTGAATATGTGCCTGCTACTCCATTGGTGCAGTAATATTAATAGTCACTTGGCTACAATGGCCATGAGAGGCAACCTAGGAATCTGCACAGTCAGATATTACTTCTCACATCTTTGAATATACCTACAACTCATGCTTAAACTGCTACATTGTCATTTCATGTGCCCAGAGAATTGTAGCAGTTGTGGCTTGTAACACCTAGACCTGGGAGACGGCACCAAGGAGCTAAAAATAAAAATGCAAAAAATTAATATCAATAACTGCAACAACAAAAACCCCTCAGAAATATCCCAGCCTCAGCTTCTTCTTCTTTTTTGAGTCAGTCAGGATTCCACCCTCCCATGCCAAGTGCGACAAGATCTGCAAGGAAGGGAGCAGGTCTTCCAGGACTCAGGTGTCTCCGTTATTGCTTGAATCACAGATGGCCAGAGAGGGCTTGGTCCCTTTATCATTTTTAGTGGCCCGCTGAGCTACTGTTTTTAAAGGGCTACAGACTTATTTCGGCTAAAATGGGAGCGAGCCTTGTTATACAGCTCGTGTAGTTCTTTAAGGGCCGTTCTAATTTTCTTCACACAATTCAATAATTTATGGTTTCCAGAAACATCAGTGAAAAAAGAACCACAGTTGTGGAGCACACAGCCTTTGCATTACTTATGGTAATGCTAAGTCAGGGTTCAAAACTGCAGGATAATCACCTTTAAAATATGCTCTAAGAGCCTGCAAATGCAAACCTACATCTTTCAAGTTCTTTGCTTTTTTAAAATCATGTGTGACAGCAAGTTTGGCCAAAAATAGGCACAAAATTTCATGTTGAATTGCTTCTGTTTGGTCTCTGCTGTACAGGGCAGTGAAAACATCTAGTTTTAGTGTTGCTGCCAAAGGCTACCGATATCCTGGGGATTGGGAATGGATCAAGTCAATCACTTGATCCAGGAGCCACACAGAAAGGTACTGCAGGCATATCCCTTGGTGGCTAGTGATGCCACAACTGTGATTTTTCAGAGATTTAAATCTGGAAAACGTTACAGCTTTCCAGGATTATTGGAAGTTGAAGGGATTTTAATATGCAGCTAAAGTGTTTTAAATCAACCTAATAAAATAATTATTAAAATATTCTTTTAGCATAATTAACACCTTTGAACTGCCCGGATGAAATACAGGTTTTAATTGCTAGAACACTGTGGAGGATGCTCAACCGTGAAGCTCCTGTTGTGGCAAATCTAATGAGAATGGATTTTCTGTTTCTCGTTTCATCACCTCACCAGTGCTTTTAAGGAAAAAAAACATACCCAAAATGTCAGAAAAATCATGTCAAATAAATTAATAGTCTTTTCTGTTGTGTTGGGAGGGGGAATAGATGGGCAAACTATTTCTAAGCAACACACAGGACCAGTTTCCTGTGGTGTTTCCAGATTTTGAAGCAATCTGCTTCCAGCAGTTTCTCAAGGCATATTCATTATTTATTATGCTTATTAAGTAAACAGCTTTCATGTTTTGCAGATATGGTTCTTATTGTACTTCCTCTGTGTGTTTGCTCCAAAATTGATTTTAGGATTTGATGCTCTCAAGGAAGGCTTGGGCAGAACTAGACATTATCTTGGCAAATGTGCAGCCCCTGGCTGTGTTTGCTGACACAATGGGAATTCAGAGTTAGGAGGAGCAGGGCCAGATTTAGCTACTGAAGGTAATGGGGCCCTTTATATGTCCCGCTGTCCTTTGTCAACGACAAATGGTTGCTGTTTTTTGTTGAATATATGCTATGGTAATTTATGGACCTAATAGGTATCTAAAGCCATTTGCATAACAAATAGGAGCCTACACAACAAAACACTGTTGCTGTATGTAGGTTTTATTTGTTTTTTATCTTACTATTTTGGAAATGTACATCCAGTTCCCCCCCTTTAAATCTTTTGGGGTTCCCCAAGAGAGTGGGGCCCTAAGCTATAGCTTGTTTAGCTTATATGTAAATACGGCAGAGGCACTTACAGGGGCCACAGAAAGTAAATTATCTGAGGACTATGGTCTTGGCTACTGTTTAAAGCTTAGCGTGAAAATAGAAATATTAAATAATATGACAAATATCTTGATCCAGATGCACACATATATTGTCAGAAACAGCATTTTGTAGTCAGATGTGCCTCAGACCATATGTTTCCAATGGCATGTTATAGACCAGACCTGTGTGGGATATATTTTCTATCAGATTATTTATTTACACATTATTTGTTTTCTTTACTGCATTTATATACATACCACTTTCCTGACAAGGCATTAAAGATTAAATTACAAAAGACAAAGTAATAAAACAGTAGACTTCTGTCAGCCACTGGTGATCTCTTTGGGAGCTGTTGGTATGAGATTCCTGATTTGGGCTTCTCTTCAACTTTTCTCATATCAAGGTTTTTACATAGTTCATGGAAAGGCAGATAAGGATCATTGTAAGTGGCTGCTTTGGGAGCAGATGGCATGAACTCCTTGCCCTACAATTTTTCTGCATGAATCTTTTATAGTAAGGAGCCTATTAAAATGCTCACATTTTGGTCATCTCTTTATACTGGCATTTAATGGACCAATGACACCAAATCTTTGAAACCCAGCATTACATGCAAACCGCTGACCTTCTGATCGGCAAGCCCTAGGCTCTGTGGTTTAGACCACAGCGCCACCAGCGTACTCTTCTTGAGAGGTTTACCTTTACCTAAAAGAAGCCTCTTCTGTAATTTGTTCAGATCCTCAGGAGCTTAAGAAACAGCTGGAGGGTTTTATTGCTATTTGTGTTGAAAAGAAAAAATATCGATCATTTCTGTCATCAACTGTGTTGGCTATCTCCCAAAGCAATGTTGTATTGATTGTTCTGTTTCAGAAATCCTGATTTTGGTGTATTTTTTTAGTACTTCCCAAGCTACAAAACAGAACTGCAAAGCTTTGTCAATACCAGAGTCTACAATATACTGCAGTAAAAACATTACTGGTACTTTTCTTTATCCTCAGGTTGTTTGGTTTCATTTGTTTGTAGATGTTAGATGTGAGCAAACTCTGTATATACTGTACTGTACTATACTGTACTGCACTGCACTATACTATTAATTACACACACCCCTCAATTTTCTTTTTGATTTGTTTAAAATTTAATATAAGATACACAATATATAAAAGATTACACCCCCCTCCTCCGTGCCATTCCTTGTGTAACCAAAACAGCACCACACGCACACACAAAATAGGAAGGTATTGGCATATTTGGGAAAAACTTGTGGTTTGCAGAAGTACTAAAACGACAGCGAAAAATCCTAAAGGGGAAAAAGTTCTCAAAAACAACTTAGTGAGGACTAATATATTCAGGATCTACAGAATACTGCCTAACCGCTGGAGAAAAGAAAAGAAAAACTGGGGAGATAATACTATGGGGAAAGTATCTAAGAGTCCTGTTGAGTTTAATGGCACTTACTCACAGGTAAGTGATTATTGGGTTGCAGTTTAAATGTGACAGAAAATTTGAGTGTCAAAACACAAAAAACTGAGTGTCTGTTCAGCTATGCAGTTGACATTCAACAGATTTATTGGTGCCACCTACTGGTTCTTTAAAGTTTTTCTATTTGAACCTAGAGAAATTAGGTAAAGTTAAAGGTACCCCTGACCATTAGGTCCAGTTGCGGACCCGGCGTTTGTCCACAGACAGCTTCCGGGTCATGTGGGCAGCATGACTAAGCCGCTTCTGGCGAACCAGAGCAGCGCACGGAAACGCCATTTACCTTCCCGCCAGAGTGGTACCTATTTATCTACTTGCACTTGACGTGCTTTCAAACTGCTAGAAGGCAGGAGCTGGAACCGAACAATGGGAGCTCACCCCGTCGTGGGGATTCGAACCACCGACCTTCTGATTGGCAAGCCCTAGGCTCTGTGGTTTAGACCACAGCGCCACCCACGCCCCAGAGAAATTAAAAGCAACGCCTAAATGACAAATTGATTAAAATAACATTGGGATTAAACTAAATTATATTTAACTTAAAAAAATTTTGTTTTGTGTTTTAAAAAGGATCTGCCATAAGGAAAAAGGAGACAAGACTTTGTGGTTGGGTTTTTTTTTTTTTGCAATAGGCATAACAAGGTATGTATTTGTACCCAGCTGTACCCTACTGCTGATGTAGATACCCAATAAAGTAGACTTGAGGCTTCAGTGTGTTTGTGAATGAAAGGATGTCCATGTGTGAAAGAGAGTGCGGAATAATTCTGAAGGGAGGGAATTGGTGGAAATGAGCTCATTTACAGATAATCACAGCAAATTAATTGTCTTAGGAGTGTCCTGTTGGGACAGAAAACTGGGTTCAGATGAGTGATTTTGTGTTCTGGGGCTCAGATCCTGGCTATGCCTTGAGATTATCAATGTTTACAAAATGACAGCCATTTTGTGACTAGCCATGGCCCTATGGCAGCCATTTCACAACAGTTTTTAAAATATCCAAATGTGCCCACAAGTTCAAAAAGATTGGTGACCTATTTCTAGCTCAACTCCAGCCATAAACAACTATTGAAAGAAATGCCATGATATATACACTATTTCTAAGTTGCAATCAAAATAAAAGCCGTCATTGTTTTGAACAAGGACAAAACAACAGATAATGCTCCTCAGTTAGGTCTTCAGTTTCTCATGCCTACATTTTATTATTTAAACAGCCTAATCTTTAAAAATGGTTTTAGCTACCTCAGTGCAAATTAAGGACTTGCACTACTGTAGTTAAGACATGGCTCAGTTGCTGGCAAACAGGGAAGGAGAAAAATAATATATTTATTGTGATTCTGCAGTTCTACAAATTATCTTGCCTATAAATGTTACAACCATCATCTTACTTGTGTGCATTAGCCCCATCTATACAAGTCTGCTGCAAGACCAAAGCCCTGTGAGTCCCAAATTGTCTTGGCTAAGGCTCTGGCACTGAATAATCTTGTCTCAGTGCCATCACCTTCCAGTTTATAATTATGTGTTGGAGTGCCTCTTTCCAGATCTCAAAGCACTACACTGATGCTAATGAAGGCTTGTAGGGGTATTAAATAAAATTATTGTCATTCACATTTCATAAAGGCACAGAATGGCAGTTGTGTGACTTGCCCAAGGCTACACAACAAGTCTGTGGCAAAACTGGTTGAGCAACACAGGAGCCTCAAATTTCAGTTTTGTGGTGATAATTACGGCAACAAGTTTAGCATGCCACTGACCTTTTTGGAGAGGGCTTCTTTGTTGTTTTTGGGTATTTTTTAACAAATACCCAAATGATACAATAATTACAATTACAATAAAAGGTAACAAATAAACAAAAACTGGGCTAAAATAATGTTAGAATCACAATATAATTTAAACCAGGGGTCGGCAAGGTTTACCTACCATTCCAGCAGAGATCACTCCATGGGCTGGATTGCATCTGCGCGTGAGTGCATGCGCAATTTCCGTTGTCTGTGCAGACGTGATTTCCAGCGCCGCGGAAGCGAGTCCCCATGCAGTGCAGCGCCGGTTTAGTGCAGTGCGCAGGGACTCGCCGAGCGGGCAGCTCGTAGGCCGGTAGGCTGCTTGTGGCCCATGGGACTTAGGTTGCCAACTCCTGATTTAAACCATCTGGGCATGTAAGGGCTTTGCCTGGTTTTAAAATAATGTTAAGGTAGGGGTCGGGTAGGCCTATTTGGGATGACATCACACTCAGGAGCATTAGAAGAATCTCAGATGACTGTGCTGGTGCATGTGGAAAGAAGTGATCATTCAGATACTGAAGTTCCAAGCCATGGTCAAAACCAGCACTTTACATTGAGATAGATGGTGGGCAGCTCTCCAGGCTATTCTGTCTTTCTAAACCCCTCAGGGCAAAATTTTAAGTCAAAAAGATGAAGCAATGAGACATCTTTGGGGGAAAGGGATTAATGAGAACACCCAGAGGTGGATTTAGGGCGGCATGACCGGTTTCACCACACTGGGTGCAGGCCCTAGGAGGCGCTGCAAGAACTGAGCAGAAAGGAAGGAGAGAAGGGGGCAGGGGAAACCCACAAAGCCTGATCCTTTGTACTAAATAAAAATTTAAAAAAAATGTCCAGTAACACCTTAAGAGACCAACCAAGTTTGTTCTGGGTATAAACTTTCGTGTGCATGCACACTTCTTCAGATACCTTTGTACGTTTACACACAAGGCTGAACAGTTCATGTTTATTTGTCCATAAACTGAAGAAGGGGGCTCAACATATTACTATTTTATTATGTTTTAGCAGTGTGGGTTCCCAAAGTTCAAGATATTTTAATATCTTAAATGTTTTAAATTAATTTCTCTAGCATCATATTTACATTTGGAACTACATTCCTATTTATCCAAACAAGAACTAAGGCTAAGATTTCCTTTAGCCTTAGAAAGCAACGCTCTCTAGTTTTTGTTAAAAAGTTACATCGCTCTCAATAGATTTACCTCAAAATAATAAAATAAATAAATAAATAAACGAAGGAACGATCCTGTTGATTTCAATGACAAATGGGCATCTGAGATATTTCGACTTTCCGGTCTGCTGAAACGCCCAATACCAAGCTGGATTGAAACAAAATGCAGAATGAGGAGACACCGTCGGTGTGCGGGTTAACAGCAAAGTGCACTCTAGTATTTCGGCATGCAGGTGAAGAATATCATTTGCCCACCTAAAAAAAACAAAAAAACTCCCTGCACGCAAAGAAGTAGCAGGGAAGGAAGAAAAACTTGTGATCTCGTAGTCCTCCCTCTCCATTAAGCTAATTTCCTACTTTCAGAGGTTTATCTTTAAAAAAAAAAGTGAAGGAACATTAGAAACGCGATTCCTCCTCTCCCGCGGTCATTTTCACCCCTTTTCCCTCCACGAGGGGAAGGGGAAGGGGAAGAGGCGCCGGTGAGGCGCCGCCATCTTGGGGGAGAGGAGAAAAGGGGAGGCGGGAGCGGGGAGGGGATCCGGGTGGCCCGAAGAAGGTGCGCCAGCAGCACCGCCCCCTCGCCCTTCTCACCGGTCGTTCAAATATCGCGCGATTCTTCTACCACCACCACCTCTGTCTCGGCGGGCCCTGCATTCTGTTACCGAAAGGACCCGTGAGCCCGCACGCCCGTTGGCGCCCTGAGGCGAGGCCAGGTACGGCGCCAGCTCTCTGCCCAGCCGCTCAGGTGAGGGGGACGGGGGCGTGGCTTGGCGCCCAGCTGACCGCCCCGCCCCCTCCGCTGTGATTTCTTCCTGTCTGAGGGATCCGACGGGACGGGGTAACGACGACGCCTTGTGTTGGCATCTGGGGCAGCCGAAGGGAGGCAGGTTAGAGACAGTTTCTTCTTCTTCCACTGCGCTGAGCGCGGCGTTGGTGAAGAAGAAGAGGCCGTTTGTTTGGAGGACTTAATTAAATCCGGGTTTTCTGTTCCTCTCTCCGTTCTGAGCATCTTGGGGGAAAATGCTCCATGGCAGGTAAGGCGACTTCGAAGAGCTTTCAGGGCAAAGTGTTGGTAGGCTCTCTCGTTTCAAGTCCCCCCAAAATCCGGGTGAAATGGCTGTACTGTATTAGGACAAGCGGAAAGAAACGGCGTGTGAGTTTCCAGAGCTTTCTACCAGGCCATCTCTAGGTGGTAAAGCAGGGAGGGGTAATGCTGGCTGCTGTTCAAGCTATGGAGGCATTGTCGAGGAAAGGAAGGAAGGGAGTTGGTTTTTGAGGCGGAGAGAGCCTCGGTAGTTGCAGAGTGTGGGCGGAATCGGGCTTAAAACATACCTGTTAGAATAGATCGTACCTCTCTATTCACGTTGTAACGTGAGCTTTCTCCCCTCTGAAATGTCTGCCGACAGCTTAATTGGTATGTAGACATCTTTCCCTCTTTTGGTTCATCTGTGCGATGGGGAAGAAGTTTCAGAGCTCTTCAGTCAGCGCAGCAATGCAAACAGTTCTTTTGCAAACCACATTGTAAATTATAAATATATTGGCTGTATTGAGGGCCCTCCTGTAAACTTGTATTTTGACGTTTGCTGCTTATATGGAAGATGTCTAAATTATATGTTTAGAAGTTATGACTGACCTACATTTTGAAAATTGGGGTGTGTCTTTCAAGTTTCTGATGGTGTTCCTGAGAAATTTACCCTGTGGGGTTTAGTTCTTTGTAACATGTAGTATGTCTTTGTAGCTGCAATCCCAAGTAATCTTTGTTGAATGTAGTGAGACTTATTTCTGAATGAACATGCATAGGCTTGTACTGTGCAGAATAGTAACTGATTATTAGCTGAGCTATCATGATTGTCACTGCTGTCAAGGACCAATCCAGTTGTCTTTTGCCTTGAGGAGCTGTAGGGTAATAATAGCTTACTTTATTTCTAAAAGTATGTGCAAACTTTTGCTTTTTAAAGTTCTATTTAATGCATTTCAAAGATCTTGAAGCAGTTACAGCTGTTGTTAACTGTTCTTTTTTCCCTTACAGTGCGCAAATGGCAAAGTTTATCTTTCAGGTAATCGAGACAGGCAGATGAGAATATGAAGAGAAACAGGAAATCCAGTCTTACCATCTCATTGCATTCTCTGAGAAATTAAAAAAGGAGTATGTGTTTACTTTGATTGTGAACAAAATATCCTGTGGAGAAGCTGATCATGGCACTACACTGAAGTGTGAAATGCCTGGGAAGATGGGTATCTTTGTACTTCTGACCTTGAGCTTAATCTTAAACTTGACACATGGGCATAGCTTATTCACATGTGAACCCATTACTATCCCAAGATGTTCTGGAATGGCCTACAATATGACATTTTTTCCCAATGTGATGGGGCACTATGATCAGCAAACTGCAGCTGCCAGAATGGGGGTGAGTTGTTATTTTTCTACCATATATGCTATAAATTTTTTTCCTGTTATATGTACAGATATGATTCTGGCACTACAAAGAATTCTAGGTAAGACATGTTAAATATTACACATCAGGAGGAAAAGCCTAGTGTTCTGAAACAAGGCTTGAAATAGTTACCAAACACCTAAAAATCATAGAAAGAGCTGCAGGTGCAAACATAACAGTATGGGCATGTGACCAGATTTTAGGGTCCATTCTTACATGGTTTGAGCCTGAAAAATTACAAAAGAGCTCCTACATCCTGTCTGAAGAAATGTATAGAAGATCTTATGTATTACCTTTTTAAATTAAAGATTTAAAAGTGTTTAGTCATCTGAGCTTCCTGACTGTTTATAGCAGGCAACCATGTGCTGTATCCCCTCAGGCCACTGGCATCTGCATGCAGTTGGCATAAAAATTCATTGCTGCCCATAAAGTTCTAAAATATGAGATGCATCTCTTCCACAGATCTCCTAACTGGGTATAAAAGCATAGGTGTAGTAACTACTCACATAAGTTATGTTCATTATGCTAAATGAAAGGAGTGTTAAGCTTCTCTGAAGTTGATTCTTGTCTCTAACATACTCCTTCAGACTAGACCAGGGGTCAACAAACTTTTTCAGCAGGGGACCAGTCCACTATCCCTCAGACCTTGTGGGGGGCCAGTCTATTATTATTTTTTTGCGGGGGAAGGAAATGAACTAATTCCTATGCCCCACAAATAACCCAGAGATGCATTTTAAATAAAAGCACACATTTTACTAATGTAAAAACATGCTGATTCCCGGACCGTCTGCCGGCCAGATTGAGAAGGCAATTGGGCCACATCTGGCCCCCGAGCCTTAGTTTGCCTACCCATGGACTAGACATTCACAGTTGTCTATGGTGTGGTTGACCAAACATGCCTGTGAATTAGGGATGTAATCTAATTTTTTAAAAAAAGAAACGTAACCATATGAGTTTGAGTCAATTACTCAATAAATTGTTAGTAGGTGCAAAAAAATTCCATGGGATTTTTTTTCTAAAGAAAAAAGTACTTCTAAAAATAGGCATATTTTTCAGCAGGCTGTGTCAGAATAATTTTTTTTATGTTATGGAAGGCAATACCTTTTTTAATAGTGTTGCTTACTACATACAATGCTTACCAGGAATTGTAGTGAACATTAATTACAATTTTGAAGCAATCTAAGATGTCTTTTTAGTTGATCTAAATATTTTAATAGTTTGACTTAAGCGCCTCTGCCTGTTTGCTGATCCTTTCTAGGTGGTGCTGCTATAGAGCGTTGGTAATGGAAAAAGCAGCAATCTCTCACGTGATTACCTGCACTCTCCCTCTGCATGGTACAGTGGTGAGAAATGAACCCAATTTTCCTCACCATTCCACCAGCTTTGAGAGCTTGAGCATGAAGAGACAATAGGGTCAAGGATAGGGCAAGTGATAGTTGCTTTTGAATGCTCATCCTTTCCCTCTAGAAGCCTGTACCTGGTCATGTGTTCTTTCTTTGGGTGCTGGAGCAGGAAGAATTAGGCCCAGCAAACCAGCTGGTGTTCTTTGGAGGAGCAGTCGCCACTTCTGCTTACTGGGCAGTATTGCGGCAAAAATTGGACCCACACACTCTGTCATTCACAGGGAGAGTGCTGATTAGCGAGTGGTTGCTCCTTCCATGACCAGAGGTTTCTGCTGCACTGCCCAGAGAGATGGGTAAGCAGGTTGGCAGAGGCAACTTCTTGCCAAGTAGTACCATGGGCCCAGTCCTCCTTATGACAGTGTCCATACCATGAGCAAGAGAGGTAGTGGGAGCTGCTGCTGCTTTCCTTTGCTTGTGGATGGCGGAGGTGTTGAGGGTGGTTTCTGTGGGTTTCCTGGCTAGAATGTTCTGCCTCCTTCCTGCGCTTCAGCGTCTGTTACAGAACGGGAAAGGAGAAGAGATTGCTGTTTAGTGTTTGCCAGTTCTCCCTAGAAGTTTTAATATGTATGTGTTAGTGTTTATTTTAAATATTAACATTTATAATAATTCTCCAAAAGCATTAAAGTGCCAGTCCCAGGTAGACTTTGGATATTTGGAGTGATAAGAACACAAGTGAGGGGCACATTGCTATTTTGATCCTTCCCTTTCTGTCCCATTTCACCTGGAAGGAAGATGTGCATCCTTCAGCCATCTGTACTGTTGAATCCTTATTCTGATTTCTGTCAGATGCTTCTAGTTTTGGTGATATATATTTTGGTGGTGTTTTCTCATATCTAAAGATTTCTAAGCACAAGCAGAGGTTTGTTTGTGACAGGAAAATTAAGGTACCTGTGCAATTAGAAAGCATTAGAAGCATTCCTTATTCTCTTGTAATATAACTGTGGCAAGTCAGTACATGAGTGGAGAATAAAACTTGATTCACATTCAGTGTTCTAAAGGCTTTATCTTCTAAGGCTGCAGTTCTAAGCACAGTTTCTTAGAGCACATCCTATTGAAGCTGGTGGCACTTGCTTCCGAGTAAGCTTGCATGGGACTGTGCTGTAAAACAAGACTAAAACACTAATAAGTAGACAGACTTTTAGCTCTATATATGAGTATATATCAGATCTACAAAATGCTAAGTAATGTAATATTGAGACAAAAACAAAACACGTGCTAGATGGAAGTCTAAACAGGCTGTGTAAGGAGAGAGACCTCAGGGTCATAGTAAAAAGTTTTGAGTGATAAAAGTAAAGTTCAGTGATGGAACTGTTGAAAGGGAGTTTTGAAAAAAAGCAGAAAACATTGAAACCTTGTAATGCTATTATATATATCTATGGTGTATGTACCCGCTTTTAGAAAACTTTGTATGCTTTCGGTTGGAATTATTAGGGAGAGGATTTGAAAGCAGCAGCAAGTACAGCAATATAAAAATATAGTGTACCCACTTTAGAATACTTTGTGCAACTTTTGTGTAGTCCTAAAAAAAAGAAAGAACTTGAAAAGGTACAGAAAATGGTAACTATAGTGACAATAGCATGATGATGATGATGATGGCTCATCCTTTAAAGTCTTCATGTCTTTAGCCATTGTCATCATGCTCTGCTTGTGAGCTTTTCCAGGGTATCCACCTGCCACTATTTGAGAAAACAACGAAAAGTCTTGTAACACCTTAAAGGCCAACACATACAGAGAGAGCACATGATGGAAACATGAAGAAAGGAAAAATTAAACAAGTAAAAGAGTTGAGAACTGAAATAATAGGTTTAAGCTGTTCTGATCCATAAAGATAATTCTCTGCACCATGCAGTGCTACTGTGAAATTGCTATCCTGATATTCCTCAAAAACCATTTCTATAATGCCTCTTTGTTTCACACAGGTTAACTTTGCATCATGCTTTCGGTCAGGCTAGATTGTCATACATTTAAGCAGTCTTCAACCTGGGCCAGTTTTTTATATTGTTGTAATAGCTCAGTGGCATCAGCATACTGGTGATGAAACTGCTTCACCCCGAATCAATGCAGTCCACTTTTAGTTGTGACTAATAGCTCAGTTATTGGCTCTGCTTTGCTCCTTCCTTTGAGTGTTTGTTCCTGACTGGAATGTGTCCTTGAGCTCTGATAGTGTTTCTTGCTTGCCTGAATAGAAGATAGAGAGGGGTATGTAGGAATTAGTTTACTGTACAAATATAATATTCATTATCCATTGCTTTGCCCACTTTTGCCTGTGACCCTGGAAGGTTTCCCAGAAGGGAATGCAGCCCTCCGACCAAAGCCAGCCTGCTCGTGAGGTGGGATGAAGTGCCCACTTCAGGTGGCAGAAGCTCAAGAGGCAGTGTTTCGCCCATTCCACTGATTCCACCATCACCAGAATACCCTCCCCTCTTGCCTGTGAGAGGGAGGCATTCCAGCATGCAGTGTTGCACCTTGTCTTCCCTGTTCCTGGGCAGCGAAGACAAGCAGCAACACTTTGTGGAATTGCTCTGGCAGTGGGGGGTGGGGGTGGGGGTGTAGTGACAGAAGTGGTGAGAGGGTATGGGGCGGCAGTGGAGCATGCGGCAGCAATTCCCATTTTGCCTTAGGATGGTGATGAAATGTGAGGGGCTGCTTTTCTGACTGAAAGTTTCCTCATCCCTGTATTATAGTAGGATAAGCTGCTAGTACAAGCAGCCTGTATGGCGGAAAAAAATGACTTCTTGAACCTTTTGGGGGTTGTTTTTTCTGGATGCATCTCAGGATACTTCTCAAGAAAAATAAAAAAATAAGCTTTGAAAATGGTTTATATCTAAGTTCCTACTTGGAAGTCAGTGTTCAGAGCCGTGACCATGAGTATTATAAACACTAAAACAACTGCTAATGTTGCCTCATAACTCACACCCGAGTGACTCTCCTCAGTTACTCATAAATCTGTACTTAGCAGTTCTCTCTGACCAAATAAATTTCTAACTTAGTTGCAAGTAGGGAGAACAAATTATCACTTGAAGGTAAGGATTGATTTGCTATCCCATCAGTTTGTTAAGATAACTGCAAATGCATTTTAATGTAGCAACTGAACATTGCTGTCTGCTTTGCATAACTGAATCTTAATTATGGAGATGAATTTTTAAAAATTAGTTCTGTAGTTCTGGGTATGGAAAGTAGCTGATGGGCAGCCTTGTGTGAGTCACATTTCTCAACAATAGTTCCCAGTCTGGGAATGAGATCTTCTGCTCGGATTTGTTGAGAAGGTGAAAATATTATGGATTTTAAATATATATGCTATTCCAGGAAATCTTTGGTATTAATTTTTTATCAATCTTTTACATAATTTCCTTACCAAAAAAGAGAACCTAATAATTTTATTTTCCAGGAAAACAACAACTCCCATTCAATTGTCAGTTCTAATACAAGCTGCTTTGGGATTATAAAGCTATAATTCATGTCATGGACATAGTTTAATAGCCACAGTGGCAAATAAAGGCCTTGTTTTAAAATCATAGATAAAAATGCAAACCAGTTATGACCCAGCTAAAATCCTATGGCATACTGTTCTATTTCTTTAGCTCAGAAGTTGCCACTTCCATGTTGAGAGATACTTTTTCCATGTTGAGGCGTACTTTTTCTTTCTGTATAAGGGTGGTGGGTGAGAGAAGGAACCAGTGGGGTTGGAGAATGCAACACTCTTGTCAAAATTCTAAATGTTCCCAGTATTCATTGTATGCATGGAGTTATCCCAACCGTGCAAGAAACTTCTGACTGCCCAAAGTTGCACTCTCTTCAATCTTAGCGGGGATATGGACTCAGCTCTCCCTGGTCAAAGTCGAGCGCTCCAGCTGCTTTGGATCTTGAAACTTCGCTTGGGACACAGTCCATTAAATTTAAACTATAACTAACGGTCTATATGGGCAGTACTGTCACAGTTGCTTAACAAACAATTTAATTAGGTAATGTGTTACATGCTTACTAGGAAGTTGAATTGCAAAGCAGAATGATTAGTCCCCTAACTTTAGTTATAGAGCAGGGGTGCCCAAACTAAGGCCCGGGGGCCGGATGCGGCCCAATTGCCTTCTAAATCCGGCCCGCGGACGTTCCGCGAATCAGCGTGTTTTTACATGAGTAGAATGTGTCCTTTTATTTAAAATGCATCTCTTGGTTATTTGTGGGGCCTGCCTGGTGTTTTTACATGAGTAGAATGTGTGCTTTTATTTAAAATGCACCTCTGGGTTATTTGTGGGGCATAGGAATTCGTTCATATTTTTTTTCAAAATATAGTCCGGCCCCCCACAAGGTCTGAGGGACAGTGGACCGGCCCCCTGCTGAAAAAGTTTGCTG
Organism: Lacerta agilis; assembly: GCF_009819535.1. NCBI lineage: Eukaryota > Metazoa > Chordata > Lepidosauria > Squamata > Lacertidae > Lacerta > Lacerta agilis. The sequence continues at coordinate 65,420,907 of NC_046318.1, forward strand.
ATCCCTGTTATAGAGGTTTGAAAAGCTAGCTTGGAAGTCAGGTTTGCTTTATGTGAAGTAATGCATATACGTACCGGTATATAGGTTAGAAAGGGATAATACATTTGATTGAGAGAAAAGCTATTTTTAAACATCATTCTTTCCTTTTGGAGAAAGTGAATGATGCTGCGCTTCCAGTTCACACAAATGTGACTTGTATTACTGAATGTGTGTAGCTTCCAAGTCCAGTGTTTTAACTTTAATACATTAGACCAGGGGTTGCTAACCCTTTTGGGCCTGTGGGTGCAGGTAGACTTGTTCTGAGAAAAGGTTGTGGGCACCAGTCACACTTCATCTCACCCTTTGTAAGAATTGAAAGTTGCACTAGCTGCCTAGCCAAGAGATTATCCCCTCCTATCCATGCATATGCATGGAGTACAGACACACTTACATGCATACATATGTTTGCACACATGTGATGCATCTGCGCACACACACTCTCCCTCAGCCAAGCAGCTAGGCTTGAAAAGTGTTAATTCCCACCCCACCCCCCAGCCTAATTAAGGATGAGTGTGATATTTCTGGAGAATGCAGATAGGGAGGGAAGTTCCAAGGCCACATTGTTCAACTTTCCCCCCAGCTGCAGTTGACAGGAAGATCACCCCTCCTCTACGCCACAGCAATTGTAGCATAGGGAGCATTTTTTATGGGTCACAGCTGGGAAGGGTTATTCTCTCCTTGCTGTCAAACACCACTTGTCACCCCAGCCAAAGCACTTAGGCTTGAAAAAGCCTTCTATGGGCTGCCACAGATGGGGTTTTGAAGCCTAATTTCAGCAGGAGGGTAGGGATACTGCTGTTGCAAGATTGGGAGGTGTCAAGGTCCTCTTATGGACACTAGGGGCGGCCTTGGTGTGCGCAGTGCCTGTGTGCACAACTTCCTAGTTGCAGTGGCTGATGTAAGAAGACTGTCATATCTTTTATTCCACCCAAAACCCCATGCTGCTGTCTTGGATCCAGTAATTTTGCTGGTGACTCATTGGTATGGTTTGGTGCCCAGTTGCCAGACTGTGGTTTGGTAATGATGAACACTCCATAGGCTTGCCTACTCCTCTTCCTTCGCCCTTCCTAATTAGCTTTAATTGTGGTCAGTGTTACATCTAACTGGCATGATTGCATTACCACTAATCATAGTTGGCTTGTAACCAGGGACATGGACTTGAGGTGCTGACCTAGAGAGGGTGAGAGCCAAAAGGGGACGGGAAGAACGCTCCTGAATGTTCAGTTACAAAACTATGGTTTGACAATGAAACTTTAATGGAGTTTAGCCTAAGGCAAGTAATTGCTTTGTCTGTCACTCGTATGGCCTCCCTGGCATTTGATTGGAACCTTTCAACTGATTTCACTTGCATTAAACCCAGAGAAACACCTTCACAGTTCTAACATCACAAGGCAGTTGCATCTGTGAATATGCGGTGTATAAATGTTGAAAGCTGCAATAATTACATCATCTTGATCCTGATAGTGTGGTGTAAATGTAGGGGATAATTTGCTGGTTTTATCCAGGAGAAGTTTGGATTCAAATCCATACATACACATGAAGCTCTTTGGGTGGTCTTCAGCATGTTTGTGGACTTAGATAAACTTTTTTAGGTACAAAACTAGATTTTCAGTAGCACCAAGGACTACTGGGGAAAAGAAAACCCATGGTTTCTTTGTTTCTTTCTCCTAAGGTAAGGGGGGGGGGTTCAGACTGGAGCCTAAATTAATTTATTGCAATGATTATTGATTGCCTCAGGTCTTGCTGCTGCACAGTGTACAGTCTGCAGCGCAGTGTGGTTTAAACATTTATACCTGAGAATACATGTATGCTCCCCCATCTTCCTCAAAATGAAGTTGGCTTCTCTGCATTCCATGATGGATTCTGTTATCAAGAAACTCTGAAAAAAAGTATACGTATACTCTTCCATTCAGTCATATACTTTTCTCCTAGGATTGTACTTGGGAGAAATTGGGAGCAGGCCATAATCTACATATTCCCATTCTCTCCTCTTTCCTTCAGTGAGCAGTAATTTGAACACTGAATTTCCCCAGACTCTGAGAGACAAAACCCTCTTTAAATGTTTAAGAAAAAATTCTTAATTTCCTGCAGAAGAATGATCTCAGTTATTATGCATTCTACCACCCTCTCCATGCTAACAATTCAACTAGAGAATGTGTTTTCCTCTGCTCTTGTTGTTGGTGATTGTTGGGAAACGTGGACTTCCCACGTTTATGGAAAGTTTCCAGTTGGCCTATTTAATGTATATGAACAGTAAAGGGAAAATATGTCTATTTATATATCTTCCAGATGGCTATTGAATATAATAAGCAAAATAAAATTATTTCATTTAGGTAAGTATAGAACCTGGTACTTTGGAAAGCATAATCTGTCACATTTAACAACTAGCAGAAGGAAATTATCGAATGCAAAATGAGCAATAGGGCTCTGGATATTTAACTAAACATGTAACATGGATACAAGAAACAAAATATGATGTGACTAATACTATAGGGTTCACAGTAGAAACCTGGAATTTATTACAGTGGCAGCAGCTACATTTCTTCATCCAACCGTTGCTGACAGGTGTGGTTGTGTGTGTATAAATACATATACACTTATTTCTTGTTATCTCCCCACCCACAACCAGGGATTCATTAACTTTCATTTGATGCCTGCTAAAAACAGTCTTGTTTAAACAAGCCTACACAGATGCTTCGTAAGGTGAAGTAATTTTAATCTGTTTTAGTATTTTAAGTTTCGTATGTGTTAAAGTAGGGTTGTAAACTACTTTGAGGGTTTTGGTTTTTATTTTTTTACAGTCAAGCAGTGCATAAATTTTATGAAATAAATAAAATGAACAGATGAAGTTATTCTGTGCATATATTCCTTAAACAAAGAGTCTATATATGCCTATAGCATGAAACTCTCAAAAGCCTTTTGGTGCTGAATTTCTTGCTCTGTGGGCTTGCTTTTTTGGTCAAGTTTTTTATTATTTCATTTTATAATGTATATATAGCAGGGGTCAGCAACCTTTTTCAGCTGTGGGCCAGTCCACTGTCCCTCAGACCTTGTGGGGGGGCAGACTGCATGGGGGGGGTGAACGAATTCCTATGCCCCACAAATAACCCAGAGATAAATTTTAAATAAAAGGACACATGCTACCCATGTAAAAACATGCTGATTCCTGGACCGTCCACGGGCCGGATTGAGAAGTCGATTGGGCCGCATCCGGCCACCGGGCCTTAGGTTGCCTACCCATGATATATAGCAAAGAGAACAATTATAACAACAGATGAAAATTAAAAGATGAAAAACAAAACTATAAAATAGGCACGTAGAATGAGTATAGTTGCTCATGGGTTAATAACAAAGTCCAGATAAAGACTATCAAAGTTATCAGATTATCAAGTATAGTTCTAGATTTACCAAGCTTGTCTTGGAAGAGGTTTGTCTTGGAAATGATGGTTCTTATATGCTAAATCATATAAAAAGTGTCTGGAGGTTATAGTCCTCGTTGAAATCTCAAATTATGCATGGTTTTACCCCACTATACATATATTCCAGTGGTGAGTGGTACAAAGCACCCAGTGTAAGATTTTAGGCTGTTTTACATTGAGTTGCAATTACTGTTCATGCTGCCAAGATCACGTATAAGACCATTTGACAATATATTTACATTGGTTTCATCAAAAATATTCAGTAACGTTAATTTTGGACAAGAGACAATAGTTTGTTTAGTAATGTTGATCGTTTCTGTCAAAATTAAATTCCAGAAATCTTGCACGGTCTATGGGCTTTTAGTAGCTGTTGCTTCTGTGGTTCCCTCTGGAGCCAACTGTTTCCTGATGCTTTAAAAAGTTTTATGTTGACCAAGTTAAAGATACATGGGAGTTGCATGAATCTAACTGGAAAGATATTGCAAGATGCAAATTTCCAAATTCAATGTTTTGTAGTCACATCTTTCAATTCAGTGCACACTCCAGTTTTTTATACAGTATACTTCCAAAAATACCTTTCCTCTGCTCAGCAAGATGCTCTAGGAATCTGGCATTGCCTTGAAGACTATGTTTCCCTATGCAGGGCAACAGCAGCAGTAGGAGAGATGGGAAAATGTGAAACATGGCTATTGGCAAAGGCAGATGAAAGAAGATGAGCTGGAGTGTCCTCAACCTCCATTTAAACACTTGTTCCACTTCTGAAATCTCATGACTTATTAATCTTTTGTAACTCAAATTCTGTAACAAGACAGTGTCAGTTTTACAAGAAACAATGCAGGCTACATTGATTAGAGCCAACTTTGCTTTGTTCTGATTTCTTTGTAGATGTGCTAATCAAAGTACCATTTTCCCTCTCCCAAAGGATTTCCTTCCTCTTCTGAATGTCCAGTGCTCACCAGATATTCATGCATTTCTTTGCAAAGCATTTGTGCCTGCCTGTTTGGATCAATCGCGAGTGATTCACCCATGCCGAAGTCTCTGTGAAAGAGTGTACTCTGACTGTAAACAAGTGATAAACACTTTTGGAATTAATTGGAATGAGGAACTTGAATGCAGCAGGTACAGTGTTTTTCATTCTCTTTATTTTCAACAGATTTTACTCTGGCCTAAGACAAAGTCCTACTCCATATATTCCCTTTTTTTCTTTTTTTTTGGGGGGGGAACAGTTGTGAATTGGACGCCCTAGGATTATTTGTGATGAGAAGAGTGTGCCTGCTGTTTCAAGGGGAGAGGAGCACTGCCAGGTTTATGCATGTGCTTGGACCAAGTGTATACTGTGTCTGATGAAGTGAATAAGCAAATCTGCTTTGCATATATATTTCAACCTAGACTGTTCAACTTTTCCGTTCTCTTCTGTACAAGCCCTTTAGTGCTTCAGATTCTTGCTCATCCATATAGGAAGCAGAGATCATTACAGGACTAGCATGCATGGTAGTTGGCAAACAGCAGTTGAGGTGAGGAAGACTCTGAAGAATTAGGAAAAACTCATACCTTGAGCCCCCATCTCCTCAGAGATGAAGCACTTTGGAAGGAGAACTTTATTGTTGCCTTTTCTTCTGCCATGGTCATAAAGCACATAATATGATATCTCCTATAAAGGACAACATGTGCACTTTATTTTAAAAGCATTTATAAATAGCTTTAATACTTTAAAAAAATCGATGTGTTATACAACATATAAAGCAATGGAAGCAGTGGCCAGTCATGCCTTGGTAGCTCAGTTGGAAAACTCTTAGAATGACTACTGCAGTTCACTCTTCCTGGAGCTGCCTTGAAAGATGGTTGGAAGAATGCTGTGGGTTGCCTCTTGACTGGCATAGGCCACAGCTATTTTAGCATACCTATACTGGCTTTCTGTTAGCTTCTAGGCCCTGTACAATGTGCTAATGAAAACTCTTAAAAAACCTACCGGGTCTGGGGTCTGCATAGACAAGCTTTTGCTCTCATATGTACCTCCCTGCTCACTCAGATCTGTGGGCATGCACTGCTTCAAAGGGCACTTTTCTCCAGGGCTTTAATCCCTGACAAATTGGCAGACAGTGACTAAATCCTACTGCCTTGCCTGTGCAATCTTGGAGCCCCTGGCCCGCAAGCTGGAAGCTCCTCACCCCTGTAATTGGGGTTACGTTTCCTATAAAAAAATCGATTTTTATTCTTTGCAATCCCAGTCCCATTCTAGTTTGATAACCAAGCATCTGAAGTATGTGCTCTGAGCCTCTAGGCAAATAGCACTGAGTGGTCCCTCTGCATTTTCTCTCTTTCTTTTCTAGGTTGGAGGATTGTGATGAAACTGCTGCTGTCACTCCTTCTCTTACTACAAAGTCCCATGACACTAAGAAGACTCCAGGACAGCCCAGAAGGGATTATGGATTTTGGTGTCCACGTCATCTGCAGACCTCCGGTGGCCAAGGCTACAAGTTTTTGGGAATTGATCAGTGTGCACCCCCCTGTCCCAACATGTACTTCAATAATCATGAGCTAGACGTCGCCAAAAGCTTCATTGGGATTGTTTCAATTTTTTGCCTTTGCGCGACACTGTTCACATTCCTAACGTTTTTGATTGATGTTAAGCGGTTCAGATACCCAGAGAGGCCAATAATATATTATTCTGTTTGTTACAGCATAGTGTCTCTGGTATACTTCCTTGGGTTTGTCCTGGGAAACAGAACTGCCTGTAATAAGGTAGATGAAAAACTGCAACTTGGAGAGACGGTTGTTCTTGGTTCTCAGAACAAAGCCTGCACAATTGTTTTTATGGCTCTGTATTTTTTCACCATGGCTGGAACTGTGTGGTGGGTGATCCTCACAGTCACTTGGTTCCTAGCTGCCGGACGAAAGTGGAGCTGTGAAGCTATTGAGCAAAAGGCAATGTGGTTCCATGCAATTGCCTGGGGCATGCCCGGCTTTCTCACCATTATGCTGCTTGCCATGAACAAAGTGGAAGGTGACAACATCAGCGGTGTTTGTTTTGTTGGCCTCTATGACCTGGATGCTTCCAGATACTTTGTCCTTTTGCCTTTGTGCCTTTGTGTCTTTGTTGGATTGTCTCTCCTCTTAGCAGGCATAATTTCTCTAAATCATGTGCGGCAAGTTATACAGAATGATGGCAGGAATCAAGAAAAGCTAAAGAAATTCATGATTCGAATCGGTGTCTTCAGTGGCTTATACCTAGTACCTTTAGTGATGCTCTTGGGATGTTATATCTACGAGCAGGTGTACAGGAAGATCTGGGAAACCACTTGGGTTTATGACCATTGTGTTAAGTTCCATATACCTTGCCCTTATCAGGTAAGTGTGAAATACTTGCACAATTTATATCTCAATAATTAAGAATATTGGTATCTGTTACTGCTGCTGCACATGTATGCAATGCTGGGGATTTGATTGCAGCAACAATTGTGATACTGCTTTGTCTATTGTTCTTCAGTGCCACTAAAGCCTCTGAGTGGTCCTACCCTAGTGTTCCATGTGGAATCCAGTCTTCCTTCGATTAGTATTGTCCTAGAAAGTATAAACTCTTTGAGTACAAAGCAATGGAATAAATTTCTCTTTAGAACCCTCCTTGAAGATGTTAGTGACTTCTAGCTATGATTTTCTAAGAAGAAAATTAAAAAAGACCGTCTAAAAACAACAGCAAAACTAATATGCTGCTAGACAATAATCCTTCAGATTTTATACCCATCTGTTCCTATTGAAGATAAGAGTCATTTTTAATATTGTTGCTTAAAACATGCTTTTCTTTCCACTAAAATAGATGGGAAAGTTATCTACATTGCATATAAAAGTGAGGTTTTAAGTCACCAAAAAATGGAAACAGAAGTTAATACTTGTAGATAGCAACCTCTGATCTAGTTATAACTAGGAAAATGTTAATTCATTTTGGCTGCTTATGTAGTTCCCTCCAGATGTGAACTTCCATCAGCCCCAGGCAGCACAGCCCAATAGGGATTATGGAAGCTGTAGTCCCCAACATCAAGAGGGACCACTTTGACTATCCTAACCTAGATGCATACTGCATTTATTCCAATATAAGGATTATTTAAGCAAAAATACTTATAGTGGAGCATTTCCTTTTTAGTGGTATTACTTTTAGTTTATTACATTCAGCTTGGTTCAAGCTTTTTAAAATAACTATTTACTCAAAATAATATTTCTGGCATCAGCTAGTTAATGATCAAGCTAATAAAAATAGGCCAGGGTGGTAATGGAGAGACCTGAATTAGCCAAGCTATACAAAATAAAAATCTGAGCGCTAGGTAAGACAGACAAGTTAGCACTTGAGTTAAATATCATTGCCCTTTTTTGAGCCTGTTCTTCACAAGAGTGGATTAATTTTGCAGCGAACAGCAGAAAAGACACTGGTACATACCTCCAAGGCACTCTGAAAATCCTGCCACCTCTAATTAACTTCAGCCCATCAGTTCCATCGTCTTTCCTGTGTACTCAGATGACACAACTGTGTTACTGTACAGAGTATCACTAAAGAAATTGGTTAATACTGAGCACTTTAGAAGAATTAGCTACACTTGTTATGCATTTCTCCCTTTTATACAGCTGTGGCCACATTTTTTTGTGACTTAACTGTATCTGTCTTCAACATTTAACAACACAGGCAAGTTCTAAAGAAGTTTCTTCAGGATTCCATCATGATCCTGGAGGAAGGCAAACTTCCACTCCCCACCAACTACTGGGCAGGGGGAGTACACCTTGCTCCAGCAAAAGAACAGTGGGGAGCTCACTTTAAGCTTCCCATTGTTCCTTTGAAGTCATGCAGGCACTGGCCCCACAAATATGGCAGGTGTGGGTGCTTTGCCAGAAAGTGCCTAACAGGCCAAACTGGGACACCTGGCAGGCCAAGGTTGGTTACAGACTGAAGGTTCCCTACCCTGAGGCTTATTTCTTATTTTTGTCTCATTTTCTAAATAAATTAAAATCATACCATTCAGTACTGTGTCATAGCATCATATTCTCCCTGCTTACGCTTACAACATTTCATTTTCTGGAGTTTTGATGACAAAATATTGTGATTAAGCTATTCTAAGTGTGTAGCATAGGTACAGTAGTCTCATTTTCTTAAAGCTGTTTAAGCCTGAGTGCAGCTTAGTTGATATAAAACTGCAAACTCCTGCATCACTATTCCTTTTCTACTTTGAAGTATAGGGTCAGAAAACCATTTTTCTATTGCATTTTTAATGAATGGTTATTGTTTTCCAGGTCAAGATATTGGCAAGACCAGAAATAATTTTGTTTCTGATGAAATACCTTATGACTTTAATTGTTGGCATCTCTCCAGTTTTCTGGGTAGGAAGCAAGAAGACTTGCTCAGAATGGGCAAGTTTCTTCAACAGGAATCGCAAAAGAGAGTAAGACACATTTTTTGTGGTAATATTTATTTTGAAAACAACAAGATAAAATTAGTGGGCACTGTTAATTGGCGTGTTTTAAAAATGCGTGTGTGTGTGAGAGAGAGAGAGAGAGAGAGAGAGTGAGTATGCATCTTGGGTTGCTTATTGACTTTGTTCATATGATTGCAGGTTGTTAAAAAAAAATATCCCCACCCCCAAAAACATGTGGTCTCTCATATTTGATGTGGAACTCCCTGTTGTCATCATTGTTTAAGTGCCACCTCCCTCCCCCCTCCCTCACATGTGAACCTGCAATGAATTAAAACAAAAATTAAAAAAAAAATTCCTTCCAGTAGCACCTTAGAGACCAACTAAGTTTGTTCTTGGTATGAGCTTTCGTGTGCATGCACACTTCTTCAGCTACCTACCTTCTTTGGCTACCTACCTGTAACTGCGGTGAATTGGAACTTATGGGTAATACCAACTGCAAGGTCTGGAAGTGCCCTCGCATGGGGGATTTTTAAAAAGTTGTAGTTAGCCAGATGCTGAATTTCCTCCCAAACCAAATCTTCCTTGGTAAACTGGCCATTTTTTTCTCCTTTTGCAAAAGAGGCCGAGCAGTATAATCCTGAGCAGCAGGAGTCTGATTTGGTCAAATTTTGTATCTGCTTTCTCACAGCCTGTGTTATTAGTATGAATGTTTTAATGCTATGCCCTATTTTTATACAGTCTTTCTTGATGCTTGGCATTGCATAATTATTTGAAGATTGATCTCAGGATGAGGAGAAATTGAGAAAATATTTCCTCTAAGCTCCCACAGAGTGGTCTGTTATTCAGTTTAAATTCTTCTGGAGTATATTTTGAACAGTTTTATGTAGGCTATGTGTAAGTTTCCTTGGGAATACTTTTTCCATTGCTCTCCTTTGCATCCTGAATTCTTAATATGGCTTTTAGATTTCTGTATTTCTTTAAATTTCTTTAGTCAAGGTTTGCAAGCAATTATCTTCAACTCCTTCAGCCCACATTCCTTTACAATGAAGATGTATATTCCTTTCCATATTCCTTCTTTTTCTGTTATTGTATAGCTATTTCATATGTGTATCTTAGCAAAGTGATGTTCTCTACCAAAATACAGCCCCTTATTACCCTGCTAGTTTGTCCCGGGTAGTCAGATTTATTTACCCACATCCTGAGTGTTGATACTTTAAGGTAAATATTGCACTTTTTTGCACTAAAAACTTCTATTGCTTGCATGTACAACCATATTATGCAGTAATATGAAACCTGGAGCACCATTTCTGGCCACTGAGTGAGTTGCTGTGATTTGATGAATATTCCAATAGTTCAATGCATTAATGGCTACAATTTTGACAAATGATACAGATTCTGTGAGGAAATTGAAAAGCCAGTTTCGGGCAACTTGGGATTCTGTGGTGATGGCTGGCAATAAGAGTGAAAACTAAGGAGCAGAGTGGGCCAAAAGTGTAGAGCAGGGTTTCCCAAACTTGGGTCTCCAGCTGTTTTTGGACTACAATTCCTATCATCCCTGACCACTGGTCCTGCTAGCTAGGGATAATGGGAGCATGTTAATCACGATCATATTGTTTTGAATACTAGTTGCTAGGGAGCCTGTTGCCCCGATGTCCCTCTTCTGAGCTTCTCACAGGTTCTGTGAACCGCCCTGAGACCTCCGGGTATGGGGCTGTATATAAATTCAATAAATAAAATAAATAAAAATATCTGCATGCCTCTGTAAGTAACATGGTATAGAACCAGGTGGATCTTTCATTTGATTCACTAGGGAAGTTATTGAAGGGCAAAGTAATGAAGACATTGATAAAGATAAAATACAGGTGGAGAAAACTTCCCAACAGATCTAGTGTCTGATAAAGTTGTGTGTTTTCTGTACCAAGAGCGTGGCTGAGTAAGTAAGAATTAAGGGAGAACTAAGTTTCTTGTACTTGCAGGATTGTGGTTCAGATGCTACTTGCATAGAATATTGAACATGGGCCTGTGGTGCCAACTTGGCAGTTAACTTGTTCAATGTCCTGGAGCAAATCATACACTCTCACGTCCCTTCCTGTAATGAAAACATTTGAAAAAATGCAGTAGCTCTTAAAATGACTGTAGCATGATCTTTGATACCAGTACATGTGAGAAGGACCTAGGGGTCTTAGTAGACCAGAAGATCAACATGAGTCAACAGTGTGATGCAGCAGCAAAAAAAGCTAATGCGATTCTAGACTGCATCAACAGAAAGATAGTGTCCAGATCAAGGGAAATAATCGTTACCGCTCTGTTCTGCCTTGGTCGTCAGACCACAGCTTGGACTACTATGTCCAGTTCTGGGCATCACAGTTTTAAGATGCATTTTGACAAGCTGGAACATGTGCAGAGGGAAGGCTACTAAGGTGATAAAAGGTCTGGAAACCAATCCTTATAAGAAGCAGTTGAGGAAGTTAGATATGTTTAGTCTGTACAAAGCAGAGATTATATGATAGCCAGCTTGAAATATCTGAAGGGAGTCACATGGATGATGGAGCAAGCTTGTTTTCTCCTGCTCTAGAGGGTAGGTAGGACCCAAACTAATGGATTCAAATTACCAGAAAGGAGATTCTGATTAAACATTAAGAATACCTTTCTGACAGTAAGAGGTGTTTGACAATGGAACAGTCTACCATAGAAGGTGGTGGGCTCTCCTTTATTGGAGATTTTAAAACAGAGGCTGAATGTTCATCTGGCAGGGATTCTTTAGCTGTAATTCCTGCATTGCAGAGGGTTGGACTAGATGATCCATTGGGTCCCTTCCAGCTCTAGAATTATATGAAAGAAAGTAAAAAATGAGTTTAGAGAGCAGTCTGTCACATCTTAAAATTGGTAGTTTTGACATTGACTTCAGCAAGATAAGGGTTTGCACATCTGAATGCAATTAGCACATCTAAATAGTTATGGAGGAGGGTTGTAATCACCATGTATTGTCTTCTCCCAATCAGTCCAATCAGTGAAAGCCGAAGAGTATTGCAAGAGTCATGTGAATTTTTCTTGAAGCACAACTCTAAAGCAAAGCACAAAAAGAAGCACTACAAATCCAGCTCTCACAAACTGAAGGTGATTTCAAAGTCAATGGGGACCAGCACAGCTGTCTCAACCAATCACGGAACTTCTGCCATGGCCATTGCAAACCATGATTACTTAAGCCAAGACACATTCACTGAGATCAAAAGCTGTCCTGAAACATCTGAGAGAGAGATGGAAGCAGATGGAACGGCCAGCCAGAAAGTGAAAGAGGAAGACCTTGCCCGCAGCGAACAAAGTGCACTGCACATGTTACCTAGCCCTAAAGTGGCTTTGGAACAGCTAGAAAAGAGAGGGAAGGCAGACAACACACAGGATATTGCCAGCTTATCTGAAAGCATGAAAAGAATGGTCGAAGGAAGGTATTTGCCTTTCCCTTAATTTTATGTGTTTTTAACTATTGCATGCTAGTTGTTACTACCATCAGAAGAGAAAAATACTGCATTTTACTTTAAAATAGCAGGAAATGAAAAATAAATCTTGCAAACAAAGCTTTTTATCCCATGGAGCTGCAGCATCTGCACTGGAGGGGGCACCTAAAACAATAAGCAAAGGTAGCTACATTGTCTTAGACACACACACCTCTAAACACCTGAATATAGAATGCAAGGTGTAATTGTTCAGATACTTGGCTAGAATTTAAGAGGAGACAAGCCAAAGTAGAAGATACTAGCAGTGAGACCTCTAAGCAGTTCAGGAGAAAATCAAGGGCCCAGTTGGATGAATTGCTACGACAAAGACTCTGAACCAGTGTGGGAGCCTGTGCACTCCTGTTGGATTGGATCTGGGAGACCTGACTTAGGTTTGCACAAGGTGGTTCAGTGTCCTTACATTTCAGTTATGCATCTATAAAAAGACTCAACTCCCACAAAACAGCATAAATATTGTAAAAATTCAATCAGTGTTTGAAACTCCCATTGTTCTAGGCACATTATGTGACAGGGAATTTCATTAGTGCAAGCAGTTTCTGAGCTCTGGGTGCAGTACTGTGCCTAAGATTTCAGATTAAAACTGCAGAATGGAAGGAAAGGAGGACCTTTTTCTGCCTCCCCCTCCCCCCTCTCTGAAGACTAGAGAAGAGACCCTCTGAAGAATATTAGGGAGGTGGGCAGTGGAAGGACTAAACCATGTGAAAAATGAACAGAATATTTTAGCTGCAGTTCATTCATTTTCTGCTTTATATTTTGTGTAGGCACACTTTTTTAAAATAGAACATTCCATTGTTACTCCCATAACCTAGGTTTAAGGTGCCATTTAGCTCTTAGCTTTCATATCTCAATTTCTAACACTGATCCTGATGCCTGATTCAAAGACAAATGTAGCCCATGTTGTTAGTTCTGAGTGATAGCAGCTTTTCTACTAAAGGCTTTTTCCATCCTGCTACCCAAAAACTTTAGTTGAAAACTGCTTGTCTAATAATCAATTCCTGTCAAGTATGTGACCCATTTTTTAAACTTGAGTGTTTGTTTTGTTTGCAGCAGGAATGGGGAAACTGTGGCCCTTCAGATGTTGCTGGACTGCATCTCCTATCAGCCGCACCCAACATGTCCAATGGTTAGGGGTGGTGGGAGTTTTAGTACACCAGCAACTAGAAGTCCATACAATCCCCATCCCTAATTTACAGCGATTATATAGGTCACCTAGTAATATCATTCTCCGAGTAGTTCATAGTACTTCTTGTGTTTTAAAAAAGATTGTGTTTAGTTTATCATCTGTTTCAATGTCGAATGTCTTTTCTTTCTGTCTTTTGTATGCATATAACAGGACAACTCCTAGAAGTGATCTAATTGAATCCCTTCCCCTCCAAGTTGGTCATCCGCACCTTGATGTTTCCCAGCCAGGCAGTCCCAAGGGGTCAGTCTTGTTTGCCCATTCCTCTTCAGATTCAAGGAAAGCTCAGGAGTCTGGTCATAGTTCAAATGCTTAAAAAGGCGGAATTGCTACGTGAGTCATTTCAGCTCATGGATGGAATCTGTGTTACACTGGAAATGACTGTTGCGCTCTGCTTTGCAAGGAGGTGCCACCATATCCTCCTTGGTCACACTTCAGGTAAACCTAAAATTGCATTGTGAGGGGCCTAGCAACAGCTTCCTCTTCAAACTTTGGACATGTCCTAGCTAGCAGTAAGTTTGATGTGAAAGAGATGATGAATAAGTAAGTACTGCTTTTTATAACCTTTATGTCAAACTGCATTGCAGTAGTGGAGATGGAAGGTATCTTGAGCTGTGTTATAAACTACCCCCTCCTTCTAGCAGTGCTATTTACTGTATCATAAATAGGTGGGTCACACAGGGGCAGGGGGAAACTGATGCACCATGTGAGAATAACAGCACGGTCCCATTCTTGGAGAATCGGCTTAAGCTGCAAAGTACAAGCAGTGACTTGAGCACTTGTGGCTGAAGCATAGCCCAGTGTCTGCCTTTGCTGCTCTTATCAGCCAGCTCTGACCTGCAGGCCAGAGAATCCCTTAGCCTAAGTTCTCCAGTGTGATGCCAGTGGATACTACATCTCCCTCAGAAGCCCCCTTGGCACTTACCAAGGTATCTCCCTATTTTGGTTTTCGGCAGGGTTGAATTTTTCATTTGTCTTATTTTGGGGCGGAGGGGTTCTTTTGTGAAATGGGGATTTCTCAAATGCGCCTTTCTTATTATCCCATCTGGCAAGTACACATGTACATCCACTTCTGATTTCTGTGGTCCAACAGCCCATGGGATGCTGCTGAGAAACGTAATAGGGACCCTGCTTTTGCCTCTGCCAAAGCTGTGCAACTGTCTTTATGAACTACAACTGTATTGTAAAAATACTGGGTGGTCACTGGTGCAGATGCTTCTGTGCAGGCATTTGTATTGGGCCTAGTAGACAAGCTATTTTTGTAAAAAAAAAAAAAAAAATCTTAAGTGCAATGGCTCATAATTTTTGAGCCATTAGTAATATTTTATGTTATGGTCTAAACACTGAAATGGAAAGGGATTCTTGAATCAAAACCAGTTTTGAAAGTAGCTACTTTTATACAAGTATAGCACAGATCAATTGTTTCTCTTACATGACAGGATGCTTTGTTATATACCTCTCTCCTACCCTTCATTATTATTGTTGTTATGCTCAAGTAAGGTAAGGTGGGAAGTGGTGAAGCCAACCACTGTTCAGATATTACAGGCAATAACCTGGGAATTTACTTAACCTCAGTATTTCTACTCAGGGTGGTACCTTTCAAAACTGAGGCTTGAGCACAATCTAATAGTAGCTTGCATTTTATAAAGTGAGATTCTGCATAAATTGGGCATTGAACCCCATTCCCTTCCCTTCCCTTTCTTTCCCCCATATCAGAATAGACCTTTGAGACAACATATAGACCACAGTAACTATGAAGCTAATTTCCTAGCCTTTTGTAGTTTGGGGATCTAAGCTGTAACCTTCTATAAATATTTTTTTTTATGTTTTCTATTAGCTTGGAAAATGGGAGAACTGTGTGTTACTTTGCTAGAAGTCATTCAGTCCTGATCTTTGCATTTTAAACATCTGTTTTTTGTGATTTCTGAGTCCCTTTATTGATCATTTATTGATAAATCAGCTCTGAAGCATCAACTGATTAAAACAAGCACTTTCTGCTATTCTAGTCTACAGGTAGAATCTACAAAAACCAAATCTGTCTGCTTCTACCTGATATCGCTTCAGCTTTCTCCATAATATAGCACTTATTCCAGAGCTATAAAACAGCCCCTGGGCTGCTCAGAAATTCTGGGTCAAGGCAGTAAAGACCATTCAGACAACTTTCATGGCTTCCAACCCTGGTGCTTTTAGCTTATACCCACTAGGCCTTGGGATTTCTGTGCCGTGTCCCTACCTGGCAGTGATATAAAAAATGTCCAGTAGTCCTACAGCAAAGCTTGCTTTCACTTGTTTGGGAAGAAACTGGTAGGATATCCTGTAGAAGACTGGAAATAGCAAGCTTGTCTCTTTAAATTCAGTTGAATTGCAGCAGTTGGGGTTTTCTGCTTGTCTAGAAGGGTGCATATCAAGGACCTGGATCCTGCGATCAACATTTGAGGACTTTCTTTGTGTGCCCCTTCCACAAGAGGTGCAGAGGGTGGCAACACAAGAACAGACCTTTTCTACTGTAGTTCCCTGTTTATGGAATGCTCACCCCAGGGGAGGCATGCCTGGCGCCTTCATTACATCTCTTTAGGCACCAGGTGAAATGTTTTTCTATAGCCAGGCCTTGGGCTGATTAACATGCAATGGATGGCCTTTTAATGTGTTTGTGAAAGGGGATGGTTATTGGTATGTTTTTGTTACGTATTTTGTGTTCTCGTGTGTATTTTTATGTTGTGAACCACCCTGTGATCTTTGAATGAAGGGTGGTATACAAATTCAATAAATAAATATACTGAGTGTATGTTTGTGCAGCTCTGAAGCACAAGGGCAGCACATTTATCAAGGAAAGGGTGTGATTATGCTTAGCAGGGCTTGGGTAAACTGTCCTGGGTATTTTCCCTTTGATGCTGAAGTCACTTGCAGTTTCACTGGATCATATTTCCTCTGCATTCAATTTAACTGACCGCAGGCTTCAGCATCTCCAATCCTGCTGTGGCTCAGGAATGTTGTATTCTTTCCATTCCCCTTGCCCTTTTGACTTGATGGCCCTAGTAACTAAGGTATTGCGGCACTGAGTTAGGTTGCGTGCATAGCAAGCGAGCTAAAGAAGGCAAACAATTTGGATGTCATAGCAGTACTCTTGTCCTTTGCCGCTTCTCATAAAAGAGCAGAAGGAAGCACAGCCAAGTCTCGCTTCATCTTTCTTTACAATTTGTTCCTTTCACAGGTAGAGTAGGGCAGTTGTGCTTCCTTGCTAAAAGGCTGCAGAAGATGCCCCTATACTTCAAAATGGTATTTCCTGGATTTTACACAGGGTGGTGTCTCCTTATGCCAAGCACAGCATAATGTGGTAGAGCCCTACATCTTTTCCAAGTCAGTTCTAATGATAAAAAATGAGTCAAAAGTCTGGCCCACAATGATATACACTGTGCAGTTTACAATAGTTACATAATGTGACTTTTAAAACTGCATTTTGAAGACTAACCTGCTGTGGGTCTAGTGAAAGTTAATGTTTTGTGATGCACTAATTCTGGGTAGCATAATAAACTAAGTTGTTTGTGTGGAGCCATCTTGGGATAGTAGTCCTCACTTGTTGTCAATGATTACAGTTACCCCTGTTGCCACCGCAGCAATAAATTTAATGCTTCTGAGCAGCCTGCACCAATAAGCCACTGTAATATTTTGCTGCTGGAAAAAAAGCATCTGTTTCTCCTATTCAGCCACTGCTGATGGGTTGCTAAACCTGCCATGCCTTCTCCAAGCCTCTGACTGAACTGGAGGTAGTTGCTTCATCTTAAAGTCATTTTCCTTGTGTGCTCAGGTTCTGTAGCTGGATCAGGCTAAAGGCCCATCTAGTGTAGCATCCGAATTCACAATGGCCAACCACATGCCTGTGGGAAGCCCCAACTTCTTCACTAGTACTCTCTCCGCACTTGTCATTCCTAGCTGGTGGTATTCAGAGATTCAGTGCCTCCAACATTTGAGGCAGAACGTAGCCCTCATGGCTTGTAGCCACTGATACCTACTATTCTCTGTGAATTTGTCTAATCCTCTTTTATATCTTGCTTCCACAGCACCTGCTCGTTTATTTTAACTGCACATTCCTCAATTCCAAACGAAAAGCTGTCTTGATGTTGTTGAATTTAAAATTCTAAATAGAACAAGTGTTGAATTTCTAAATAGAACAAGTGTGGATAATGCCGGGGGGGGGGGAGAGAAGCCTTTCAGTCTGTCCTGTAAGCACCCCTTTCATTCTGGACTGTGGGTGTGAGGAATATACATTACATTTGGCTCAGTGGAAAGAGCAAAACGCTGTGCCTTTGCTCAGATGCACTTTTTGCTATTCCTGCTGGCTTATAGAAATTATTGTTGGCTACTCAGCCCAACTGCATTTTACACTCTTAGGTAAGTAGTGCTAACAGAGACGAGGGTGATTATAACTGAGCTCTTATCTATGACACTAACATTCACTTGTTTTTATAGCTGTTCTGCATCTTTGTAAGTGGTTGTTGTTGTTGTTTTTTTTAAAGAAAGCACTCCCAGTTTCATATACAGCTCTCTTTGCTTTTCAGCATTCCACTTTGTGCAACATCATTTGGTTGCCTTGGACACCAAGTAAAACTATATTATAGAAAAGAAATGTAAATGGTAATCCAATAAGGAAGATAGTTATGATGGATCAAATTGTTTCCTGTTATAACAATGTATTGGATTTTGAATGTATTATGTTCTCTGCATTTTATAACTTTGTAACTTATTGCCTTTAACAAAGACTATTGGTTTAACTGGATAGTTCCTTATTTTCAGAACATACTATTCTTCCAATAACTAGGAGAGATTTTCAAAGTTGTAAATATTCTCTGTGGAAAAACAATTCTTCTCTTATTGGCACATCTGATTTTTTTTAAAAAAAAATGTCTGCAATTTGGCATATGTATTTTTACTATTGGTCAATAAAGTTTTCTATACTGTAAAAAGTCACAAACTGTGTTGGGTTTGGAAACAGCTTGGAGCAGGGCCAGCCCTACCATTAGGTGGAATCAGGTGGGCACCTTGGGCTCCAGGTGCTGGGGGTGCATGTGGCAGTGAAGTGTTGTCTGCTTAGAGTTTTATGTGCTGCCCTGCACCTCTTAAGCCAGCCTGCTGTCCTCAAGTGTGGTGCACGACACCATACTGATGCAGTGTGGAAGTGACGTTCAACTAGTAGTCTGGTCAGCTTCTGCATCTTGTCTTCTGCCTCAGGCAACCCTAAACATGAGTGTTAATCAAATTTCTAAAAGCTAAGTGGCTAAGAGGTTAAGTGCAAATTACATTGCTGGCTGAAGATGGGAGATCCGTTTTTTCCTAATGTTAAGGTTTCAACTGTGGCCATCTGTATGCTTCTGGAAAGTTCACAAATAGATTATTGTGGAGAAAGCTGTTGCGCTATTTCTCCCCAGCTTGTGTTACGATATACTGCCTCTGAATGGGAAGATCCAGATTTTGCTACCATCACTAGTAGCCATTGATAGACCTAGGCACCATTTTGTGGCAAGCATGAGTACCAACTTCAATAAAATTTTGGGAGGCAGGTAAGCCCTGCCCCACATACTCATTCACAAGGCGCAGTGCATGAGCACCATTTGAATGGTAATGCCCATCAGCTCTTTTGGGGGGCAGCCTCCTCAATTATTTTATTGAGGGGTGAAGGAGTTGGCTCCTATGGTAGCAAGAGTTCCATGTGTTGTTTATACTCTGTGAACATTCATTATTGTTTTGCCAATAAGTTTCATTTGATGACTTTCTGTTCATGCGTGCCATCTCTAATCTTATAAACTTCTATAATACTTGGCTTCCTTATACTTTTTTTTTGGGGGGGGGAATAAAATTTAAAGCCCTACTTTTATACCACTTTTTGCAGAGAACATATTTCACTTCAACCCTGATAAATTTTAATTTCCTTTCCTACACTGCTTTGAGAACTCTGTGCAGTCACACAAGTTCTGCAAGCTCAGAACCTGTATGACTGCACATACGTAGAGCAACATGCTGCGGTAGCATTTTGGCAAGCAGCCTGCCCACCAGGGCATGACTTCCACCTTCCCATTCAGAACACATTTCATTGCTACCCCAGCAATTTTAATTTCCTTTTTCTGCACTATTCCCCATGTGGCATAATCAGAACTTGACAAAGTACCCCAAATGAACATTTGTATACTGATAAAACTGCATTAGGATTCTTAGCACTCAAAGTGCACTGAACTTTATAATATTGAATTTGCTTTATTCACTGCTGTAAGATGCTGTATTCAACAAGCTTTCCATAATGATAGTGCTATGCAAAGTTTAAACCAGCAAATACCACCAGTAAACCATGGGTTGTATCCCACTGAATCAATGGGTTCAGGGAATGACTTGTGTGAATGCAATTGAATTTCTATTTCCTCCCCCACCCACTGCCCCCAAATCTGCTCTGGGTTTCCCCTCAACCTCTCCCCTCCCTGAGCAGATTTGTGGGCATTGTGGCAGCGTGAGGGGGGAAGAAGGAAGGGAAGTTCAGTCGCACGCACAGAAGTTCTTCTGTGCACACAGTGATTTTGTTGGCTACAGCCCCATGTTTGTTGGTATTTCAAGTCTGTGTAAGCATCTTCTGGTAAGAGAAATAATTATAATGTCTCTTCTTTGCAGCACCTCTTTAAAACATAACTGTAGCCACCTGCAAAGAGCAGGAGGCAGTAGAGGATGTTGGTTGTGCTTCTGTTTGAAATGTTGTGACTTGTTTCAAAGCAAAGTGCAGGGCCCCCCTTTCCCCCTCCACCCAGACTCTTTCAACAGGCGGTATGAAGTTTTATCCAGACTTTCCCTCCAATTCAGCTGCTTCAGCAGAATGAGAGAGGTAAGCTTAGCTTTCT
The DNA here is from genome assembly GCF_009819535.1 of Lacerta agilis. Lineage (NCBI taxonomy): Eukaryota > Metazoa > Chordata > Lepidosauria > Squamata > Lacertidae > Lacerta > Lacerta agilis. The sequence goes on from NC_046318.1 coordinate 65,441,331, forward strand.
GCAAAACACTGAAAGTGAAGCAGCCAAATGGGATGCAGCATAAGATTTCTCTTTGAAGTCTGACCACCCACTCTCACTGGATCATCTCATTAAAATGCCACATCACAGGAGAACTGAGCATCCATCAGCTGCCACTGGGTGCTGTGCTCAGTGGTGCTTTGAAGAAGCTCGGCTGCTTTTTGTTTGAGCAAAACTCTTGCCAGTATTCACATGCAGTATTAACATGCAAAACCCAATGAAACAAAAGTGAGAATTTGGCATCAAATGCAACATGGCTTACAGGAGCTTTATGGTGTGAAATCCTCCTATTGCGTTTTTATTTCTCTTCATTATGATTCTGTTCCTGTTTTCTTACTCTTTTTGAAATGCAAGAAAGCTGTGTACTCCTAAGAATCTTCCATTTTATTAATCTGAATCTTTTTGGGTGAGGGTACTTCTGTACATAACAGGATTTCTGATCTGTACTTAACGCTGTTTGAGCTTTATTAATTTGATATACCCTTGGAAGAGGAGAGAGCAACATTTCTTTTTTCTTGCCTAAGTCAATATAGAAATGTAAAGGAAACCAACATCCAGCATTTATGCAAACATCGACATACTGATGTATATCTGTTCTCTACAGCTGGGCTTCTTAGAACTAATAACTTGCTGGAGGTTGAAGCTGAAAAGAAGCTGATCTGGCAGTACTATACGTGTGGGGAATCACTGTAAGTAAGGTTGGAGCCTGTATGTGTACAGTTCAAATCTTAATACCTAAAAAGAGACTATAGCATCGTATAATATACTAAATAGGTGAGGACAGAAAATGTTCTGTTGGCCAATTCACACTGCGTTTTTTAAGAACCCTCTGTTAAAAAGATACAGGGAAAATACAGAATTCTAGCTGATCCCCCACCTCAGCTGCTGTGTGATTTTATGGTAATTGGATAACAGTGATGTGCACCTTGAATAGTTTGCAGGAATACTTCTAATATCCTATTTAATCCTAATACCATACTGAATTGTCATTAGGCCCATTTATAATGTAATGACAAACCATGATTTACATGCTATGGGAACTCATTCTGGGTATGACTGGTTTACCCAGATTAATATTCAAAATTGCAATTCAAAATTGCATTTTTGAATTTGTTTAGCTGAGTGCCCCTCTGTTCGGATGGGAAAGCTGAATATAAACATTTTAATGGAAAATAATACAAATAAGAAATACAGACGTCCCTGGAGTCAGGAACAAAGCTTCTTAAGATACACATGGAGATTAATCACAGCCTACCTTTCTTTATACAAATGTTTATATGTGTATGCATATGTGTGTTCCACTACAGTGTTCGGTAAAGCAGTATCTATAGATTGAAGCTGCAAGGCATTTCCCTTGTAAGTCATGCACCATGCATTTATGTGCATAGGGTTTAAATATTTCTAGATGGATTGTGTCAGTGGCTTTAATGGCAAGTGGGCAGGTCCCAGCAAGCCTTCTCTATAACAAAGATAAATGTGTACAGTGAAGTTCAGCTTCCTGGCAAGCAATTAAATGCCTTGCCTCTGACTCAGAACCACGGGCATTTGCCAGCAATTAACTGGAGTAATGCCAGAGAGCTCACAAATAACTATATATATATATATATATATATATATATATATATATATATATATATATAATGCCAGTTTAACAAAAAGTAGGAGTGTGTGGAAATTGCCATCAAAGCAGTGATAAAGAGTCACAGAATCTACAATCTCCAAAGTGGCCAAGTTACTTCATTATTTGGTCTGTTCTTCTAACTCAGTGCTGGTTTCCTAACTAGGCTTAAGGTGGTGATTCAGAGCAGGGCTGATTTTGGCTGCAGTTAGATGTGGGGGGAATGGAACTGTCTTTTGGCTACCTCTTTGGTCCCACATCCGTATCTAAATAGAAGAAAATAATTATTGTCAGAAATAATTGCCATTAGATACTGTTGTAGCTTTGTGTCTTAAAATAGCTGCAGTCTGCAGAGGAAGTGTAACCTTCCAATGGAAAAGATAAATACTCAAACAACTCCAGCGTGATGCCTCCAACTGTGGATGTAGTACATGACTAGTAACCATTCCATGAATTTGTCCAACCCTCATTTTAAGCCATCCAAGTTGGTCCCCATCACTACATCTTGTGGGAGTGAGTTCCGTTGTTTAACTATATGTTATATGAAGAAGTGCTTTTTTGTCTGACATTTGTTTCTTCCTGCTCTAACTATAATTTTGCCCTTTGCCAGTTGTGCTGATTTTGACTTTTGTACAGTGGAAGCCATCTTATTCTTAAAGGTGAAATGTTGAAGGCGCAAATGCCAATGGAAAAGTAGGAGACACTTAAAAGATATCAGTGTGGCTGCACAAGGAGCTTAAGAAGAGAATGCACAAGAACGGGAAGAAAGGAGAAATCATGATGGAAGAGTATACAGTACTTGAGTAGTCAACAGCTCTGCGGAGAAGGTCAGGAGGGCCAAAAGACTGGATAATCTCAGGCTTGCAAGAGAATAATTTTAAAGTTTATTTTCGGCTACGTTTGATGTAAGAGGAAGAATAAGCAAATAATAGGTCTCTTGTGTGGAGAAGATTGAGAAATGCTATTGGGTGACAGAGAAGGGGCAACTTCTCAACATCTACTTTGCCTCTGTCTTCACCCAGAAGGAAAGCAGTGCCCAACCTGGTGATTGCAGAATAAATAATAGAAGGAGGGAGCTGCAGCCCAATGTCTACAGATCAGGCATTTCGTTGGCAACAAGTTTTAACACTGCATCATCACTCTGCAGCCACCAACAAAAACGTGCAACCGCAAGGCAATGCATTGCATGTGTGTATTTATAGCAATGGAGAAACCAAAACTTTCCACCCCACCCCCTTTGTACTGGTTATCTGTTGGTAATGCAAAGGGGGATATCAGCAGGCAACTTTCTCCTTCGTGCTAACGGAAAAGAAGCCTGCGTGGCCGTGCTCTTGTCGCGCATCCCGCAAAGCCAATAGCGTTGCATCTGGAAATGCAAGACCTCTCTCTACGCAGGTCTATATAGATATATGTGGCGTATTCCGGACAAAGAAGCGGCTGCCTTTTCCTAGCCTGGCTTTCATCCAAGCAGACAGCTCTGGGGCGAGGAGGACCCGGCGGCGGGGCAGTCGAGCCGGGCGCCCCCCAGCGGCCATTCTCTGCCAGAGCCCAGAAAGCGGCGCCACTTTCGAGGGGCGCAGAAGTTGGCTTCGCCTCTCAACTGTGCTGCACGCTCCCTCCACCCCACCGCCCCTTTTTCTGCCTCCGTCCGCAGCTGGCTGGGTGGGGGGAGACCCCCTGCCTTCTCCGCCCACCCCTCTCCCCCTCCTCTTAGCCGGGCGGACGCTGCTGCTGCGGGCTGCGCATTCCTGGCCGCCCCCCCCCCCCGGGAGGGAGCCGAGGCACTGAAAGGCTCGCTTATGCGCGGCGCAGACACTGCCCGATTCATCCGCGCCTCGCCTCTGCCTCCCGCTCGCTCGCTCCGCCAGCGCCATGAAGCTCCTGCCGCCCTGTCCGCCTTCGCTGGCCGCCGCGGCGCTGCTGCTGCTCCTGCTGCTGTTTGGGGTGCTGTCGGCGAGCCCCCCGGCCGGCCTGGCTGAGACCCTCAAAGGCAAGCAGAAGGCGCTTCGCCAGAGGGAGGTGGTGGACGTGGTGAGTGCGCAGCGAGGGCGGGCCGGCGGGCGCCGCGATCCCCCCGGAGGGCTGCGCAGGGTCTCGGGCTGCGGTGGGTGGCATGGAGACAAGCAGCAATCCTGAGAGGGCGCATGCATTGCATGGGATAGGAGCAGAGGCGTACCTTAGGTTCCCTTGCACAGTGGCCAAGGAGCTGGGCGCTGTGCCATTCCAAGCCAGAGTGGAGAGGCACCATTTTGGCGCCCCCCTGGGACCAAGGGTGTCAACTTGAATAAAATATGGAGGGGAGCAGGTAAGCCCCGCCCCACATAATTGATCACAAGATGCGTCTCACACACATCATTTGAATGGCCTTGTCCATCAATGGGAGGGGGGCTAGGACTTGTCTCCTATGCCTGGGCCGGCACTCTTGGGGGGCAACCTTTCCAACCCCTACGGTTCACCCCTCAAGAAGACCTCTTGCTTAGCCCTCTTTTTGGCGTGCCACTTCCCGTCTTACTCATTTATATCCCACCATAAGAACCAGCAGCCTGAATAGATCAGGCTAAAATAGCCCAGCATCCTATTCTCCTGGTGGCCAGGCAGACGCAGATGGGGGGAGTCCAGGAGCACAGGGGACTGCAGTGTGATCTCCTCCAAATAACTGAAGGTGGCCTGCCTGGCTCTACCTTGCATTCTCCAGGTCACCCTCACAACAACCCTGCAAGGTAGGTTAGGTGGCTGACTGGCTCTAGGTCACTCAGTAAGCTTCTTGGCTGACTGGAGATTTGAGTCCTGGTCTCCCAGGTCCTGGTTGATGGGTCTGACCTCTGCACCATGATGGCAACAAACGATGTGTAAGAAGAGAAGTATAAGCCAAGCCCCCAATGTTTTCGAGCTGCTGAATAAGATTAAGAAAACAAACCTGACAGACACAATACTGGAAAAGGAGAGGATGTGGGGAGGGAACAAACGAAGGAGCATTATTATCAAACGCAGCTGGACGGAAGATGCAGTCCACATCCAGAATTCTACTAGTTTCTGAAAACTTTCAGACAATGATCCTTCTGAATGTTGAATGGTTCTAAAGCCAAATTTAGATATGATGGTGCGCAATTAGAATAATTTACCAGTGCATGTGTTCCGTTTCTAAATTAAACTGGGTTGCCTGACCGTCACTTCCAAAAGCGCACAAAGCTTAATGTTTCTGACGTTAAACAGTTCTGGGTTTGGTAAGAAAATAACATAGTGTGCAAGGGAGACACAATCTAGCAGGGGCCATACTGCAACAGGATGCTAATGTTGCATACATAATGTCATGCCAGGTTCAAACAACACTATGCAGATAAATCCTTATTGTTTAAAAAGAGTTTGACTGATGAAAAGTAATCTTAAAGTATGCAGCTGGGGTGGAATGGGAGCTGTGCTGTGTTCATTGTTACAACTTGAGATCTCAAGGGCTGTGTACCTAAACATGCAGATGTTTATTCTTCACCCAGTGTGCTTCCACCTCTCATTTGGGAAGCAGTGTACACCTGATGCTATCTAGCCTGTTGTTTCTTATGAAATACTGCATTTTTATGCATTTCCCCCCAAACCAGCTTTGGCCTACCTGTGTGTTAAACTGGCAATGCATACAGCCTTTCTCTCTGCTAACGTAAAACCCACAGCTGCAGGGTTGCAAAAGAGACAGCTGTGTAATCTGCTGTGGTGGGACATTATGGCTGCAGAGCATGAGTAATCTGACTGATCTTCTCCGCTCTTTGTTATTACTCACTGAGCATGAATATTTAGGGAAATGGTTAGTGGGTTTCTTAAAACATTCTTCCTCACTCAAGCCATTCATTGCCACGTTGGACACAGAAGCAGAGCTGGCCTTGGTAGGCTGTGGCTGTACTCACCACATTTCTTTAAGTAATATGTCAATTGGGGAAAGCAATGCCTGGTTTGTGTGTGTGTGTGTGTGTGAGAGAGAGAGGGAGGGAGAAGGGGGAGAAAAATTGTTCCTTTTCAACAACAAAACGTAATAACCAATGTGGGTATTGGTTTATTGTTTCAAGTTCAAACAACTATGTATATATAACTATGTGTCTATAAATTGGGAATAATTTTGATTTTCAGTATAATGGGATGTGTTTGCAAGGACCTAATGGTGTTCCTGGAAGAGACGGAAACCCTGGTGTCAATGGAATTCCTGGAACACCTGGGATCCCGGGTCGAGATGGACTAAAAGGAGAAAAAGGAGAATGCATGAGAGAAAGCTTTGAGGAGTCTTGGACACCCAACTACAAACAATGTTCATGGAATGCTCTGAACTATGGCATAGACCTTGGAAAAATTGCAGTAAGCAAGTACCATTGCATTTATAATGTATATTACAGCAACAGAGGTGGGTGAGGGTACAAAGATCTGGTGGTAATTCTTTTTCTTATCGCTTTGGCTTCCTTATTCCTAGCAGCTAGGTTCTACTGCAGTCAACAATCAGATGTCCATTTAAGGAGGACCACTGAGGCATCTCAAATGATTGATGAAAGATACTGTAAGCAAGCTCTGGTATTAGGATTTAAATATAAAAATTTAGAACAGAGGACTGCTGGAGAAGGGATGTTATTTGGCTAACTCTATAAGAAATAACCATGAGTCAGTTGCACTTCAAAGACTAACCAAATTATTATGGCATAAGCTTTTTTAAGGTAGCTTTCCCTTTAAGGTAGTAACTATTTCTTTTAAAACGACAAGTCAATAAATAATCAACCACTTAAACACACAACTTTTTCTTGTTTTGTAATAGGAGTGCACATTCACAAAGATGCGCAGCAACAGTGCTTTAAGAGTCCTCTTCAGTGGATCACTTAGACTCAAATGCAGAAACGCCTGTTGCCAGAGATGGTATTTTACATTTAATGGAGCTGAATGCTCTGGGCCACTTCCCATTGAAGCTATAATTTATTTAGATCAAGGAAGTCCGGAATTAAATTCCACCATTAACATACACCGCACTTCTTCAGGTACGTATCAAGATAATCTTGTGAGACCAAAAAGAATTTCACTGTAACAATTCTGGGCACATGTGAGATGCGGATTGCGTTACTTGCCTGTTTCCCTGTAGCAAATAAACCCAATAATAAGGTAATAAGTACACCAGAGTTTTCCTTTCTAGTGATAAAGAAATAAGGTTTACAATCAGACAAATGAGACTCAAACCTCCTCCAGGCTTAGACCAGCCCACCCATTTATAAGGTAGAAAGTATAGAGATACAAGCACTGGCGTGCAAACTCTCCAATTGGTGTCTTTACCAAAGGTGTCATGCGCTTTGAAGACACTCAGACTCAGGACAAAAGGGAGCAACGTGCTAAGAGGAAGGCACGCTTGGCAAACCCTCACCATGATCAGTTACCGCCCAGAAACCTATGTCCCCACTGTGAAAGGATGTGTAGATCCAGAATTGGCCTCCACAATCACTTACGAACTCACTGTTAAAACTGTGTTTATGGAAGACAATCTTACTTGGTTACGAGTGATTGCCAAAGAAGAAGAAAGTATAGATATATAAATGCAGCTACTAGAGCCCAACTCTAGACACCACCTGGTAGCCCTGCAGCTGGAAGGAAGGTAGACAGAGAGTAGAAGCCCCGCAGCAAACTGCTAGTGATGGCTGATCCATTCAGCTTCCTCCCTGCCTTGTAGGATGCTATAGCAGAAAAAAATCATTTGTTCCAGAATGCAAAGGTCAAAAACTAACCCGATTATTGCCCTCTAAATTTGCTCAGACACACAAAGTGTGAGTATCCAACTGAACATAGTTAAAGTTTCCATTAAAATAAGAGCACCTTCTCACAGAATATTAATTTTGTTTACTGACAGCTATCATTAGTTGATGGAGATGTCGTTTTAACAAACAAAACCCAAACCTAAGCACAGGGCCATTTCTTCCCAAATCACAATGTATGGTTCTTTTTTCTTATGTCTATAATATAATTTTTGTTAAGAATAACATGAAACAATACAATACAACAAATAATGGGTACTGGTCACCAGATACAAAGCAAAATATAGTCACTATGTGTATAAGCCAGAAAATAACAGCATGTTAAGTAAAATAACCAAGCAAAAAAGATTTATGAGTTATAAGGGGTCCTGATTCCTCCTGGTGATAGTTAATAAAAGAAATAAACATGAACTACAGTAATCAGCATCAAAAGTGGCTCTTCTCTTTTTAAAGATGGCTGTCCTTTGGAACTCCCTGCCTATTAGTTGTACTGTTGCAAACATCCACTAAAACTTTTTATTATTTCCATGCAATTCTGTGTGGACATAAAAGGGTGTATCCAATGCTAGTCCTACAGAGTAGAAACATTGCAAATAATGAACATGATTAATTTTTGAAAGTAATAAAGGGATGATGGGAGGTGACTCAGTGTCTGGTGGGCACAGGTTCAACCTTTCTTTCTATTTTGGGCGAAATCACTATGCTTTTTGTCTTTCATACAGTGGAAGGGCTATGTGAAGGGATCAGCGCTGGCCTGGTGGATATTGCTGTTTGGGTTGGTACTTGTTCCGATTACCCACCTGGAGATGCTTCCACTGGATGGAACTCAGTCTCTCGCATCATTATAGAAGAACTGCCAAAATAGAGCTCTTTCAAAGATTCTCTCCCCCCTTTGACCACTTATATTTCATACCTTACATATTAACTCCATGCTTTAAATCTAGTTTTCTATGTATCAAAGTACTTGACTATAACGCACAAGCTTGTTCTACAGAAAATATCTGTAACCAATTGATTTCTTTAAAAAAAAAAAGTATATGGGTTTCTACACTTTCGGGATTTATGTACTACTTTTGTACAATTTGTAGACAATTCTTACATTTGTTAATAAAGACAACCTTTTAGAAATAACCAAGTGAAAGGAATTTTAATTTTTGTTATCAAACAGAATTTGCTCGTCTACACCTACTACCACAAATCAGTAGTTTTAATTAAAATATCACCAACTTTACATTGAAAGGGGTATGGTGAAAAACCACTTGTTCAATTGGGGGGTGCACACACAATATTTGAATTAATTTTGTATTGAATGACAGGATTCTGATGCAGATGATTTGTAATGTTAATATAAGTTGAATTCTGATTGCTTTCTAGAAAATAGCTACTTCAGGCTTAGGGGATCTGATGAGCATGTGCACACTCTTCCTTTTTCAAGGCAGGGCAAGGCCCATAGCTGTCAACTTTTCCCTTTTCTTGCGAGGAATCCTATTCAGAATACGGGAATTTCCCTTAAAAATGGGAAAAGCTGACGGCTATGGCAAGGCCACAAGTTCATTCCTTTCTGTATGCTGCCTGCCCCCACTTCCAGGCTAGCTTTCCACATACCATCTGCGGAAGAGGCAGGGCCTTTAGTCAAAGCCCATCTGGATTTAAAAAAACAAACCAATTATTTCTATCCAAGCACCATTTTAACTATTTCTAATTCACCAAGGATTTAAACTGGATATGGGTAAGAGTGCTTTAAACACTGACTGTATCTTATCCAAATAATTTATAGGCTGGAATCCATGGGGCTTGTGCTAGCATAACTGTAGACTGATGATGTGCCTTATCCCATCAAACATTTTGAAATTTTGTTCCATTTCAAAGACAGTTTCCCTGTGACGTGGGGTGGTGGTGGTGGTTCCAGAAAGCCGCATCCAAAAAAACAATTGGGTTTTCATTTTTTATTCTGCTCATAAACTAGTTAAGTTATAATTACTTACTGAGTTCCGAATAAGGACAACCACCCATTTTCAAATGACCCTTTGATCTACACATTCACTTTAGGTTCCCCCTTCTATTTGCATGTTTAAAAAATCAGTTTCTCTTAGTAGTGGCATGCAGAACTCTATGATCAATGGGTGATATCCAGTGTAAGTCATACTCAAAGTTGATCCATTAGATGAATTAAGAGCCCACTGATTTTAATGAGTCTACTTAGAAAATGTCGTTAGATGACAGCCAGCTAATGCAAACTATACTAAGCACTATGACCATAAACAAATGTTGACTCAATCATGCTTGACCTTTATTTCTATGAGTTTTAAGCTTGCAGCCCTATGCACACTTTCCTGGAATGCAAGTCTCATAAAAAATGCATATACAAACACACATAGGTTTAATGGGGATGTCAGGCTTTTGGAAGCCCCAAGAAACCCTTGGGAGGTCCCTTAAAATAGGCTCAAACTTCAGGACAGGATCTGGACAAAGTAGGTTAAATCAAATCTTGTTGATGAAAGGCATAATTTATCTTTGGTACAAAATAAGGGTCAGTCTATAAAACACTCTTTATGAAAAATGTAGTTGTTTGTTAATAGAAAAGGGCATTCAACTTCAAGACCCAGCAAGCTGATATAAGTGCAACAAAAAGAGGGAAGAATCCAAAGAGGTGCAGACTTTTGTGGCTCCAAAAGAGGACATCGTAAAGTGAAAAGGACCTTATGGAGATCTCAAGTTGGAGGGGCCACACATTAAAGTAGCCCCTTAAAGAAATCGTTTTGAGAAGAGGATGAGATCCAAACAACACCGAAGAATGAAGAGACAACACCGAAGTGTCTGAGACTTGTCTACGTAGGGTGTTTACTGTCAGCCTCATCTGCAAATCGTCCTGAAGAAAGTCAAGCACATTCTTTCAGGAACATGTGCTCTTGGTAGTGCAGCAGTGGGCAAACGCTTTTCAAGTGTATTGGAAGATTCTTACATTGGATGGTCTGCAGGATGCCATGATGGTATCAATAATAGCTGAAGATAATCCAAATTTCTTTGGACTTTGCTGCTAAAGAACCACATCAACAGTTTCAACCACTCTGGATCCTGGGGCTGATATAAACAGGTGAAGGAGTTCCAAAATCCACGGGAGGCAAGGCCAAAATAAAGCCACCAGAAAAAACTGTGCTTTCTCATTCTGAAGCTTCCGCAAGGTTTGAGCAAGGGGAATCGGGAATGCATATATAAGCCTGCTCAGCCACAGGACCAAAAGAGCATCCACTGCAGCCAGAGACTGGAATTAAGCAGAGCAGCAGGGACCTTGCTGATTCTGGAATGTTTTGCCCAGAAGAGGCTGGGTAGGCTTGGCAAGGAGCAAATATAGCAGCAGCAAGAAGACTGGTGAAATGGCTGTTGGGTGGTGAATGATGGATAAGGGGAGTCTGGAGTGGTGGAAATAGCAACTGCTTCTCATTGCCCATCCAACAGCTTTCCAGCAGAGATGGGCCCTTCCACAGTGCTTTGTTGTAGGGTTCTGGTTGGTGGTGCCTGACCATGACAAGTTTTGATGCTGGGCCTGCATTAGATCAGGCTACACACTTGAACTCTAACATTCTATTTCAAAAGCCGTAAAGGCAAGGCAACATAATAAATCTTTGCTTTAAAGACAATATAATACTTTAGCACTTTCCCCATTTTGCAGTGTGCTGAGAGACAATTATGCATTCAAAACTAACATCCCCCCCCCCCAGTTCTATACTATTGAATCCAGAAGCTTCTCAATTACATATCATTCACATTGATCCTTGGTAGTTGGGGAATAAAAGAATTTGGAAAGCTGAATTCAATGTGGATAAATGCATGCACAATTTATTGGTGAGGTATCAGGTAGAGACTGATATGCAATAATCTGAAACATGGTTGGGGAATTTATTCCATCTATTATTTTTTACACCAGAGACCCACCACTGTACATTAAGAGTCCACTGCTGTTCATATAGCAGGGTTAAGAGAGAACAATTCACTCTAGAACAAAATTTTAAAACCACATTTTGCATCTATTTTCTCAACCAGAATGTTCAGATGAGGTAATTTTCCTGGCAAAGATTGAAGATTCAATAAAGAAAAGATTTATCTAGTACAACAAAATGAGTTCTAGTTTCTATCTTCTGTGAATACCAGAAAAATAAACCAGACAGCTGTGTTGAATATCTGATTTGCTGCAGAGCCAAAAGGTGATAATGTCCTTTCCTGAAGCAATCACCAATATTTAGTTACCATTCTTCAGGCTAAGCAACAACTGGGATACTTTTTCATATACTACAAAGGTAATACAGCATGCAGGAGTGACTCTGAGAACATTAGGTATAATTCCTTTGTAAAATCCATGAACTCCTTCTTTCCTAGGGAGAAGCAGAAAGAATTTACTTGCAACTTCCATATACATATTTTATAGGGAAAAATTATTCAGCCAATTAACTTTAGATTACATTATTCTGATTTCATTGTTCTTATTATATTTAATTATTGCGGTCTTGAATATCAGTGATAGAAAGAAAGGCAAGGCATAAAAGTAGGTCTGAATCCAACTAAGTGATATTCAGAATAGGTCCACTGATTTCAATGGGTCTGTTCTAAGTTTGACTTGGCTGGATGCAACCCATAATAGATAAATAATTATCCACATATTTTTTATTCTAAATTGATCTTTTAGGTGACACTTCTACAAAGACCATCTTGAAACATGAAAACTGAATTTCTAAAGCAATACCTAATTCAGGAAAGCAATGAAAGTCCATACTGAAATAACACTGAAAGCTTATTTGCACAGAGAAGTGTTACGATCGCCTTGGATGCCTAGAAAACAGAGACTGTCCACAAATTGTCAAACTGACTTTAGCAAGATTACACCTGGCTAACAATACAAAGTTATTGTTCTCAAGTGATTTCTTAACAGGCATTTCACTTCTGATTTGATCATGCTGACACATCTTTTCTGCTAGAGCACTTGTCTGTTTTTGCTTTTTGTGGAAAACCTCTGCTGTTAGGTTTCATGGCTAAGACCTTTAAATATTTACCTTTCTGGCACATACCCCAACAAAAGATTACACATGGCCAGAGTATCTGTTGTGTACAACACCTTGTACAACAGTTCTCAATATATCTAGGGTTTTGTGACTTTATGTGACAGGCAATTTTCTCCTCTATTTTTTTGGAAACATGTAAATTATATCTCCACAGTCCTTCTGTTAACCCTCCACCCAATTTGTTGTGGGATAATACTGGAGACCTGCTTGTTATAGTGGAAGGTGGAGGAATGATGGAACTGTTGCCTATCCATAGGTAAGAGTGATGATGCAACCTGCCAAGGAAAGCAGTTAAAAACGGGGCTGGGGAAATCAACAATGAAACTCAACAGGGTTACAATAAAATTTAATCTCAGTATGTTTTAGTTGAATATCCCTACCTGTTTATACTTCACTACTTTTACAGTGCATTCCAAATCAGGTTTACTCAGTGAACTCAATGGGGCTTAATCCCAGACAAATGTGTTTAGGATTGATGCTTTAGTTTCTCTACTGCTCTCACAAACCCATTCATGCTTGTTTTGAACTTCTCTCAAATAATTATAAAGTCACCCAGCTGATATAACAGAGAGAGGAAAAGTTGAAAGCTTTATGTCTTTAAGAATGCCAAGTACATCAGTGATAACAAAGGAAGCCCTTTCATACCAGCTTTATATCTCCAGGCCTACCTCCATGTCCTACGGATGACATCGACTAATCCAGAGTATCTGTTGTGCTGATCCTGGAGACGTGCTCTCACAACCTGATAGGGATATGTAGTTGAAACTGCAAAAATTTTTGACAGTGCCGCCATTGCAATATATTCTAAAGTGCTCTAAAAACAAAATGGTATCAATATTAGCTCCTAACAAATTCACTAAAAGAAATTTTTTTTTCCACATTTTACGCGGCCTATTTCTGTCATTAAAGTATACAAGTGTTAGTAGTACTAAGTTTAAATTATAACTAGATACTTCCATTTCACAGGATGTCTTACCAATTTCAAATCCGATCGCCTGTTTCGATGTCTATTGTATTTTGATTTCAATTCTTCATATGCCATGAATTGAAGTGCTCCATGTGACGTTCCAAACAGACCAGGTACAAAGCCCTAAACAGAGTTTTTCAGACAATTTAAAATGCAGTTTCATATGAAAAGCTGAGCAACCTATGACACAAAATGTATATAAACAATGCAATATAACTTTGCAGCTATAAGTTTATAATGCCAGAATGTGGAAACTGGTTGAAATGGCCAAACACAGAAAAAATATGCATTTAAGAGAATAAAATATATGGAAACCAGTTTTCAAAAAAGAAAGAAAGAAAGAAAAGATAAAACAGCTGAGTTTTAATCCTGGCAAGATGGAGGCTCTGTGGGTGAGTAGTTCCTGTGCCTCAGAAGTTAGTTAGTTGTATAGCCTGGATGGGGTTGCACCCCCGCTGAAGGAGCAGGTTCAGTTTGGGGATACTTCTGGATCCAGCTCTGTCACTGCAGGCTCAGGTAGCCTTTGTGACTAGAAGTGTCTTTTACCAACTGCTACTGGTGTGATAACTGCAGCAATTTCTAGACCAGAAAAGCCTTCCGACAGTAGTTCATGCATTGGTTACTTCAAAACTGGATTACTGCAATGCGTTTTATGTGTGGCTTCCCTTGATCTGGAAGATGCAGTTAGTGCAGAATGCTGCAGCATGATTGCTGACAGGAGTGAGGCCTTGTCAGCATATAACACTGGCTGCTGATTTGCTACCAGGCCAGGCTAAAGGTGTTACTATTAGTAATCTAAAGCCCTTAATAACTTGCCACCAGTTTATCTATGAGATGGCTTCACCCTACATGTGCCACTCAAACACTTTGATTGACGGAATTGGCACTACTACAGGTGCCACGTAATAGTCATTCCACGTTTGTAAGAACTCAGTATTTTAGTGTGGAAACACCTACTTTAGAATTTCCTGGCTATTGGTAACATGCAGGAGCCTTCACTGGACTCTTTTCAGTGCCTGCTAAAAGCATTCTTTTTTAGACAAACCTACCCAGATGCTTAAAGAGAGAGAGCCAGTGTGGTGTAATGGATAAGAGCGGTAGACTCGTAATCTGGGGAACCGGGTTCGTGTCTCCACTCCACCACATGCAGCTGCTGGGTGACCTTGGGCTAGTCACACTTCTCTGAAGTCTCTCAGCCCCACTCACCTCACAGAGTGTTTGTTGTGGGGGAGGAAGGGAAACGAGAATGTTAGCCGCTTTGAGACTCCTTCGGGTAGTGAAAAGCGGGATATCAAATCCAAACTCTTCTTCTTCTTCTATCTCAAAGCCTGTGGTCGCTTAATCTGTCTATTGTTATTATGATAGTTACTGTGTGCCTTGAGTATCTTATACATATTTATATAGCCTTTTTTTACACACAATATAAATACTTTATTGTAATTCAACTTTTAACTTATCAAAAATACTTCCAAGTCAATGGCTAGGAGATCTAAGAAAGCACAAAGATTTTCACCCACAGAGGGAGAAGTCTCTACAGTGGTTGAGGCCCAGGCAGGTAATAGGCTGCTGCTCCCACCTGTTCAGTTCAGAAAGCCCAGAAATGGGGCATTTTGAGGAGGGGGGGGGAGTGCTAACTGGATCCAAAGCCCCATGGAGGGGCCTCATTCCTGGGTCCCTTGGGCACACCAGTCTGGAGTTTTGTTTTTTACTATGCAGTTCCAGTTAGGTGATGTCTGTGGACCAGTTGTCTGTGGTCAGGAAGCACCTTTTCCTCTGAAGACAGTCCACTAATCTAGCAAGAGGGTAGGGCTCCCAGTTCTCCCAGACCAGAAGCCCTTCACTTTGCAGCATCATGAACTGACAAAAACTACTTTCCATTCGGTCTACTCTCAAGTATGTCTTTTCCTGCTACCTATCCATTCCTATCTACTGGTTCTGCCACTACAGAACAGAATTATCCATTAACTCAGGCATAATGGCCCAAATGCTAGTCCTGACTTGATTTAGACTGAACTTCTCACATCATTTCCCACTATCTCAAGTATGGCTCTGTGACAAGAAAACCGAAAATGCTAAAGAGGCAGAGGGAGGATAATGATGATGATGATAATGCCCACTGGCAACTTTATTGCAGTGAAACTCATGTAATAACCATTCACTGATTTTGGACACAGTGGTAAAATACTATCATTGTTGTTGTTCAGTCATTCAGTCGTGTCCGACTCCTGGCCATGACTTATCTTACCTTATATAGGCCACGTACACCTTCATACTTATATATTTTGATAAGGGCATCAAGCATCCCTTTGTACTGCCTCTTTGATGAGTCAACACCAGCTTCGTACTGCAACACAAGCCGAGTCTTCGTTACCCAGATTGGGTTTGTAATGCATAGGGTCATTGCTCCTATGATCAGATGGAGAGCCGACAGTTATTTTAATGTCAACACTTTAGCATTGTGTAAAACATCCCCTCAACATATGGGCACCTACACACACCTGGCAATTTCTAATGCCAGTGAAGTTTTACACTGGCATTTAACATTCCAGGTTGATTTAGCAGTTGTTCTGCACTTACGTGCTCTGGTCCATGGGGTCACGAAGAGTCAGACACGACTGAACGACTGAACAACAACTGCACTTACCAAGAGCAGCAGATAAAAAGTATATTATGCTAAATAAATGGACCAATAGTACAGGGTACAGTGGTACCTCAGGTTACAGACGCTTTAGGTTACAGACTCCGCTAACCCAGAAATAGTACCTTGGGTTAAGAACTTTGCTTCAGGATGAGAACAGAAATCGTGTGACAGCGGCGCGGCACCAGCGGGAGGCCCCAATAGCTAAAGTGGTACCTCAGGTTAAGAACAGTTTCAGGTTAAGAATGGACCTCCGGAACGAATTAACGCAAGTTCTTAACCTGAGGTACCACTGTATTTGCAGTGTGCACTCTACCAAATACTTCTTTTTGACTCCCTATATCATGGTTTACCAACACAGCACCCACTGAAACACATGAACCTGTAGCCACCTTGCTTAGTGCCTACAAAATTCCCTTGCTGAAATTAGGGTTGAAAGTAGTCTGCTACTGTAGCCATGGAATAATTTTTAAAAGCCCAACTGCAGCACTAAGAGCAGGCTTCCTCAAACTCAGCCCTCCAGATGTTTTTGGCTTACAACTCCCATGATTCCTAGCTAGCAGGACGAGTGGTCAGGAATAATGGGAATTGTAGTCTCAAAACATCTGACTAAGAGCTTTTGGGAGTGGGTGGGTTTACAGCTGGCTAAAACAAAAGACTGCTTGCAAACTTAATTATAACACAGGAGGAACAATTTGGGTGGGGTGGAATAAGGGCCAACTCTTCCCTTTCCAGTGGTACCCTAAGTGCTTTGGAATCACCCTAGGTGTTGTGGAGGGGAGCTATCTTCCTGGAGACTGCAAGTTAACTCTTGCCTCCCCAGCTGTATGCCCCCCATACACACACACACCCCATTAGGCTTTTAAAAAAGCAAAAGCACTTTTTAAAAGCCTGTTTAACAGGAGGCAGAAAGACTGTGTTTGTACAGAGGCATAGTTCCCATGCACTTATGTGTGCATGGTTGCAGTACATGCTGCCCAATGTCTCTGGTTTGCCAATGTGCCCACAGCTTTAAAAAAGTTGCTAACCTCTTCCCTATATATTGATTAACAACTACAACAAAATACAGTATATGGGAAAGCTGGAAGTATTCGCTAATCCCACTTGTATTTTCCTCACCTGCCTCAGCAGCTGACACTAGGTGTTCAGTTGGTCCAAGACTTTCCAGCTTATCCTCTGTCTTGTAGGCTTTAATGGCATTATAGCTGCAGAGTGAAATGTTGGGATAAGGTTAAAGCTGATTACAGTGGTACCTCGGGTTACAGATGCTTCAGGTTACAGACTCCGCTAACCCAGAAATAGTACCTTGGGTTAAGAACTTTGCTTCAGGATGAGAACAGAAATCGCGCAGCGGTGGCACGGCACCAGCGGGAGGCCCCATTAGCTAAAGTGGTACCTCAGGTTAAGAACAGTTTCAGGTTAAGAATGAATCTCCAGAACGAATTAAATTCTTAACCCGAGGTACCACTGTAAGTCGTACCTTGTGTTACGAACGCTACGTGTTGTGTTCGTCATGGGTTATGAACGTGCCAAACCCAGAAGTACCGGAATGGGTTTGCGCATGCACAGATGTGCAAAATGACATTACACGCATGCGCCAAAGCGCGTCGTGCACATTCACAGATTCAGCGCTTCAGGATGCAGACCTTTCAGGTTACGAACGGGGCTCCGGAACGGATCCCGTTCGTAACCAGAGGTACCACTGTAGTTGTTTTAGCAATGTGTGAAATATATTCTGTATATCAACACACAAAGTAACACATACACATTTGAACAAACAAAAATTACACCTGCTTATCCACATTGTATATGAAATGTATAGGCTAGAAGCAAAACACATACTTTTCAAGCCCATGGGCACACATCAGTAAGTAGAAGGCTTTTCCCCATTCTTCTTTGAACAGCAGGTGTTATGTATGCCATATCACAAACTGCTTTTAAAACTTTCCAAAAGGGCTACAGTCCAAAGTCCCATGGATATATGAAACTAGAAGTTTGGTTATTTGGAATCCAATCATAATATTGTATACATAAGTTAATATTACATTGAGGGTTGTTTTTTTAAATGAGCTTTGCAACTATAATTAAAATATAAAGGATTTAAAGATTAGGCTATTATCTATACCATACATATTTATGTCCATGTGTCTGTGTATTTGTAAATATTATTTGTAAATAAAAGTTTAAAATTGAGGAACATGTTTACAAAGGTTGTGAAAGAAAAAGCTATATCTGTAAGCAATTATGCTGCTTCCCCCTCCTTGCTAACAGCTCATATTCAGTTAATACTAGAATTCAATGGTGACTAAGAGATTGCTCATTTTGCTACTGGACCTGTAAAAACCTGCAAACATGCTGATAAGGAAGCAATATTCCAAAGTTTCAAATATTAATGTAGCCTTTATTATACCAAACTTCTATACTATAAACAGTAAACAAACAAACAAACAAACAAACAACTTTTAATAAATAATAATAAATATTAACCAGACAAGAACCTTATGGACTCTAGGTGTGAGTGTAATAAGATTTGGCTGTGGCTGGCGAGCAGTAATCCAGAGCAACAGAAGTGAGCAACAGAAATCACACAAGTAAAAGCTGTTGATAATTAGTAGATTAGCTCAGTGCAATCTTCAGACTTGACCCTAGGCCTAGTGAACTTAATAGCAGATGCCCAGCTTCCCTCACTATTAACTGTAGGGATAAGATACTTATGACATAGTATGCACTACTTCATTTCATTCAATTAGGGTTAAATTAAAATGCCTCACTGGTATTCCTTGTCCCAGCAAAATTTACATTGCTTGCACTAGCAGTTTAGCTCAAAAACTCTCAAGTGTACTGCAGCCTTTGGTACAAAGGTCCTTCAAGATTAGCCTTTAAAATATTCAAAATTTGTCTTTCAAATATTATGCTGAACTGATGGTCTGAAAAAGATTGACCTAATATGACTACTGAGAACCATTACAGCAGATCCCAGATTTTGCTTATAGAAATAGTCCTCACTTCCAGTCTAGAAAAAATTACATTGGCTTGGTTGGCTTCACCCTCTAAGGTCCAAAAAACAAAATCTGCAGTAGTTACGATTAACACAAAACTACAATAGCATCTGGCAATAGCATGAATAGAGTAATAGAATCACAGAATTGTAAAGTTGGAAAGGACCCCGATGGTCATCTAGTCCAACACCCTGCAATGCAGGAATCTCAACTAAATCATACATGACCATCCAACCTCTGCTTGAAATCCTCCAAGGAAGGAGAGTCAACCACTTTTCATTGAAGTCTGCTCCACTGTCAAACAGCTCTTATTGTCAGAAAGTTCTTCTGATGTTTAGTTGGAACTTGAATCTATTGGTTTATATTATATATTCTTTCAGTTTGGCTGCATCATTCTAGGCTGTCATGATTAACAAGTAACAACAGATATTGATATTTAACTAGCATGTCTTAAAACACATATTTTGTTATCCACTTGTGGGATATGTGAAACATTTACATAGGATCCTTCTTACTTTTAACCCCTGTGATCAAGCAAGCTAAAAAGGATGGGTGGTATTCAAAGCTAGTCCTACTCAGAATATACCTACTGAAGTTAATAAACATGATTAACTTCAGCTTATTAATTTCAGTGTAAAGGTAAAGGTACCCCTGACCATTAGGTCCATTTGCAGATGACTCTGGGGTTGCGGCGCTCATCTCGCTCTATAGGCCGAGGGAGCCAGTGTTTGTCCACAGAGAGCTTCCGGTCCTGTGGGCAGCATGACTAAGCTGCTTCTGGCGAACCAGAGCAGCGCACGGAAACGCCGTTTACTCTAAATACATTTGGTTATATTCAGCTAAGGTGTAGTTAATGTGCAAGATACATTTCAACTACTGTATATATTTGAACAGAATAGAAAGTAGTTTAAACTTACAAGAAAAAGTAGAGGCCCCAAGAGGCACCTGCTCCCCATATGTTTGGAGTGACCCCTTGATACAAGCCACGTAAACCTTCATGCTTCCAGACGGTTGTCAGGCAGTGCAGGATACCATTGTATTTCGGTCTCAGCTCCAAGCCATCACTCACTACACAAGAAACAACGGGAGATTAGTCTGAAGAAAGCACATTTGAGTTAAGTGAACAACACAGTATGCAAAAGTGAGACACTGCAAGAAGCTCTTTTGTGAGTGAAAAAGTTAATTAGCTATACACGCTGCACTTGCTACGAATATGGTGAATCCAATGACCTATCATTATTTCCACGTGGGTTGGAAATGGAATGACAAACTTGAAAAGTGGACACTCTGCCCTAACTCATTTAGTGGGAATATCTGAAGAGGAATTCCACGTGTGCTCTGCTGAGTGTCCTTAAAAGCCTCCTCACTGCCAGAGTTAGATCATCCCCGGCTATTTCTATTTTAAATTACACTAATCATTTCAATAAATTACTTGTACGCTTACTGTACAAATTAGCACGTGCAAATCGATGCCCTCTATTGGCAGGAAATGGAGCTGCCACGTCGCGCAGGGAGAAATTGTGGGGGAGGGTCAGTGGCCGTCGGTCCGGCCGATGACGTCACCGACGGTGGGAGTCGTGACCGTTGGTACGGCCTATGACGTCAGCAACAATCGGTGCGGCGCAGGGAAGAAGGGCGGGAAGGATACGGAGCGCCTCACCTGCGAAGCGGATCTTCACCAGGTCGAGCGGGTGCAGCACCAGCGTGGAGATGACGCCGCCGCTCAGCCCGGCCACCAGGTTCTCATAATGCACGTGCCTGAACAGAGACCGCGCTGGTGGGGCCGAACCCGTCGTCGTCGACGACGCAGACCCTGCCACGGTGCATGCTCGGCTCTGCGCGCCTGGGATGGCGGCAGCAGGATTCATGGACGAACTCCTAGGATATATTTCGATTTAATAATAATTGCAATAAATAATAAACCCCTACGCATACCCTAGCCAGTAACGTGAGTCGGCTGAGGTAAACTGCCCTTTGACCTGCGAGGCACTTGCCTCGTCCTATAGGGGAGCAGCATCTGGTCTCTCCCTCCGGGCTGCTCCAATCATATCGCGATACTGACGGCCGTGCCTCTCTCGGTGGGCGGGTTTAGTGCCTTAGCTCGCCCTTGCTCACGTGACCAGGGAGCTGCCGGTTCCTTGTTCACCCGCCCGCTAGTAGAAGTTCGTGCCCACAGTGACTCTCTCGACCCGGAAGTGATTCCTGGCTTTTCTTAGTTTCTACCTGGTCCATGTGGGCTGCTGGAGGGTAGCGGAGAGAACCGTTTCTTCCGCCATCCCCATCCCGACGCCCTCAGTCGCAGACGATGAAGGTGAAGGTGTTGAGCCGGAACCCGGATGATTACGTGCGAGAAACCAAGCAGGACCTTCAGCGGGGTGAGAAAGGGAGTTATTCGAAAGGGCGGACGGGTTTGTTTGTGTTGAGGAGGGAGCGTCGGTTCTTAGGAAGCCAAGTTAGCCAAGCCGCACAGTGGGATTTGGCTCCTCTTGCGTTGCCAGAGTGGCTTCCAACACCTGAAGGCGACTCCCGAGTCAGGCGGAGTTTCCCTTTTCCCTTTTTTGCATCGTGCGCCTCTTCAGGCTGAGAGAGAGATCTCTGCTGGAAGGGTAATCGGGTTGAGAGTTGTACTGCGTACATACCACACACTTAAAGCACATGGCATCTTCCAGAGAGTCACGGGAACTGTAGTTTGTCCAGGGTGTTGGGACTTGGAGCTCTGTGAGGGACAAACTGCGGTTTTCTTTCTTTCTTTCTTTTTCTTGGGGTGGGGGAAGGGGGAGTCCTGTACTTTTAAAGCATGGTTCGTACACAGCTGTGCACTGTGCCCATTATCCAAAAACCACGACCGAAATTAGGGAGGGAATTCTTTTATACGTGTGAAGTAAAATTGGGTGAAGAAAACCTATGGAGTGCTGAGCACAGGGGTCTTCCCTTTCCCTTGCCTTCCTGTGACTTGGGTTGCATCTCGTTTGCAGTCATAAGGCCTGTGCCATTTGCCCAGGTTGTCGCTGCATGGTTGCTGGCACAATCTGGGGCTTGTGTGACATTATGGTAAATTCTAATCGCATTGCACAGAGCACTTGGATTATTGCAGTGTATTCTGTGTGGGGCTACCCTCCAAGACTGCCTTGAAATTGCAACCAGTGATGCGGCAGCCTGATAATTAACCAGGACAGCTAGAAGGAAACAAAAAACACCAATCCTAAAAGCAGTGCACTTGACTGCTTATGTGCTACCAGGCTCAACAACATTCTGGTAATGGCCTATGAGGCCTACATAGTTCAGGGCTCTAGCCTCTTTCAGTACCAGTCAATTTGATCCTTAGAGATCATTGCTGGGGTGCTGGGGGAACACCCTTTTCATGGGCCTCCCAAGGGTCTTCTCTGGTGGCATGCTGACTTTGGAAAGCCCTCAGCTTGTCCCCCTCCTTGCTTTACATAAATAGATGTCAGTTAAATACATTTTTTTCTGGTTTTCCTGAATTGAAGTTAACTTTGTTTTAATACTTAAGAGCTGCAGATGGTTTTTTGGTGTGTTATAATGGTTCTGAGGTTTCGGGATATTTTGTATGTTGGATATGTTTTATTTATGATACATATTTTATGTTTCATATGTTATTGTATATTACTCTAGGCTCCTTTGGGAGGAACGGTGATTTAGAAATGCAACTAACAAAAAAATAAGAAATTTGCTGAAATATTGGATATAATTCCTGTGTTCTACATTCTCTGAGCAGTGTGGTTGTTTGCCTGATCACCAGTTTATTGAAATCTCAATTTACTAAATTAAATGGATTGTGTATGTAGTGACTGATAGATTTAAAAAAAAAAGTTTGAGGGCTGTTTATGAACAATATATGTTCATTTAAACAGGATTCTTAATTTACTCAAAGCTAGTAAGGCTGATCCAAAGTATGAGAACATTTTTGTTTTCCAGCATAGTGGTATCTTATTAACTAGCTACATAAAAGGCAAGAGGAAGCTTTATGACAATAATCTTCTCTGTTGTTTTGTATGTTTGTATGATTATCTGGTTTATAGTTCCACGGAATTATGATCCTGCATTACATCCCTTTGAGGTTCCACGGGAATATACTCGGGCACTAAATGCAACAAAATTAGACCGTGTTTTTGCTAAGCCTTTTGTTGCATCATTAGATGGCCACAGGGATGGTGTTAACTGCATGGCTAAGCATCCAAACAGCTTGTCTACAGTTTTGTCTGGAGCATGTGATGGAGAGGTATGTATAATTGGATAAAAACAACAACCATAAAGTGTCAGATCATGTTTTTACTGTGGTTATTTGATTCTGCAAGAAATAGAACCCTGCATTTCAGTTATGTGTGTGCCTATAACTATGAGCAAGACTGCACTCTCAGTTTTAGTGCTTAGGTGCTATGCCCTGAAAAAAAGGCTTATTTAATGGAAACAAGCTATATTGGATTAAGGATATTTCAACTGTTGCTCTTGTTTCCTAGTGTATGTTCTCCTTCCCTCTTGAGACAAGGTATTTGGGGAGAAGAGTAGGAAGGAAGCCTGTGACTTCAGGAAGTAATGATCCAATCATAGCATGAGGGATTGGATAACAGTAACTGGGTTGGTTTCAGTTGGTGTTTCCTGTGGATATAGCCATGGAAGGTGCCTAGTCCTGCAATCCTATATACAGGTAAAGGTAAAGGGACCCCTGACCATTAGGTCCAGTCGTGTCCGACTCTGGGGTTGCGGTGCTCATCTATACAGGTACTAGGAAGTAAATCCCACTGACCTCCATTGGGACCTGTTCAAAAGCTAAATTATAACATTAAGTCTTAAAAACTGAACCACCAATTAAAAGCTACCAGTTTAACGCAAGTCATTCAAAGCTCCTCTGGCCAAATGGTCTGTTTTATTTGTCTGGTTTCTACCCACAATTTTTTAAAAAATATTTTTTTATTAATTTTCACAATTAAACATTATCATCACACAAGTATAAAAAGAGAAAATAAACCAAAAAAGGAAGATAATAATAAATAGGAAAAAATGAAAATAAAACATTTTCACACCATAATAAATTCATATTTTAGGATTACTTAGATCCCTCAACTTCCCCCACTCCCTTCCCTGGTTCTCTTGTATTATCTTAATTTATACATATGTCAGTAATTTCTGGTTTCTATCCACAATTGAGCAGCTTCCTGTCTTTTGCTGGCTGAAATATTGAAATAATGTTATAGTAGGATCATCGATTTTACTAATTCAATCTGAGCTTAATGCAATTTGCCAACAAATAAGAAGAAAGGGGGCTGGAAACCTTTGCTTACTGGGCTCTGGATGCTTTCACGAGATCATATGCAATCATCCAAGATCTCATGGGAGCCTCCAGAGTCCTCATGTGACTGTCCCAGAGCCCAGCAAGCAAGGTGGAGGGCTTAAAAGCTATTTCCGTAAAGGGTTTACTGGGCTCTGGAGACTCTCTCAAGATATTGTGGGGCCATCTGAGATGTTGGTGGCTGGGGCAGTTCTGGGGCTCATTCTGACTTCATATGATTTTACCTTACATGCAACCCCAAGGAATGTAACCTTCACATAAGTTGTGATCACACTGTCTTGATCTCTAGATTTCAAAAGGGCATCAGACCATTTTGTAATATTGTTCCAAAACATAGTATTAATGCTTAATTGTTCAATAACAACATATTGCTGTTTGTTTCCAATAGGTTAGAATTTGGAACTTGATGAAGCGTGAATGCACCCGTACATTGCAGGCACATGAGGGCTTTGTGAGAGGAATGTGTACCCGTTTCTGTGGTACATCTTTCTTCACTGTAAGTATAATAGTGGGAATTATGGAGAAAGATTCAAATGCTTGGTATACTTCTTTTTCTTTGTTACTTTCCCCCATTCTGCATTCTGTTTTCTAAATAATAGAATCAAGGACAGTCATACCTCATGTTGCGAACGCTGCAGGTTACAAGTTTTCGGGTTGCGCTCCACGCTGAACCCAGAAGTACCGGAATGGGTTACTTACGGGTTTCGGTGCATATGCAAAAGCGCCGAATCGCAACCCATGTGTGTGCAGATGTAGCGTTGCAAGTTGCGGGTGCACCTCCTGCACGGATCCTGTTTGCAACCTGAGCGTCCACTGTACTTTTATTTTATGACTCTCACTTACTACTGCAGCAGCTTATTTTTTATCTAGTTCAGGGGCAGGGAATCTCAGGCTTGGGGGAGCAGGTCAAATGCAGCCTTCCAGCCCTCTTTCACTGGCCCTTGGGTCTCTCCCCACTCTCCTTAAGAGCTTTTGCCTGGCTGAAATCTCCTTGAACTGCAATAATGCTTTTGCTTGTCTGGAGGTAGAGGTGTTTTTGTAGAAACCTCTTGACTTTTGTGTGGGTGGAATGCAACCTCTTGTACAAAGGTGAGAGTTATTATGCCCATTTTTGCCTCTGAGTGTACCCAAAAAGTTGAGCATGACGGAATGTGATCCTGCAGACAGAAGCAGGTTTCCCACCTCTTTAGGCTTTACTCTTCCATACTAATGCTACTTTCTTGGAGCATAAAGCAAGCCCAGGGGTAAGCCAGTCCTCCAAACCACTCCTGCTATTTCAGAAATCTGCTGCTTTCTTTGAGTTGAAGAGCAGGCACAGTGTTCAAACAAATGTGTTCTCTGTTTGAAAAAGCTACAGATTTACATATCCTCTTATTTAAATATCCTCTGGTATCTGAAGAAGTGTGCATGCACACGAAAGCTCATAATAAGAACAAACACAGTTGGTCTCTAAGGTGCTACTGAAAAGAATTTTCTGTTTTGTTTTAAATATCCTCTGTCACTATTGTAAGTCCAGTCACTCAGTACAGGTAATTCTTTTGCCTCTAGCAAACAGTTCAATAAAGTAATGGAGTCCTTGCAGTACACTTCAGCATAGTTAAATACAATCCCTCTTTAGTACAAACACCTATCTGTTGATGACTATTGTGAGACTTAAAATGATTTTATGGATATTTTTTAATACCTGTTGTGAAGCCTAATCCAATTTGTATTTAGACAAAAGTAAGTCCCTGCATTGGATTTCAGTCTTGGGATAGATGTGCAGGAATATTTGCAACACTGTTAGAGCTAATAGCTCTTCTTCTTTCATTATTTACTTTTCACAATTTGCAGTTTTCACTATGCTATTTACAGAAATACAGTTGCTTTCATAGCTCTTTTCCATAGAACTTTTAAAATGTTTAGGCATGCAGCTGGAAGTAGAATAGATTTTTCATACTGTCAGTGAGTGAGGTCCCAGATAAGGAGAATTGGCAATTTTAATCTCTGTTGGAAGCTGCCCAGAGTGGCTGGGGAAACCCAACCAGATGGGCGGGGTACAAATAATAAATTATTATTATTATTATTAATGACAAAATATGCAGAGTTAGCGGGTCTAACAAGTAAAATAAGAGAACGAGAAGATCAAGTATATAAAGAGCAATGGAAAAATCTTGTGGAGTATTTGGATACAACTGTAAACATGTGAAAGTAGGATTAAGGTAAATTCAACAATATAACACATAACAAAGGAATAATGAAGATATAAGGGAGCTATATACAAGAATAGGTGGGATAGGTGGGAAAATTAAAGGAACCAGGGAAGGGGAAGTTGTAAATGACTGGTGTGTGTGTGTGTGTGTGTGTGTGTGTATATATATGATAAATTTGTCATTCAGTCTGGAAGAAATGCAATCTGGCACCACATTTATCATCTCCATCACACTTTTAATTTGTATACAAATTTTTATTTTACAATTAAGATTATTAATTTCTATTTTACAATACCCAAGGCGGTTTACAGGCTGAAGAAACAAAGAATGCACACCTTATAACAATCTAATCCAATATAAAAATGTGATAATAAAACATAACTTTAAAATAAGCAACTTATATCAAATAAAGTAATATTCAACAATCCATAAGAATAGTATAGAATAATATTAAATATCACCATATAAAAATTAGACAGAAATCTACTCTTAACAATTATAATAAATAATTTCTAAACTATAATCAAGAATACAACAGCAGGTCACAGTGCATTAAATAATACAATACAAATTGAGAAGCAGAGACTGGAGGGTGGGGCAAGGCAGGTGGAAGAAGGTCTTGCCTGATGAAGTCTCTCCCCTCACAGTTCTTCCTCCAGGAAGTAAATTTAAGATTGACGATGCACACTTGTTACTTTCACATAAACATCAGAAGGATTTAGTTGTAACTCTTACTATGAATATAATGTTTTCTCCAAAATCATTAGGTTGGTGATGATAAAACAGTGAAGCACTGGAAAATGGAGGCGCCAGCTTATGGGGAAGCAGAAGAACCGCTGAATACAATTCTTGGAAAGGTATTACTTTATTCATTGTCCTGTTTTGCTCTCCCTTTCCCTCTATGTTTAAAGATTCAGATTAAGGTATTGTTTTACTGGAATATGAGCGAAAAACTATTGACCTTGGATCTGTAGTGCTATGTCAAAGATGATGTAGGTGTCACTGAATGCTGTTATCAGACAATATTCCCATAAGCTTAGTGCCCTTGCAGTGCTGGTACAAAGCCAATGTATGGGTTAGTTTATTTATTAGATTTTTATATTGACCTTCAACAAAAATGGTCATGGGTTGATTTACAAAAAAAGAGAAAAGAAGCATAATACATTATAATTATAACCAAAATCATTAAAATAATTATCATAAATTACATAAATGGCATAAAACACCATAAATGTGAATTGCTGCTGTCTCTTGTACCTGCTGGCACTAGATGCAAGAGGGTGATGAGGCAAGGGTGTTTTCAAGCCTCCACCCTGCCTTCACATGTTCCAGCTGTCACTCCGCTGCTGAAATTCTGGGTCACAGGAGGTTTCAGAAGAAAGAAATCCTGCTCAGCAATGGCTGCTGAAGCAGGACTCCCTTACTCTGACTGTTTTAGATGTCTCTTGTGGCTCCTGGCATTGACACTAAGCACAAAACCCTCTGAGTATAAAACCAGCAATTCATTGTCAGTACTGTTTTTTATATTTGCATTTTAAAGACTGTGTACACTGGAATTGATCACCATTGGAAGGATCCTGTTTTTGCTACTTGTGGTCATCAAGTTGATATCTGGGACGAACAGAGAACCAGTCCTATATGCTCTTTGATGTGGGGAGTCGATAGTATAAGCAGTGTCAAATTCAATCCAATTGAGGTAACAACTTATTTATATATATTCCACTGTAAGTACTGTCACTAAATGTTTTAGTACCAGCAACATAGTGTCGCTGTATAAAATGCAGTTGTATATCCTGTCAGAGGAATTGGAGGATAACTTGGGTTCTTAAAGGCGAAGGAAGACAATGAGTGAGGAGGGTTAAAAGACCGCAGAAAGCACAGGCAATGGCAGACCTTCTTGTCTGTGCTTGTTGCAAGTAGATTTTGAGGAAGGATTTTGGAAGGGGAGAAATGGGCAGTGAGGAGGTGGGGGGTAGATGTTCACAGAAAAGGCAGTTGCAAAGGGAGCAGAACACAGTCTTGGGTGAAAAGGTAGAGATGTTTAAAACTAAAAGTATTAGATTTCCCAATTGTAAAGTAAGATGGGGTCATTAACCCTAAAAAGAGCATCTGTTAACTATACATATCCAAGGATTGCACTCATTGCATACACTGAGCAGTTTTAAGAGTTCCCCTGTCATTCCTTCCACCCACTCAGACTACTTTTAGATTCTCCTAGGTTTTAAAATCAGTTTAAAAGCATGGGATCTGGGAAATGACTTGAGCTTTATCCCCTCCACATTATCTTATTCTTTTTTAGCAACAGTAGATTAAATAAGATAGCTTATGTACTGCCTCTGAAAATTACACTGTTTAAAAGATAGGGCTGCTGGTTTAAACAAGTCCTGTATATATTATACCTTTTTCAGTTAGCACTTAACAATTTTGTTTAAGATTTTATTTTATTTTTTGCTTGAAGATATTTACATTATTTGATATGCAACTAATTTTTCAGATGTACCTTTTGGGAAGCTGTGCTTCAGACAGGAATATTGTGCTATATGACATGAGACAATCAACAGCATTGAAGAAGGTAATGCATAATCTTTAAGATCCTGTGACTGAAGTGTCTGTGTATGCATTCCCTGCACACGCCTTTTCATTTTGGATGGGAAGTTACCTATTAAATTCAACTGCTAAGTAGCTCCATAATTTTCACAGTGCTCGGTTGGATGGAAGATTCTTTTAACAGAATTCTTTGACATGTAGCATATAGAAAATGTAGCTTTTCTGAGATCACTTTAGGCCAGCATTGAGAAGCCTTTGCCCAGAAGGCTGTTTCCCCCCACATCACACCCAAATAAGGTGCAAATAAGGCAGGTAAATATTTGACTACAAAGGAACAGTTGGCACCCTTGAAATGTGCTCCCAAATGTTTCTTGGCAAGCGGGGATTTCCTTTGGATAAACAGGACTTTTCTAGCTGGATAAATGGGTCTTTACCACAAGTCTTCACTTGCTAGGGATTTAGTCTTGTTTTAAAAGTATTTGTTGTTTTTGTGTTTTAAAGTGTTTTAAATTTTATGTAAATTGCCTTGAGGTGGTGGCTTAAAAGGCGATTAATAATTTAATGATAGTGCAAATAATCATTATAATAATGTGGTGCATTTTATATTTGACACTGGGATAGGTTCCACTGGGGAGCTCCCACGCACAACCAATCCCTGCAGAAAGTGGGGCTTGCAGTCATTGCTGATAAACTGATCTGTACTGACGGCAACCCCTACAGTGTTTGGCTGTGCTCCAGAGTTGCCTATTGGGAAGCTCCAACGGCATCTTATCCCTGTTGAAAGCAGAGGATCAACTAAAGGGATCTTTCATAGTAAGCTGTCCTGAGTTCAAGCTGGTCTACTTTCAACTGATGCCATGGTGATGTCAGGTGATGGATGGGTGAGCACCCACCTATCAAAAGTAGCCTGTGCAGGGAGGGCGGGGTAGGGGAACACCTGTTGGGCTGTATCCAGTTCCCCACTCCTGCTTTACACTACTGTAGCAAGACAGTGGATGTATGAAGAATGCTTTGAACACAATACCTACCCTTGGAACTCTTTGCCTGTTGAGATCAAGTAGGCACCTTCACTGCACTCATGCCTGCTAAATACATTCTTGTTTAGACAAGCCTACCCAGCAGCTTAGAAAGTTGAGGTCATTATAATCTGTTTTAGTATCATAACTTATGTATTTAAAAAAAAAAGTTTTTAAGTATTGCTGTATGTTTTTTTATTTTATTGTTTTACCTTTTTATACACCACTTTGAGGTTTTTATAATCAAGTGGGATGTGTGTGTGTACACACACATTAAAAATAGTGCGAATTTGGAAAGGACCGTACCATGGGCACCTCTCCATACCCTTATGTGTCACACTTCCTTATACTAATTTCTGTTTCTCTTAGGTTGTGAGTCAGCAAGCTGGAGTCTGGCTTTTTTTAAACCTGTGTAAAACACTTAGCCTCTCTTTTTCAGAAATGTCATTGCTATGGAAATGGAACATTTCAATATACAACATTGTCTGTGGATTAGAATAGATCATACAACACAATTGAAATTTTGTTTGTGTGGTTCAGTTCATGGTGTGGTTTGTTCAGTTATCTATATATATAAAACCCAAGTGTCTCTGCGTCCATTCCATGTGTCTCTGGGTTTGCGCTACTGCGCATGTGCCCCACGGACACATGGATTGGAGCAGAGAGATTGGGCCGGGAGCAGCGGCGGCAGTTGAAGCGGGGCGGTTGAATCAGAATGCCGGCGCTCCAGAGGACGAGGGGAGGCCGAGAAGGGAGGCCACGCTGCCACTCTCGCTGCTGAAAGCTGGTTGTTGTTGCTGCTGACCCCCTCCTGCCCCGTTGGCCTGCATGGTGCTGCTGCTGCTGCCGCTGGCTCTGAGGGGGTTGGCAGCGGGGGGGGGGCGAGTCTGGCGGAGAGCGAGGGGGATGGGGGCGAGGTGAGGCCTGCTCTGCCCGCGGAAGCCCCAGGCTCTCCTGCTCCCGCCGCCGCCGGGGAGGCCCGCGCTTTCTCCCGCGGTGGCGGGGAGGCTCCGCCGGTGTCCAAGTCAGAGGAGGAGGAAGCAGAGGCCAGAGTTTCCTCGCCGAGAGCGGCCGTGGTAGGAAGCCGGGGGGGGGGGGAGTGAGGAAGGGGAGGTGGGGTGGGGGAGGTGGCGGGGGTGAGGAGCGGGGTGGGGGGAGACTTCGGGCAGCCGGGCGAAACTGCTGAAGTGGCGGGTGTGCGCGGGCACGCGCCGGGTGCGCGCTCGCGTGCACTTCTCTTCTTCCTCCTCCTGGCCAAATTTGCAGGACTGTCTCTGCCCTCCGGCCCCCCCCCCCCCCTTCCAGAAATGACAGCGTTTCACTTTTTCGTTGCTTCTTTCGGCAACGGGCTTTAAATAGCTTCCCAGTCATTTTCTGCAAAGCGGTCTCTCATTGCGGGGAGAGCTAATTCGGGCAAACTTCTTTTTGTGAACAACAACCGACCCCCCCCCCCTGCAAATAGCAAGAGCCTGTTTTCCTTTCTCTGCGCTGCCCGGTTAACCCTTGAATGGCTCACCTTTGTGCCCCTTGGTCAGGAAGCCCTGCCTGGGTTTGGGCGCTCCTCCCCACAAGCGGCAGCCTTGCCCATCCCTCCCCAGGGGGATAGTAGTAGTTTTGGGGTGCTACCGGGGAGGCGTCAAGAGCCCCACACCCCCCCCCCCCCCGTCAACCGAAAAACCGTGGCTGATTCTGCCAACAGGAAAGGAAATTGAAGCACTCTCTCTCTCTCTCATTCGCACACAAACACACAGAGAAATGGTTGCAAGATGAAGAGCCCCCCCCCGGGGGGGGAATTCCCCAAGGGTGTTTGGGGGGTGCCTGCACAGGTATTTCTTGCAACCCCAAAATGCCACACTCAAGAAGCGAATTGCATTTATCTGTGCCAATAGCCCCTCTGTACTTGGGAAGCAAGAATTTGCAGCAAGAGGGAGAGAGAGAGAATGAGAAACAGACTTTTATTTTTGTACTGTAACAACTCTGTTTTTAAAAATGTTTGACCACATATGTTCTAGCGCCCGTTATTTTAATGGGCTTAAACCACTAGTTTGGTAAATAAATGGTACAAGATCATGCTATGCAAATAGTCCCCCCCCCCTGAAAATGAGATATTAGAAGCCTCTTCAAGGTTCAGTAAAGGTGAAAGGTATTCACTGACTGAGGATAACAAACTTCCTTATTTGGCTTACAATATCTCCCAGCTGTCACTACTGTTGCCTTTTAGAGTGGGACCGTATAGCATATGGACTGCTAAAGACTTTTCAACTAATCAGCCTTCTGCCAAGTAGGGGTCTGGCTAGAATAAGTTGTCAGTTTTATCCCTTCAGCAGAGGATCAGGGCAGTCTCTTTTCATTGCCATCTGGCTTTTTTTAAAGCCTTGTTACAGAGTTTCTGATCAGCAAAGCAAATTACTACCAGTATGTTCCAGGGTCTGCATTTAAACCAATTAACACAATTTCACAATATCTACCCTTCCAATATCTACCCCAAATAAAAGAGGAGTCTCCAAACCTGTAGATTTCATTGGTGAACTACAGGTACATTTCATTGGTGAACGATTACCTCAGTAAAGGAATTGTCATATGAGAAAAAAAATATTGTGCATTATGGTTCTTCTGATAGTTGTAGAAACCTAGGTGAGTTTGAGATCATGGGACCTGTATTTTTTGAGTAGTCCTGGCTTTTGTGAACAATAATCCATTGGACGAATAGACTTGATGATATCCTGTCATCTTGTCCATTCTTCTTTTCAGAGGGTTGCTACTGCCATGAATACCTTATTTTGAATCTGCAATTCTTGGGCTGCATCTTGGGTAGTTTTTTTTGTTTTTTTACTGGTCAGTTTCTTTACATGTGCTCTGTTTTTGGTAAATTCTTGATGCTGACACCAGCATATTCTACACCTTGCACAGGCATGTTGGGAACTTGTGGAACTTGTACCAGTTGTTAATACATCTGTATAACTTCTAGTGATTATCTAATAAATGTTTGAAAAAACATTTAATTTCCTCAGGTTATCTTGGATATGAGAACAAATACGCTTTGCTGGAATCCCATGGAAGCTTTTATTTTCACTGCTGCAAATGAGGACTTCAAGTAAGAATTGTTGTTGTCTTGCTTGCTCTCTGTTTAGACTTCTGTAGTTATTCAGAGCATTTGTAATTTTAAGTTTTGACTTCTGATTTGTGTAAGGATATGATTTTTATAGAAGTTATAAGGAGGCTGTTGGATTTTAACTTTTATCTGGAATCCAAAGAGCTACTTATTTAAATTATTTTTACTTGTTGGTTTTTCCATCTGTGTGGACCTTCAAGATGTCCAATATATGATAATCAATTTGGCAATTCCTTCAGGAAACCTTGGAGGAGGGAAATGGAAAAGAAAGCAAAGCAGAAACAAACAATGCCTGGATGAAATACTGGGCTCATAGTAGATGAGGGGGTTCAATAGATCATTGCACATATGTCAAGATGAAGCTTACTCAGAGCAGAATTGGTCTCTAAGGGCGAAATGTACTACTGGGGCCCAATGGGCACCTGCCATGCTTGCTTTGTAATTTATTTGTTCAGAGGAATGTACAAGAGAAAATACAAAAATAGAAAAATTACTCCAGTCCTTTTAAATTCTTTTTTTATTATGACACTTCATGATACAGGCAAAATGCTCTATCAAAGTCAGACATGTGGGTACAAAGATTTTGAAAATACATTTGATTATGCTAGTATTCAGCCCCTGGAAATGAAGCTTTACCTGAGCAATTGAACATAATGGAATTAAGTGTAAAGTGTTAACTTCCTTTCTTTCGCAGCTTATATACTTTCGATATGCGATTTCTTGACAAGCCTGTAATGGTTCATATGGATCATGTGTCTGCAGTCCTTGATGTGGATTACTCTCCTACTGGGAAAGAATTTGTGTCTGCCAGCTTTGATAAATCTATTCGCATTTTTCCAGTAGACAAAGGTCATAGCAGGTCAGTGATTTTACACATAGGCTTCTCATGGGACCCCCTCCTCCTTTCCTGCCATTCTTAATGCTCTCATTAACTTATTTAATGTGTTTATTATCTTGAGGAAGGATATATCCTCCTACCAGTAGTTGTTTGTTGCTTGCACTGAAAAAGTAATAATTCACAGCTGTTGAATTTCCAGTTGAATTGTCCAGTATTTCAGTACTTCCAATTCGTTAGAATGTATATTGAATTTACAAACTAAAATCGATTGGGTTCTAAATCCTACTTTAGACTAGCCTAATGACGGGCTCACTCAGTGGGATTTTTGCTTTTGCAAATCCACTCTTTCAAGAGTCTTGTGTCATGTATAATGGTGAGCTGCTCAAGAAACAAGTCTCTGTGTGGAGTGACCTTATTTCTTATGCTATCTGTCAAATTCCCCTGTGGGGCTGGGAGAGGTCAACATCTGACACACTGGCAGGGTCCACTTCCCTACCCCTACTTATATAAAGTAGCTCTGTTTTCCTTCAGAATAAAGCTTTGCCTCTCAGAAGTTCAAAATATTATAAAAATACACAATTAAAGGAAACAGTTAAAATACAATATTGACAGACTGTGTTGAGACACAGTAAAGTCATTCAAACTCAAAAAATAATGTATATGTGTATTAGTTGGCTTCCAGGATCCACATAACCTCTTTAATGATATCATTTAAAAAAAACCCATGAGTTTTGCATAGAAGTAATATTTTACTTATCAAAGGCACATTGCTGAACTTATTTGTCTAATCCAGGAGGCTTCTTTCACAGTCCCAGGGGCTCATAAGCCATGGCATATTTTATGTTCCTAATTAAGCCCTGAATGTGAAACTTGAGAAGACAGAAGAAATAAGAGATACTCTGTTTATTAAGTTCATTAAAAGCCCTTGGCAAATGAACCAGATGTTTGTGTGATTAAATGAAAGAATCAAGTTATTCACCCATATGCTATTGTATTGCTCTTGTCCTCAGAAGAGTGATTTTTCAAAACCTGTGACACAAGCAAATGGCACAAATAAAGTATTATTATTTTTTTTTTTTAAAAAAGAAAGGGTTAGGTCAAAGACGCATCTGAAATTGCATACAATTATTTTCTTCCAGAGATCAATAAGGAGAGTAGAGGGCACAATAAAGGCCTTTTCTATACTTTTATAAGAACGGCATGACTGCTGTTAAATATGTCATGAAACTAATGATCTAATATGTTAAGGAGTGATTGGACCATTCTTTTAAAAAAAAACAAGCAAATGGGAGACTTGCTATTTAGTTACTCTCTTTTGTCTACACAATATATGAAAAACAGTTAATCTCAATAAATTGAATTTGTTGTTTGTTATCATACTATGGTGCACAGCCCAATACTTGTGGGGCTCTGGCTTGGTTGTGAGGTCCTCCTGAACTCCTGAACTCGTGTATATAAGCGTGCACACATGCACATACTTCTTTTCAGGCAAACCTCACAGAAAATATTGGTTGTGATTCAGTATAGCAGAAGAGGGTATCCACTACAATCCCCTGTGCACCCCCAAAATATGCTCTGGTGCTTTGGGAGACTCCTCTTGGGCAGATTTTTGGGGCATGCAGGGACTGGAAGGGGAGAAGAGAAACCACAAGCCCAATTGCACAAGCAGATTTCCATCAACTAGAGGATGAATATTGTTTGATGTTGCCTACTGTTTATAGTTGAAACTATAAGCACCAATTAAAATTATATAACACTATATGAGATAAATCTATATAATAAAATGGCCAAGACATACTTCAAAACAGCATCTCCCTTCATCTCGGAGCAAGATTTTTTTTTTTTTTAGTAGCCCTGTGGTGGCAGTGAATAATAAAATAAAGCTATGAATATGTATTAATGATTGTAATGTGCTTTGGTTGCATTCCAATCTTAATTGAAAACAAATTAGACTACTGGGGACATAAGCAAAGTCTCAATGTAAGTAGTAATTATCAACTGTTCTATGTCTTATGTATTTATTTTTAAACAGTTGACATGAATGAAGAAAAAATATAGGTTACAATAAACAATATAACCAAATGAAAATAATTGTAAATTGTACATAGTTGTTAAATAATTACAAGATGGGTACTCTGCGCCTTTATAAATATTTTAAAGTATAATTTAAATCAGAACAGAGTACTTGTGCTCTAATTTAAGGTGTTAGATCCAAGAGTGGAACTCATTTTGGGTAACACTGCTTTTGCAGCTCCTTTTTCTCCCTCTTCCACAAAAAGCCATTCCTGTGGATTGAGGGACCCTGTGGATTGCTGCTCCTTGTTGTTGTTGTTGTTGTTGTTGTTGTTGTTGTCTGTGGTTGTTGTTAGATGATGATGATGATGATTGAATTGTCTTACACACATGTTTCAAGCCAATGTGCAAGATACAAGAAAAGAACTATTGAAAAACCCCAGTTAAAACCAAAAGAGAAAACACCAGCAGATATATATTTTAAAAATACAAATCAGATACCTTACCAGGGACACATTCATCTAGCTTGGAATGCCTGCTGGAGAAAAAATGTTCACAGTATCATTTAGGTTTCATCAAGATAGGCTCTACTGTGTTTCATCTTTGCTGCCACAAGCCAAACTGGTCATGTGACTTTCAATGACATATGTTTCAGTTGGTTTTTTGCACTTAAGCAGAACTACAACCAAGCAGGTGTTGACTGAGTGTCTGACTGAATGTCAAAAGCCAGGGGTCCCCAAACTAAAGCCCGGGGGCCAGATGCAGCCCAATCGCCTTCTAAATGCGGCTCGCAGACGGTCCGGGAATCAGTGTGTTTTTACATGAGTAGAATGTGTCCTTTTATTTAAAATGCACCTCTGGGTTATTTGTGGGGCCTGCCTGGTGTTTTTACATGAGTAGAATGTGCTTTTATTTAAAATGCAACTCTGGGTTATTTGTGGGGCATAGGAATTCGTTCATTTTTCCCCCTTCAAAATATAGTCCGGCTCCCCACAAGGTCTGAGGGACAGTGGACCGGCCCCCTGCTGAAAAAGTTTGCTGACCCCTGTCAAAAGCTGATCTATATAGCAACTTCAGCACCTAGTATTGCTAACTGCACACCTAGTTAATGGAAGATTAGCTGAAAGTTACCCCCACCCCCCAATCAGTTTGGTCTTGCATGTGCTCAGAGTCATGAGAACAGGCTAGAAGTTGTCATTACTAGCACAGAGGTGAGTCACATGACCACTGTTTATCTCATCTGTGTATTCTGGTAACAGACATCTTCCTTGAGGTATTGGGTAAGGGCCCCAGAGATAATTATTTTTGAGTCTTGTATGCAGTTAGTAATTTCTGAGGATTTAGATGGTGCTACATATTGTTTAATTTGTCTGCAATACACATTGTATACCTTTTTAAAATAAAAAATAGCACTTTCCAGTGTTGAAAGAAAACATCAATAGAAATGTTGCAATTTAATAGATGTTTTTGTTTGTTTGTTTTAGAGAAGTCTATCATACAAAGCGAATGCAGCATGTCATTACTGTTAAATGGACATCTGACAACAAATATATCTTGTGTGGCTCTGACGAAATGAACATTCGTTTGTGGAAAGCTAATGCTTCTGAAAAACTTGGTGTGGTAAGTAAATTCAAATTCTATTTTTTAAAGTGAATTAAGGTGACAAAAATGTATTTATGTATTTAAAATGCTGATCTTTAATTTGGCTTAGTTGTATGCATGATAATCTTTCATTGCAACCAGCCTGCCTTGAGTTTGCTCATTTTCTTTATTATGGTATATATTTATATCAATGGCTCTGTGGGTTAAACCACAGAGCCTAGGGCTTGCCGATCAGAAGGTCGGCGGTTCAGATCCCTGCAATGGGGTGAGCTCCTGTTGCTCGGTCCCTGCTCCTGCCAGCCTAGCAGTTCGAAAGCATGTCAAAGTGCAAGTAGATAAATAGTTACCGCTCCAGTGGGAAGGTAAATGGTGTTTTCGTGCGCTGCTCTGGTTCGCCAGAAGCGGCTTTGTCATGCTGGCCACATGACCCGGAAGCTGTACGCCGGCTCCCTCGGCCAATAAAGCGAGATGAGCGCCGCAACCCCAGAGTTTTCCGCAACTGGACCTAATGGTCAGGGGTCCATTTACCTTTTAATATAACTGTTCAGGGGCTCAGTTCACATGTACTGCTAAGAGCAAACCATGTGGTAGCATGAGGCTGTGGGTTCTCAGAGAGGTTATTGCTGCCACTGCAGTCCTCCCCCATTTCCATGGCAGTACCTGGGGCTCCTGCTCTCTGTTTTCTCCAGATTGTCTCCTCCAGATTTGTCTAGAGCAAGACAAATGATAAGCCTGACTTTTTTATGACACACTAAATCAGACTGGTTTAGCACTGAGTAATGCAGCAGTGGACTGGAGGAGGAGCGCAGAAGTAGCTGTTTGGCTAAATGCTCCTCAAGAGAGTAGAGTTAATCATTCAGCTCCATGCTCGTGTGATACTGCAAAAGATTAAGCTTCTGAAGAAAAAATATGCAAGAATAATGCATAGAAAGTGTCATGAAGGCTAAACCTTTTTTTAAAAAAAGAAACCAGCGTGCATAAGAGGAGCTTCTCAATCATTGCAGAATTCTCCTCTGTCACAGATGCACTGCACAATTTTACTTGACGTTTGGATTAGACCTAAATACACTGCTTAGGTTGTGGCTTTCATAGTTGATGAGTGTTTATTTGACTGGTAGTTGTTCTTTGACACTGAGGCTGCTCAAGTATTCATCATTTCTGACATTCATGTTTCCTTTGCTTCATTAATGTATTTGGCGTTGCACTCATTACGTAAAATCAGTGGAACACTCTAGCAAGAACAGCATCTCTGCAGGAGCCAGAGGCGCTTACCCTGTCTACACTCCACTGACGATTAAGCCTATGATATTCTGGGTAACTGTGGTGGAGATAAATGACATCTAGTTGTTCCAGCTGCAGGAGAGTGTTCTTTAAAAAGGACTGTGCTGCTTTCCAAAATAGAAACTTTATGTTTCTGCATCTATGTAATGCAGACTTTGTGAAAGCAAATCTACTTTTAAATTGCAAAAGTTGTACGTAATTAAATAAGTTACATGAGATGGGCATTTTAAATATCTAATGTGGTGCACCTGATACAATTTAGACATACTGCACGCTAATCTTGGGTATCTTCTTCACAAAGAGAAAGCTACAGTTGTGGTCATGATAATGTAAATGAACTAGTAATTACGAATATTCACTCATTGTAATGTTTTGTAGAGTTCTCTTGGGTTGTATAACAATTAGTATGGGGTTTAGTAACGCAATGAGCTTTTATAGCCCAGTCCTTTTGAGTTTCTGTCTGAAGTAGTAGCATATAGGCACAAATATAATACAGTGGTACCTTGGATTAAGAACTTAATTCGTTCTGGAGGTCCGTTCTTAAACCGAAACTATTCTTAGCCTGAGGTACCACTTTAGCTAACGGGGCCTCCCGCTGCCACCGTACCGCCGGAGCACGATTTCTGTTCTCATCCTGAAGCAAAGTTTTTAACCTGAGGTACTATTTCTGGGTTAACGGAGTCTGTAACCTGAAGTGCCTGTAACCTGAAGCATCTGTAACCCGAGGTACCACTGTACTTGAAGTGCTAGTGTGAGGCCTCGGCTTCTGCCTTTTCTGTATAACAGGAATCTTGGGTCATAGCCTCACCGTTAAGCCCAGGACAGCCCTCAAAGCTGATGCTTTGGAGGAACTTACTCTAGCTTGTTTGTGCTAACAAGAGCAAGTTGTCAATATCATCAAACTGAGGTCAGGGAGGTGATGATACAATTGTGCATTTGTTTTTTTAAAAAGAGATATTTAGATTTCTGTTCTAGGTGTTTATAACATGATGGGGCTGTGAATATAATGTGAATATCAGGTGCAATTCATGCCTAATCCTGAGACATGCCCCTGGCTTCTGCTCTACTGCCATTTTGTGAAAATTCATGCTGTATTTTATATTATACTGACCTTTCTACGAATGCCCCTCATCATGGATGTTACCCTGTCACTTTTCCTCCTATTGCAAGCTCCCTTCCTCCTCCCCTTCCTGATTTTGCACACATTCACCTACGCAGTAATTCAGGAGTGCTATGCAAATAAACTCACAATATTGTTTTTGTCTGCACAAGGAGCAGGGTTCTGTCAGCAACCATTTTTTAAAGTAATTGCCTTTAATTAAAATGAAAGCCTTTTAATTTGGATTGCATTGACAATTTGCACTGCAGGAATGCCTGGAATGTATTGCTGACTAAACAAACTATTATGGGATGTCTTGAGATAATGACCAAGGAAAAATATCGCATGTAATTTGTAAAGGATTACTGTATTTCATTCCTGTAAATCAGGGGTGGCCAACTCCCAAGAGACTGCGATCTACTCACAGAGTTAAAAACTGGCAGTGACCTACCCCATTTTTGGGGCTTCAGGTCAAAGTTGTTGAGCTTATTTTAGGAAGGAGGAAGGCCCATTTTAGGGGGGTTTGGGTCAAAGTTGTTTAGTTTTTTCAGGGAGGAGGTGAGATGTTGAGCTTTTTTTAGGGGAGCCACAGTTGTTCGGCATCTTTGTGGGGGGGCAATGATCTACCGGTAATCTACCGCAGACATCCAGTGATCTACTGGTAGATCACGATCTACCTGTTGGACGTGCCTGCTGTAAATGTGTGCTAACGCTGATTCAATTTAATACCTTATATTTGAGAGCTAAGACAACTTG
Organism: Lacerta agilis; assembly: GCF_009819535.1. NCBI lineage: Eukaryota > Metazoa > Chordata > Lepidosauria > Squamata > Lacertidae > Lacerta > Lacerta agilis. The sequence goes on from NC_046318.1 coordinate 65,482,151, forward strand.
AGCTGGACATTTGTATAAAATGTTTGCCTCTAGAGTCCCAAAAGGCGACTTTCTTTATTCGTGTATGTTGGTGAAATCATTAGAGGTTTGGCATCAATATGCTTAAGTTTTGACTCTATAGGTGAACAACCCTCCTCCCATTAATTCATTAGACCCTTTTATAGATATATAAGAAAAAAAATGAAGGTGTCCAGGAAGAGAGGCTAATTGAATCCGTCCTGCTCAATTAATAAAATAAGCTATACCTAACTAAGCAGCTGGGTAGAATGGGCTTCTGCTTCCTTGCTTCCAGCAAAAAAATATTCCTACTCTAAAACACTGGAATGATTAAATTCTACGTAGATTGCCAGTAAAGTGACAACAAATAGGCAGCCATTTTATAAAGTATGGCAAACTTAAATAATAAATATTTAAGTTCTTGCGTCAATTTCAGATGCAAGTATTTATCCATTTGCGATTGGATCCTAAGGTGACCTTCATAGACAGACTTTGAGGCCCTGATGGTATTTCTGCTTCCCTCTGAAATAGACAATTAATCCACTCCAGGGACTACTTCATATTTGCTGCCTCTTCTAATGGGCAGGGTGATTGCTGTTAATTGGAGGGTTATTTAACCTGTGATGTTTTTATTCCTTCTTACTACTCTTTCTGTCCCCTCAACCTGAACAGCCCACTTGTGGGGGATGGGAGAATATACAGTTTCTAGTACATCTTTTAAAGAATCCATATTATTTTTCTCTTGTGCTTGCACAGTGTGGGATTGCACAATTTTAGCTGATATTTACCAGGTTCTTTGAGATCTGGCAGTGACAGTTTTGTACCTGTTAGCAGATACATGGGAACCAACAATACTTCTTGTGGAATTGCACACTTCTAAAAACTGTTCTGTCTTGCTTTATGGAATAAGTCATCTTTACCACCTGCTCAGTTTTAACACCAGGGTATGTTTCTGTAGCTTGCTCCTCGGGAAAAAGCAGCTATGAACTACAGTGAGAAATTGAAAGAGAAATTCCAACACCACCCCCAAATCAAACGTATAAGTCGCCATCGTCACTTGCCAAAGATGATCTACAGCCAGGCCAGAGAGCAACGCATCATGAGAGAAGCTCGTCGGCGAAAGTACGTTACTTCTTAACTTTGCCTTGTTAAATTACATGTTATATTGGGCCATGCTTTCAGTTAGCCCAGCAACACTTTTGAATAGATTTAGAGGAAACAGTTTACTCTTTTCTATTTAAATTTTACCAAAAGAAAAGAAATCTGTACAGTAGTCTATTGGTAAGCTTTAATTATTTTATTGCATATTATTCTAAGGGCATGAAGTTGGACTAGATGATGTATTGGTTGTTACAAATGATTCTGTAACATTTATTTGTTAATTTAAGCAATTAGATTGCATGAGGCAATGGGGTGGAAAGGGAAGTCAAAGTGGTGGTAAATGCTCATGTTCAAGAGAAAGGGAACAGGTGGTTTCTCCATGGAACAAAATAGACAATCCTTAGAAATAGTAGAGAACACTATAAAATACATTATTCAGTTTTGTTTTAATTGAATGTTGTCTAAAAGAAGCAACTCAAAATGAGTTTCTTCCCAAGTTTATGATCTAGCAGGCAGTTAGTGATTTTCCAAATATAGTAGGGCATTTTCAGTATATTGTTTTTTAGAAGCAATGTAGAGTATGGTCAGTTAAGTACTTTGTTTTTTAAATAAAATTATACCCCTTGTGGCTGAAATAATCTCATTTTGATGTTTCTTATTCTAGGGAAATGAATCGACGGAAACATAGCAAGCCTGGATCTGTACCACTTGTGTCAGAGAAGAAGAAACACATTGTGGCTGTAGTGAAATAATAGTTTATACAATGGCCTGTTTTATTGGTTGAATTCTTAAGGACAATGTGCACATCCTTTTGTTATAGGAGATAATTATGACACTTTTACTTTTTAAATGTCTCCATTACTATTGTAATGTTTGGATTTTGCATTAAAAAGACATTTAAAATTTTATATCTAGATATGCTACTGATATAGTTTAGGTTAATTTTGTGACCTCCAGTAGCATTTCATTCTGTTGTACATTCTGTCAATCCAATTTTGTGTCACCTGAAAAAGAGACACAAGTGTTGTATCCATTGCCAAAAAGGATGAACAACTTCACTATGCAACAAGCAGCTTTCCTTTTACTAGAGACTACATGAGCATTCAGCATGTAATTTCTAAAATTCTATGAAAAGTTATTCATAGGCTAGATAATTTAGGAAATCCTAGTGTTATGACACTGGCCTGTGTTTCCTTACTCCACCCACCAACATAATTGGGCAGTTGTCAATATGTGATATTAAAACAAAGATTTGTGTTGAATAATAACTTTGTAGTTGCCTAATTTAAAGCTTGAAATTTCTAAACTGGAAGGGAAAAAATAGACATAACCATTTTGAATGTGATTAACAGTTGAGGCTCCAGTACTTTGGCCACCTCATGAGAAGAGAACACTCCCTAGAAAAGACCCTGATGTTGGGAAAGATGGAGGGCACAAGGAGAAGGGGACGACAGATGATGAGATGGTTGGACAGTGTTCTCGAGTTTGGCCAAACTGCGAGAGGCAGTGAAGGATAGGCGTGCCTGGCGTGCTCTGGTCCATGGGGTCACGAAGAGTCGGACACGACTGAACGACTGAACAACAACAAAACAGCAAAATGTTTTAATTTGTTGTACTTCTAGTTACTTTTGTTGGGACATGATCAAGACAAAATTAAGAACTTATTCACATCAATTTCAGTTTACGAGTTAAGCAGGATCTGAACGTCTTTATTATAATCAGTGGAGCTTTTAAAAGTTATTAACTGGCAGGATCAGGTCTTTTATTTATTTATTCATCTGTTTGCATTTTTAAAATACTACGTTTGCTCTTAAAAGGGAGTGAAATGTTAACCAAGCCTCAGGGAACAGCTAACAGTACGGTAAATTAAAGTTGCAATCTTATGGTCTCTGGGAATTGTGGACCCAGTAGGATATTGTGGACCTTCTTAATGGGTAGGGAAGGAGGTCTGCTCCCAGAGGCCGCATCAATGCTGATGTAGAAACCTGAGTAGCTGAGCTCCTTGTATGTGGGTGATGCATTCATCATGGCAGTCAGGAATTATAGTTATTCTGTATGAGCATTGCATTCAGAGTGCTCTTGAGCAGATACTTCAGCCATACCAGGAATGTTGTGTGTTTTCTAGACCCCTGCCAGTCTGGTATGGATGTGTAAGATCAGAATGGGGGAGAGGCTGTGAAATTAAGTACATATTGAGTCTACTTAAACTAAGCAAAAGAAAGCTAACTTGATGTGTACTGTGTGATTCATTTGTTGCCCTCTCAATTTGTTACCTGAGTTATAGCAGCACAGTTCATCATTAACTGGCCAGATAGAATTAGCTCTAAGCTCAATGTTATAGAGATCAATTAAACCAACTAGAAATTTAGTTTATTAGAAATTAAGAGCATTATACTAATGGCTTTTCAAGAAAGATGTGAGAGAAGCCATAGTTCTGTTTACACTTGCAGCTCTTCAATTTCGGCTTGAGTTATTTAGAAAATTTAAAGACTTATTTTTCAATCACAGACATGTTGAAAGCAGAGAAAACTGGAGAAGCAAATAAGTTAAATCATTTAACAGATTCTTTTTTGTAGAGGGAGAAGTAAATTGGGAGTTCCCTTCATTAAAGTGTTTAGCGATAAGTTTTCCTTGATTTGGCTCTAAGGCAGGGCATTCACATGTCCAGCTTTTAAGTACTGCAAATAGCCTACATGCAATAGACTTTACCACTTGCAAGATGTGATGTGAGAATAGTTTAAAGTAGATTGCAAAGAACCTTAGACAGTATTGTGGTGGAATGTCTGTGTGGAATTGAAAACCAATAAAGATACTTCAAAATAAAATCCAGGAGCAGGACCCAGTAAAAATTCTGTGCTCATATTTTTCTTGAAAAATTCACATGGACTGTTAGTGATGTCATCCATAAATAGGAATAATTCAGTAAGTACTGCTGAGACAGAAAGTACTGGTCTCATATTGTTGCATCTCCAAGTAATGCTGGAAAAGAAACTGAAACACTCGAAGAGCCTCTGCCAATCAGTGGTAAATGGACCAGTACCCTGACTTTATTTAAGGCAGATTCTTATGTTCCTGTGATTTCTGCAATAATTTAAACCATCTGGGGGTCATTGATTGATACTAAACTGGCCAAACATTTACTAACAGTTGCCTTGTTTTCTGCTTGTAGTTATGGCTCACAAAATAATATCTCTGCAGTTTCCTCCACAAATGATCATCAAGCCCTGTGGTGATGGTCTGGAACTTTGCATTGTGTGTGCTATTCATTACCTACTTCCAGTTCTATCAGTTGCTACTTATTCCCTGTGTCAAGTCATAGTGAGCTATAATCAGCTTCTCTAGGAGAAGTGTTTCTAATTGTGGGATTGGGTTAATGATCTGTATCAAGCCTTCAGCAAGGAGCTTCTTGCATCTTAAGTGACAGGAGTAGGATCAGCATGGTCCTAAGTGCTAATTTTTCTGAAGAGCCTAATGGGTGCAGAGCTCTACAGAGGATTTTATCCATAGGAACAAAAGACCTGACAAAGGAAGGGGATGTTGACCATAGGAAAATGCTGCATCGTAGATGAGATGGAAATAGCACATCAGCAAATTTCTTTACCAGATTGTGTTGATGACAGGAAATGATTTCTCATGCCATAAGCATTCAGGACACAATAAGCCAAAATTATTTTTCCTACAAAGCAAGTAATCTAGTTTTTAAAATTGAAGGAGAAACATTTAATTGGTACAGCTGGATAAATAAAGGTGTATTTATAGATAAGCTATTTGAGGAATAGAGCCTGTTGGGTTTTTTGAACTAGTTAAGGCAAAAATTTAACCTTTGTGAACAAATCCATGGACAATATTTGCAGCTGCATCTTTTTGCAATAGAGTATTTGCAACCAGAAAATACTGTGATGTTTCTGATAAACCCGTGTTTCAAAATAATCCTCTTTCTGCTTGTCTCTGAAGCTCCAAAAACCAGTGTAAAATATCCCAGCTACAAAATATGTCCTATCAAAAAGGAAAAAAGCATAGAGTAAATAACTGGATTAAAATGGCAATCTCAAAATGGAATGCATTTGTTGGGAAAGTTTATGTAAAGTATATCTTTTTCAAATATATGAAAGTAAAAGTATTTCCCAGTATAATAATATATACACCTTTGGGGGTTTTGTTTTTTGTTTTATATTTTTTGCTCTGCCCATAATTGCCTCAGGCCACATGCATCACTGGGTTTCCATGAGGTAATGTGGCCCTTGGGCTGAAAAAGTTCCCCCATGACTGGGTTGATTTATTTGAACAGCGTAGAATGTGACCCCAGGGAAGTGCCTCTATATTTACACACACCATAGTTAACATTTCTTAGTGTTTCTGGTTTCTGAAGAAAACCATGTAAGTCTGAATCAACTTTATGGTCAATGCTGCCCATTTGCTCTGTGCTGAGAGAATAATCAGAGCAAACTCACTTCAATAAAATGAGAATTAGCAAACTTACAGGAACATGACTAAAGTGGTGCTCTTCAAAGTGCCAAAGCTCAGATTACAGGAATTCATCATATCCATGAATCAGATAGCATTGGTCTTGCAGTGTAATTCTACCTAAATTATGTTTGTCAGTTGAGAATGCCAAATTAAATGCTGTTTTGTCAAAATTTATTGCTGCTATTAGGAAACTGCTTTGATGACATGACAACCCCCCCTGAGAGAGGAGGAGGAGACTGCTTGGACCATTCCTGTTCTTGTGAAAAGATGGGACAATAATAAAAATAATTTATTATTTATACCCCTCCCATCTGGCTGGGTTTCCCCAGCCACTCTGGGCGGCTTCCAACAGAATATTAAAATACAGTAATTATTAAACATTAAAAGCTTCCCTAAACAGGGCTGCCTTCAGATGTCTTCCAAAAGTCCGGTAGTTTTTCTCTTTGACATCTGGTGGGAGGGCGATCCTTAGGGCGGATGCCACTACCGAGAAGGCCCTCAGCCTGGTTCCCTGTAACTTGGCTTCTCATAGTGAGGGAACCGCCAGAAGGCCCTCGGCACTGGACCTCAGTGTCCGGGCAGAACAATGGGGGTGGAGACACTCCTTCAGGTATACTGGACCGAGGCCGTTTAGGGCTTTAAAGGTCAGCACCAACATTTTGAATTGTGCTCGGAAACATACTGGGAACCAATATAGGTCTTTCAAGACCAGTGTTATGTGGTCTCGGCGGCCGCTCCCAGTCACCAGACTAGCTGCCGCATTCTGGATTGTAGTTTCCGGGTCACCTTCAAAGGTAGCCCCATATAGAGCGCATTGCAGTAATCCAAGTGAGAGAGAACTAGAGCATGTACCACTCTGGAAAGACAGTCTGTGGGCAGGTAGGGTCTCGGCCTGCGTACCAGATGGAGCTGATAAACGGCTGCCCTGGACACAGAATAAACTTGTGCCTCCATGGGCAGCTTTGAGCCCAAAATGACTCCCAGGCTGCGCACCTGGTCCTTCAGGGGCACAGTTACTCCATTCAGGACCAGGGAGTCCTCCACACCTGCCCGCCTCCTGTCCCCCCAAAATATTACTTCTGTCTTGTCAGGATTCAACCTCAATCTGTTAGCCGCCATCCATCTTCCAACTGCCTCCAGACACTCACACAGGACATTCACCGCCTTCACTGGTTCTGATTTGAAAGAGGTAGAGCTGGGTATCATCACAGAGTGAGTTAAGACACCAATGGCTGAAAGATTTCTACCTGCTGCACTGCACTGCCATACTGGTGAGAGATTACATTATACAAAGGCAAAATCCCAGAGGAATGTCTCTTGTATGTATTCCATAGACATGAATGGGAGTTAACTTTTTAATATTTTTTGAATAACATATAAGGCAACATATACAAACATTTGCTGGTTGGGAAGTGAAGAGACAGCAAGCTTGATCGTGTTCTTTCTTCACTGGTGCAGATGAAAGGACAAAAATGTGCATTAAATACTTTATCAATGGTTTGGGACCAGAATATATTGGGAACAGCATACTCTCGCTGTCCCCATCATAAGCCTGCCAGGACCTTCAACACTTCAAAAATGTGTATTCATATCTGCGCAGTATCACCAAGTAGAACTGTTTAGGATATTGAGAGACTTGATAATTTGAGTTTTGCCATTGTCAGGTTTGAAGGGGCCATTGGCAAATGCCCATCTGGTTCATTTATCAGTGAATCTCTCTGGCACTGAAAACTTGCCTGGTGAAAACAGCACACTAAAAGAGGGACTATGTATTTTAATTTTCTACAGTGCCCATGACATAACGTAATTCCAGGCATTGGGGAAAATTAAAATGGCAGCATCACCATCTGATCGCAAAATACTTAATTTTCTAGCATAGACATTCTGTTTCATAGAAATAATGGGATTTTGCTAAGGGAAGTTTAGAGTTTGTTAATCCTCTAATGAACAGTTCTCAATGTGTTAATTTGTTTGTACTCTGCACAGAGAGGTTTTCCATTAATGCACACTTTCAGTTGGAACTCATCCAGGTACCGTAGGTATTAATAACACCATGGATGAAAACTATATGCAAGGTAAAAAGGACAGAACATATTATGTTTTTTCCTTCTTTGCAAGAAAATAGGAACAATGAGGGTTTTATGTGTTGAGAGAAAGAAAGGAGGGCTTCTGAAACTCTGGTAATTTCTATACATAATATACACTTGAAGCCAAGGGTTCTGCATATATGCAAAAAAGCAAATACTCCGAAACCCTGTGTGAGCATCCCAGGATTTCTGGAACTGTCATGCTGGCTCCAGAATCCTCAAAATGCTCTTTTGAGATCTCTCAGGGCTCTCCAAGTTCCCATGAAATCTTGCGGGAGCATCACAGACCTGGAGAGAGCCTTGCTTTCTATGCTGGGAAAATCCAGTACAAAAAGAGTTTTTAAACTGTCTGTCATGCTGGCTTAATTTACAGGATGTCAACCAGCTAGCATTCAATCATGTATTGCTGAAATTGCAGAAGTTACATGCACATAAGATGTGATTGTACTGTATAATATTATGGTACCTGATTAGCCTGCATCTCTCTATATGTGCACACAAAACCCCATTATCTTACAGACATGTTCATAAAAGTATTACTTTGGGCATCTTTACACGGGGTTATTGCAATGGGCACAGTTACTTTAGGAACACAGTATTGTCTTGCTTTGGTGAGGAAATTAGCAAGAAGCAAATGACAATATAAACAAATGTAGTTTATTTTCATTTGGCATGTGTATTGGCATACATTTGAGTGAAATGGCTTTTGTCTTGAAGCACCCATACCTAGATGTAGAATAGCAAGATGGTTAGCTGTTACAAATTATATAGGCTACCCACATTCACGTTGTCAGGACAATGAGAAAGGTAGAGGTAAGAGGAAGGAGTGAGACACTGCTAATTACCTGTGCCAAGGAAAGAAGAGTAAAGAGAAAGCATATGCTCACTGCTGAATCCAGACTTCTGGCAAAGGCTAAACACACTTTGTATGGTGGAGAAACAGGCTTGGGTACCATTGACAGCAAAATATCCAAAAAAAGGGTTTTTAGGCTGAGGTGATCACTGGGTGGACATCCTTGTTAGCTTACCCTTGAAGTAAATCTGGTCACTACTTTGGGTTTCTTAGAATTTTCCTAATAAATTTCCAGAAATATAAAAGGCTTCCTTTTGGGATAACATTGGCTTATGCCTGGTAGGGTCATGACTAATTTGAAGAAAACAACAAGCATGTCTGAGAAGCAGGGAGGGGAGGCAGGTATAAAGGGCCTAGGTTTTGTTCATGCAGGCATTGGTGAGTTGAAGCAGACTTGAAAAAGAGTGGAGATGGTGGGTGGTTGCTGCTTTGGTTCCAATAATTTATGTATTTATTTAAAATACTTAAATTATATTAATAGTTCTTTTAAATTGTTAAGAATTAAAATTTGAAAACCAAATTCCATACTGGTTGATTTCTTAACACTTGTGTTTTCTTTGGCACTTGGGACAACCTGGTGATAGTTGCACTATTTGATTCCAACCAGATGTTAGCATATCATTTATTTCAAACTGATAGGCATGGAAGTTGTTGGTGATTTGGTTGTGAGCAGCTGAAGGGGTTCATTTAAGCTGAAGCTTCACTAGAGCTTTGTTTCAGGGCAGGTTTTGTATGCCAAACAATATAATGAAATACCGTAAAGCATGACCCATGCCATGTGCAGAATACAGTTCAAACATCATTTAGTGACCACAACTCAGCTAAGAACTCCCAAGGGAGAAATTGAAATTTATAGACTCAAAGCAACCCTCATTATGGAAATTAAACTCTGAGTATCACTTTGCCAAGATCATTCAACTAGTGCAGCTGACTCTTATTCTAAGCATAAAGCAGTGAGATCAACAGAAAATGGAAGAAACCCAGAGCAAAAATCCTTTGTAGAATTTGGAGCCTCCTTAATGTTTTCAGAAAACTGTTTCAGGTGGCTTTTAGAAAGGCACCGTTATTTAGCTGCGACGATCTTAGAATACTGATTTTATTAACAATGTACCAGTGCACTAGTCCAGGTAGGCACAGGCAGGAAGCAAACTATTTTTGGCTGTGTACTGACTGGTGACTAGGTATGAGAAGTTAGCCTTTCCTTTTTTCCAAGCCACTATCTGAAGCGGGATATACTGGATTTTGTCCCTTAAGATGGCAGTTCAGCACACTGTGTACTCTGTATAATGATGTGCATGGTTTTATTTAACTAAGAGGAAATACCACAGCAGCAGGGTATCACCTACTGACAAAACACTTGTTTTGTCGCAGCCTCTTTATTTATAGATGTATAGGTTGGCTTTGGGTCAACAAACAGCAACCAGAAGATTCTATCTTCAGACTGGGAGTAAGAGATCAATAACCTTGTGCCTCTAGCTATCAATTTCTCACTTAGAAGATATTAATTATATTGTTACCTAGTAACAAAGTCATCTACAATGACCCATACATTCTAGTACAGTAATAGCTAGATCACTTTTTATTAGTTGGAATGGGCTAGTTAAGCAATAGTTTCGTCTTCTCCCTTGTCTATCTGAAGTGACCATACACCAAGAAAACCAAGTCCCCTTTTTCAACAGGCAGCAATTGCTTGGCTTCAATTTCAACCCACACTTCCAATTTGATAACATAATATTTTCCAATAAATGAGTATCATAGTCCTTGGAAAATATGATATTCTGGGAAGACCATCCTACTTGTTGAGAATACTGTTCATTCATTGCTGTGATAGGGTAGAGGTTCTATTTTCCCTCAAGAAGGAGGTTTTAATTCTCTTATAAAGAAATCCACACCAGACACAGCTCACTTGGGAAACTACCAGTCATGAATCTATTCTTCTTGGACATAGACCAACAGCTGAAGAGCCAGAGAAAAGAGTACCGGTAATTCTCTCTCAGTTTCAAAAGAATAGATGAAATGTAGCTGGTATGTCAGTATAGGTGTGTGGTCAGGTACTAGGTGTGTGGGCACTTCCCAGCTAGTTTTTAAAATCTTGTCAGAAGTCTGAAGAAGGAAAACCCAAACCCATTACTCATAGATGCTGCCAACACAGGAAGACTTGAAATCACCATACTGTATACTGAGTGACAGAGGTCCACTCTGTTATGTCAGAGTCTCTATGTGACTTTGCTGCTTGGCAACACTACGGAAGACCAAAGATGAAGTCAGGGAAATGCTGCCTGAAGAATCCTGGCACCATATGGACACCACGGTATTTCTGTTGCTAATACTACCCTTGAATGTGATTATATTGTACGTACAAATCTTTTGCAAGCCGTTTTGAAAGTCTCTATAAAACGAGATATAAGTAAAACAAACAAACAAACATCTTAATAAATGTGATTTTCTTGGTCATGGAAAACTATCATGTTTGCCACAAGACAGTTTGCTCTGATATATATCTAGTTGTTTCCTCCAGTTCTGAAGTTGTGCTAACTCATTTTGAAAGAAGCCCTTAGCATTTCAACCCAGTAGCTAGCTGCTATAGAACTTAATTTACTGTAGTTCCTTGGGTAACTGTTCTATACTGCATGGATTTCAATCAGGCAATAATAAGATTCTGTTGAATTATTTCAAACAGTGTTTAGATTTATTAGAAGGGGTAAGAAATGAAAAACTGGATTAGATGTTAGCTAATCAATGACCCTAACACAGTAAATGCAAATAATGCATATATTGGACAATAGACTCTAAGGTGGACACAGACATTTTCAAATTATTTCACAGCTATTTATTATTATATTATACAGTATAGGAAATTATTCCATGTTCAAATTATTCCTAGCTGGACTAGGTGCAAAGCTTTCTACTTTGGCAATAGTAGAAATAGTAGATATGTGCTGGTCACTGGTGGAGACCTTCATCTAAGCACAGTCACAGTGGGCCTTATTTGTCTTTTTCTCCTACATGTCTCCACCATGATTTTCAGGCAGGTAGCAGATAGTAAAAAAGTTTGATCTAGCATAATATAAATAGATTCTGCTAAATTAATTTTTTGTTATAGATCATACAAAACTGCCATCAAATCGCTCACATCCTTGTCCACAGCCTGCAGTATAAAACCATGAATCTAGTACTTTATACTGCCATTGTGGTGAAAACACAAATATTCTAATCATGGATCCTCATGTCTTTTACATGGAGGACCTCAATTCTAACCCACTATCAAATTACAGTTTATGATCTGCATAGACTCACAATATACAAATAACACAGTGCTTTGTGACACCTTCTTTTGGGCATAGCAGAAATAGCAGGTTCCATTTCAAAATGTTTACAGTACTCCAGCTTTGTAGGTTTTTAATGAGTTACTGTTTTAACCGCCTGTGTCCAGCTGTTTCTAGTGACCATTGTTTGCAGGATTTATTTATTTATTTTATTTTACTGATGTCTTTTAAATTAATTTATGTCATCTTGTACCGTTTCGTATTGGCACTGATCAAGGTTGAGCAACAATTTTTTTTTAAAGGTAAATGAATTGATGTAAAATTCATGGAACTACTGTGGGGCAAGAATATAGATTGGAAAAAACCTGTTTCAGAAGCACTTTGACCCCTTGAAAGTGTTACATTGAGTGCCAATACTAATAGTTAATATTGCATCATAAAAACATAAATCTGAAGTACAGATTTTTATGTAGTGAATGCATTAAAAAAAACAACCATTTCACCAGCTAGTCTCTCAAATAACCAGTTTCCTGGGCATAACTGTATTGAACTGTATCTGAGCTAGTCTGTAAACATTTTTTACAACCATCTGGTACAATGTTATGATATGAATGTATTAAGTTAAGAGGCTTCAAGTGGTAAGTGTGTTTAGGAAGAGCTGGAACTATATATTTTATGATATGTGAAGCATAATTTGTTGTTGGAATGGAAAAATAATTCAGTCTGGGAAGTATCATTTCCAAATTCCAGTTTTTGTGACACAGTAATGAAAAGACTCACTAGCATTGTGATTTTTACAATGCAGTGAACTGATATTAGTATAAGTTTAGGAAGTGCCCTCAGCCTTCTCCAAGCTGATGCCTTCCAGATGTTTTTAGATTACAGCATGGAGCTAGTGATGAGAGCTGTAGTCCAAAACATCAGGAAGGTGCTAGGCTCTGGAAAGCAGAGGGAAAAAAATAACTGATACATTTTTTAAAAATATTCATTTTATTAAAATTAATTAGGACTCAAATGACAAAACTATGTGGACACAGTGTATTCTGATCCCTTGATGTAGATTACACACAGAGCACATATTGGATTCGTGTTCTTCATGCTCCAGGGATAAGCCATGGCTATATGGTATGGTATGGTTTGATGTAAGGATACATGTAAAACTTAAAGGATCTATGAAGACCCATGCAAAAAGCCAGATGATGTTGGAAAGATTATTTTGGAGTGTGTGTAGGCGAACTGTGATTATATAATGGATTTCAATATTCTATTTAAAAAAAGATGCATGATGAGATGATGTGCTACAAATCTAGGTTCCAGCATTGGTGCACTACAAATGATTATGAGTTACTGTGTCATCATGAGTACAGATTAAATGGATCTGGAGCATCTACGTTTTTGCACCACAAGGTGGAATTTATCATTATTGTAACGAAGCCCATAGGTACTGATGTGAACTACTGTATGATTTGATGGTGGAAATGGGGTAATTTTGTGTAAAAAGCACAAGGACTTGCATCTTGCAACCATGTTTTCATGCCATAGCAATGTCATTAACTTCTGGATCTGCGCTTGTCGTGAGGTCAATATAATAGCCACAAAGTTGAATATTTGGGATCCAATTTTTGTGCCTCACTGATGCCACAAAGTGCTGGCTCCTTGATTTTTACCATGCAGTCTATACAGATGAATGCAAGATTTGGGGAGACCTTCTATAAATAAATTATGAAGATCCTTATTTTTGTGCCACAGTGGAACTACAAAGTACTGCATCTGTAATGTTTACAGATGTTTTTCCCTCACATGGAGACATTATAGATGTCTAACTGAAGGCACAGGTGGCTTCCAGGTGACAAGAGGTGCCACAAACCTTGCATCTCTCTACATTGCCTTGCCGGTTGTCTAGCTCAGCATGGAAGAAGCGAAACCATCCCCAATGGAGCCAGTGACAGGGCAACTGCCTAAGTATGTTCTGCAGTGTGCCCTGTAGCAGTGGGGCCATCCCTTGCCCTTGGCCCCGTACATACATGCCCAAAGGGTTGGCCACAGCTGCCCTAAAGTCAAATACCTATGTTCAGGCCCTTATATCCCCTTATTAAATGAATCTAAAATAGCAACCGTTCCTTGGTTATGTAATCCCAAACACAGATTACAGCCCCCACTTTAACCCATAGCCCTTCCCATGCCAGCTGCAGCTGTCTGTCCACCCTGTTAGCGTTTCCCCTGCCCCTTGGCCAACTGCCACTCGCATACAGCGAGATCTCCCTCAATGTGAATGTGACAGCAGTTGAAGTTACCGAGGGAGCAAGCAACAAATCTGCGTTGGCGTTGGGTCCACAAGAGCCAGAAAACTACCTTGGCACATCTCTTTTTCCTCGCGAAGTTGTGCCTCTTCCTCCGCAGGGTTTTCCCTGGCTCAGCCTTGCCTCTCTTCACCCGAATTTCGGGGTGTGTGTGTGTGTGGAGGGGAGGGGGGAACTGGCCTCCCTTCTCTTCCATGCCACCTTTTATCTCCGCGCCTCCATAGCTCGCTAGAAATAACGGCTGAGGCAGGCAGGGCGCTTGTCTGTCACGCTCTCCGCCCCGCCCCGCCCGCTCCCTCACGGACTTTTCGCCCGGCCTCCCTGGAGCGGCTGGGCCCATTCCTCTCAATTGCGCGCGTCCCCGGTGCCACTTGGCTCCTCCCACTTTTGCCTCGCGTGATTTTTATCGCAGCCATTCGCCTGACCCCCCCCCCCCCTGCGCGCCTTTCCCGGTGCGTTTATACAAACGCAACTCCTCTCTCTCTCTCTCTCTCTTCTGCCCCCCTCCCCTCCTTCGCGCGCCGCCCCGCCTACCCGCCTCATCCCCAACATCTTCCCCTCACAGCCTGCCTCTCCCTGCTTCACCCCCCCCTCCAACCGACGTTGCCGACGCGCGTCGTGTCGCACGAGGCTTCGTCTCGAGGCTGTGTGGGAAGCGAGCGGCTTTTCCCTTTAATGCTCCCCGCATTTCTCCTCAGCGCGCCCCGCCCCGCGCTCCGTTCCCGCGCCTTCAGGCGACAAGACAGAAACGTCGCTGTCGGGCTGGGAGAGGGGGAGGAAGACGAAAGAAAGAGGGGGGAAAGGAGAGAAAAAGAGAAATAGCGGGAGGGGGAAGATTCGGGGAGGAAGATGAGGAGTCCCTTCCCGTGATTCCTGCTATTGTCGTCGTCGTCGTTCCCCCCGCCCGGCTCCCCTTTCCCTCCTCTTAATTCCGCGATGCGATGGGTTAGGCGGCTCGTCGCCAGCAGCGGAGCTGAGAGAAGAGCAGCCGAGCGAGGCACCCACGAGAGGCGGCGGCGGCGGCGAGGCCTTGTTGAAGCGCGGGTGGCGGAAGCGGCGGCTGCTGGTGGTGGTGGCGGCGGCGGCGGCAGAGGAGGAGGAAGCCGCCGGCGGGAGCTGCTTTGCCCCACGGTCCCCTCCATGGACAGCGGGTTGGAATTATGAGCCGGCGGGAGCTGCTGGCGCTCGGGACTCGCCCTCGCCCCAAGGGGTTTTCTCCCGCTCTGCGCTTCAGGGTGCCGGCGGGGCTCCTCTCTCACCATCGGCACTACCATTACTATTACAGCGCGCGACACCCCGACGCTTCGCCCCCTCAGCCCGCTCCCGGAGCCCCTGGCCCTTCCGCTGCCTTGCGAGGGCTCCCCTGGCCCGGGCGTCGGGCGACCTCCTCCTCTCCGGTCGCAAGCAGGGGGCGCCTTCGATTGGAGTGAGAAGCCCCCAATACTGCCCCTCACTCCATCCCGCCAGAGCCCAACCGACACCCCTCACCAACTACAGCCCCCCGGCTCTTCCCCTTAAGCTCCTCCGTGTTGTGGTGCCCCCCACCCCGACCCCATTCCTCCCCCACTTAGTGCGGGCTCCCCCTTCCGTTTTCCCTCGGAAGATCCTTCTCCCTCCCCAGAAACCATCACTGTCCGACTCCTTCCCCGCTTTCCTCACCACTGAGCAGGTGAGAGGGGTTGTGTGTGCGGAGGAGGTGGGGGAGAGGGACCCTTTATTGTTGCTCCCCTCTCATCTCACCCAAAGCAAGCCCCCTTTCCCACCTTCACGGACGCTGATTCTTCCCCTTCCCTCCCAAGCAGGGCATTAATTAGGTGGCCGATTGATTCCAAAAGTATATTGATTTGTATGTATTTCACTCCGCGGCGGCGGCGGCGGCTGTTTGTTCCGCTACCCCCGCCTGAGTTAGCCCAGTGTTTTCCAGTATAGAGTGTTGCTGAAGCTCCGTCTACCAAATATGTCGGCTCCTGTTGGGCCCCGGGGCGGCCCTGCGCCTCCTCCTCAGCCGCCTCCACCTCAGTCCGAGATGCCCGACCTCAGCCACCTCACGGAGGAAGAGAGGAAGATCATCCAAGCCGTCATGGATCGCCAGAAGAAGGAAGAAGAGAAGGAGCAATCCGTGCTTAAGTAAGGGCTACTTTCCTCTCTTCTCTTCCCCCCCACCCTCTTCCCACGGTTGTGTGGCTCATTCAGGAGAAGGAGGAAGGGTGAGGCCGCCGAGCCCCTCGCTTTCCACCCCTCCCTAGGGCATTGCTTGGGTTAGGTAGGGGCTGGCTGGCTGGTGTGCATTTGTGTGAGGTGGTAGACTCATGAGAGGAGCGATTTGAGGCTGCCACGGAGGCTGCTTGCCAGTGCATTTAGCTCCTCATTGTGGCTGCCTCTTGCCTCGGTCCATCCCTGCAGGAGATGGAAAAGAGCAAGCGGTTCCCTCCCCTCCCCGGTTTCCAGGCTCCTATTCGCCGTTCAGCCAGGCATGGACTGGGGCCAGGCACCCAATATGGCCGCACAGGTGCTGTTGTAACCCGGTGTGTAGGAAGCGGATGGTATCAGGAGGAGGAGGCGGCCGCGGCAGCATGGCTGGGAAAAGGAACTAAGCGCACACGAGAATCTGGTGGCAGCTGGAGTAGGCCTTTCCTCGCAGTCGCCACCGCCAAAGTGGCCTTCCTTCGCCTCCTGCCTTGCCTTCTCTTAGCAGCACATCCCGGGCAGAGCGAGATGTACCGGCGAGGCCTTGGTAGCCTTCTGTCGGGGTGGGTTTGCGAGCGCCGCCATCTTCCTGCAACAACGTGTAGCCCTCCCACCCTACATTGACCGATTCCTTGCGTTCTGGCAAGCAGTCCTTGTCCCTGCACCTGTGGGCCACTTGGCTAGCAGCAGCACGGAGGGCGCAGGCCTCGCAGGCAGCAATAGCCGCCACGGAGAAAAAGCTGCCGAGCTGCTCTGTAACTTCAGCACCACGGAGCTGTCCAGGCAGGCACAGGGCAATTGTTTCTGGTCCTGATGACATTTTGCCTTCATGGGCTGTGTTACGTTCCTTTCTCTTGAAAAGTGATTCTGCTCTGATCCATTTGGGCAGTGATATCAGGAAGCTCCATGATTTCTCTGAATTTTTGTTTCTTACATATATGCGTTGTGGATGGCAAGACTACCTGACTGGCTGAAATGCAAGCTTCTTTTGTAATCTTGTAACATGTTTAGCATGTTTTGGTCTATCATAGTAACTACTGTTTGCCTGTTAAGATCAAGTTTGTAGACAAGATTGAGTTTGGCTTTTCTATGTTTCTCAAACATCATGTAATCACAAAAATGTCATTTTTCTTATGTAATGGCCACACTGACCTCTAAATTATTATTCACAGCTTTATGAAGTTATTACAGTAGTGCTCTAACGCATACTGCTGTGTTTAATTTTAAGCAATGGACACTATGTAACATTTTGTCACAGGGTCAGAATAAATGCTTCTGAGTCCCTGCACCTAAATACTGCTAAAAATATCCAACCAAATTACTAGGCAATCATAGTGATGTTAACCCATTGTCTTGTTGAACTGCTGATTCAAAATCTGCAGCTGAAAGCTTCTTGGCTTCTGGGCTTAGTTGATGACTTGTGCTGGAATCATTGTGTATCATTAGCAATGTGACAGTGAACAAACAAATTATTGTTTTCTTGTAATTTTTATCTTCATGTAAAGAGAAACAGGTGGTTAAAGTATTCACACTTAACAATAATAATGAAATGTGTTTGTGCTTTGAAGAAAGCCAGCATGATTTATATTAACAAAAGTCAGATTACCTTTTGCAGTTCCAATTCTAACTAATAATTTAAATAATTTATACCAAGAACATATATTTATATGCCTTTGGCTGCTATATCTTAAAATATGCATTAAAAATAATGTAATATGCAAACAAGCAGTGACATTATTGTTATTAAAGATATACCTTACCTGCCCTTTACCATGAGGTC
The DNA here is from genome assembly GCF_009819535.1 of Lacerta agilis. Lineage (NCBI taxonomy): Eukaryota > Metazoa > Chordata > Lepidosauria > Squamata > Lacertidae > Lacerta > Lacerta agilis. The sequence continues at coordinate 65,500,189 of NC_046318.1, forward strand.
ACAGGGTGGGCAACTATAATATAAAAAATACAATATTAAAAATAGTTAAAACAGATAATTGAACAGTGGCATCAACATTATAAAATGTATTTACTATGTTTCTAGTAACATTTGTGCTTAAATACATAATCTCTGTGACTAAAATAATTTTGATTTTTTTATATTAGAATATCTTATTTGCTTTTAATTGCAAGTTTGGTTAATAGGCACAAACACATTCCTCTGTTTTTAGACAAAATCGTATACATTTGACATTTTTTCACATTCATACCCCTCCCCCCAATATAATTAGGTGTGAGAAATTAGGAGAAAAATATAGTATGCATGGATTGATTTTGGTTTAGTATCATTTTAAGTTGGCTTGGGATCAGGCAGATAATTTTTCAGTTTGTGTTTGCTCATGAGATCTTAAGATATCTTAGACTGCCATCTCTTGATGATATGGATAGATAGATACAGTACAAAGAATGGCATGTGCTGATGTAGCCAGAGCAACAAGTATGAGGCAAGTGAGGAGTCCATCATGCTTTGCTGTGTGTTAGTGGTAATCTCATCCTAACTCCTTAGTATGAAATAGTGTTTGTTCTGATATAGCAGACTTCACGATGGCTCAGATATTTAGCAGCTGTTAGCTGGGTTGTACCTAGTCCCACCCTCTGTCATGCTATGACTCATTTCTGTGTGGAGTAACAATTTTGCATGATGACACTAAATTGCTTATGGTGAAAGTAGCGATTTCTGCAGTGTTCACACATGTTGTTATGTTGCTACAACATCCCGGGCATGCATATGATATTGGTGCAATGCCACACCTTATTCACATATGAGTATCATTTTGGCAGTTGTGACCTCTGATTTGCTACTGGTAGTGCAATGATGTACTGTCTTTCAAAAGATGTATCCTTTCTCTTTCTCAAAATAGTTTCAATCTTCTCTCCTCCTGGTTGAATTCATTGTTGGAGGATGGGTGTTTTTAAAAATCTTCATGTTGCTCCTAAGTTTACAATAATAATACAGTATGTTGGTGCTTGAAGAAGGCCGATGTGATTGAATGGAAATTGAGATTTCTGTTTCTCAATAATAGTTGCAAATGTAAGTTTTGTTGCTCCTAGTCTAAGCATATCCTTCAAGGGAAGTAGCTTCCGAGCATATTTTCTGTATCATATACTGTAGAACTTTTGGAACTGCTATTCAGTAAATGTGGCAAAGCATTCACTAAAATGAAGTATATATTTTGCTTGTTTTGAAAACAGAACTGAAACTCTCAGAGTTCTTTAAAAATACTTACTTGCTAGGTATGTAAAGGATAAATTATACAGTGTTTGATATAAACAATGGATGGAAACCAGCTGAGCATTAGTTCCCCTCTGATATATTTTTATTTCATGCCATTTCTATTTTATTCATATTGCCTAATGAGTCTGTTGTTATTATATTGACGTGCTTACTAGAAGAGCATTCAGTGGTGTCACTATCATCTGTCACATCAATTATTCCCCCCCTTTCCTCTTCCCAGGGCAAAGTTATTCATAGACTTATATATGTATGTTTGTACATCCTTAAACCCATTACAGCCCCTCCTCCTGCTATGCTTTTTTTGAAGAAACAAAGAGAAGTGGTGCAGAGTTGGAATCAGCAGGAGTTCATATTGATAAGGTCAGCAGCTACTCCTGCTGTGATTTGCTGGAAGTAGATGACATGTGAAATGACCATTTTGCAGAGACACCTGCTTTTGGCAGGTTATGTCCTGTGAAGGCACTGGATGAAGCCATGCAGTGTTCCTGTGGAGGGACCTCCATGGGTTTTTACTGTGGTGATCCAGAATTCTCTTGCTGTTGGGATTGTTCTCTCTAAAAATATCCTATATATGGAATATCTGAGAACGAGATATTGCTATTAACCTTATATCCAATTGTTTATTGGTATCCAATAAATATATTGTGGCAACCTGCTCTCACAACAGCCATTCTGCTAGCAGAAGCCCTGTATTTAGTATAGTACAGTAGCCAAATTCTATGCATGCCATACATTTGTGAAAGATGTTGTGCAACCTTTAGTGCATTTTTCTATTATTATACTTTGTGACAGTTAAGCTTTGTGTGTTACCTCTTTTTTATACAGTTTGCACAACTACTTGTACAATGTCAACTCTCAAACTACTTATGGTACTATTATGTTAGATCCCCCCCCCCCCGTGTGTCAGTTTCACTAATTGTTACTATTCATTTTTACTTAGCTCACTTTGATTCTGTGGACACTTGGTTTTGTGGACTATAATATAGGCCTAAAAGAGATATAAGAGGTTCTAGGATTCCTGAATAAAGAAGGCAATCTAATGCCCGCTGGGGCTGATGCTCACTGGGGCTGGCAGGCAGTCTCTCTTAAAACCTCTGTAGGAGGCAAGACATCCCCTTGAGCTCCGGTTCAGTTTTCTGTGTCTTAAAAGAGAGACAGACTCCAATATGGTTCCCATGCCTAGTGTGAAAGCCTTTACCAAATAAATATATAAAAACCTGTGTGATGATTCTCAGCTGTCTGATAATGCTGGTATATATGTCATTTCCACCCCTTAAGAAAATCTATTCTCCTATAACACTAAATTTTTAGTGGTCCAGGTGTATTTTATTTATGTCCAGTTCTCTGTTCAAGGCTTGCAAGAGAAGCAGTCTGAACGTAGTCCTCATCAGAGTCCTCTGCCACATGCTACAAGGACCCGGAGTAATTAATCATTTATGATTTCAGGAACATATGAGGCTCCATTTCACACAGTATTCTATCTCCAACTTTTCCCAGTTCTAAGTGCCAGACCATACATGAGTTCTATGTAGATATAGTGGTTAAGTATGAAAACACGTTCACTCCTGCCTACAACATAAAATGAAGTTGTTGTTGGCATTGTGATTATGTTGGAAGTATGGGGTATAAATCCACTTCAACAGAAAATATAATAATGGAAGGGTTGGTAAGATTGTGTGATTTGTTTATGCATTCAGTGGCATTGTGTTATAGGTGTGAAGGAAGTACATGAGCATTCACATTTCCCATGTATATGCAGGGCCTGCTTATGAATTGGACCAAAAGTTGCAGCACCAACAGTTGTGCTGGAACAGTTGCAACTCATGAAACTGCACCAGTATCTCAGGGACACTGAAACATTCCAAACAGATATATAATATACATTGGTATTCCTGCTTTATATAAAATTGTCTGGATCTTTGATTTTCACGTAGTTGTGATGGATATAGTAATTCATAGTTATATTTTCATTTTAAAGTTGTTGAAGATTTATTTATTTCTAATATTTAAGTGATCTTCGGGTGGACAAAAAACATAATATACAATTAAAACCATCAAAATAAGCAGTAAGGTAAGGTAGAGGTAAAGGACCCCTGGACAGTTAAGTCTAGTCAAAGGCAACTATGGGGTGCGGCGCTCATCTCGCTTCAGGCCAAGGGAGCCAGCATTTGTCCACAGACAGCTTTCGGGGTCATGTGGCCAGCATGACTAAACTGCTTCTAGTGCAATGGAAAACTGTGACAGAAGCCAGAGTGCATAGAAACACCGTTTACTTTTCCGCCGTAGCGGTCCTTATTTATCTAGGCATTGGTGTGCTTTCGAACTGCTAGGTTGGCAGAAGCTGGGACAGACCAACCAGAGCTCACCCCATCACTCGAATTTTAAATAAGCAGTGCAGTTGCCTGGAACAACTTTCTCTGGTTTGGAGCCATGTTTAGAAAAAAGGTTGGGAAACACTGTGCTAACCTCATTTTCGATGGTACTGCCAGAAGGCTTACCCAGCAATTTTCAAAGACTGGGCAGGACAATATAGGAGAGGTGCCCCTAGCAAGGTCCTAAGCCTGTCAGAACTTTATTTGTCAGAACAGAAACTTTGAATTGGGCCCAGTAGCATATAGTGAGCCATTGCAGGTCTTCAGGAGTAGATGTTATAGGATCCTCACATTTTTAATTGAGTATCTCCAAATTATAGGATCCTGAAAAATAGTATAGTAATGTTTTCTTATCACCTTTTCAAGGCCAGCAATGATCTGATATATCTTTTTCATATTTTTCCCAAGTTGTCCCTTTCTAAATCCTATGGAAGAAACAGAATCTTAGAAGAATGTTTATGATGATGCTTTTATATTTTCGTGTAAAGTTTACCTGCTGAATCACTTACAAAAATGCTGTATGAAATTGTTGGTGAGCTTCTGCCCCTCTTTCACCTTTCTCTTCCAAGTGGAGGTGCAATTGGCATACAAGTCAATGAAGATCTCACCACCATCATTTTATTTATTCAATCTACAAATTTACACTCTGCCTTTCAGTCAAATCAGCCCTCAAAGTAGCTTACAATTATTAAAAAAGCAAACACAAGAGCACACATCAAAATAACACATGGAGAGCAAAAAAAAAAGTCAACAAAGTACCAACTTACAGCAGGAGTGACAGAAAATTAAGGCCAAAGGCATGACAAAATAAAAGTGTTTTTTTGTTTATCGGAAAAACCACCACAGGAGGAGTCTGTTGGGTTTCTTGTGGGAAAGGGTTCATAAAGTGGGCACTACACTTGAAATAGCCTTTGTACCATTACAACTATTGTAATGTGCTTCTTTATGGGGCTGCCCTTGGAGATGGTTTGGACATTTCAACTGATGTAGAATGTTGGAGCTTGCTCCCTTAGAGGAGCAGCTTGAGTGTGATAGAAAAACTACAAACAAACAAACAAACAAACAAACAAAACACTTATTCTGTGGCAACTTCTCTGATGTCTACAATCAATTCAAGGTTCTGTGTTTTTCATATTGAGATTGTTTTGTGTAGATATATCGATAGATGATATTGTCTTGGATTTTGAAAAAGGAGTAGGAAACAATAAATACACTTTGTACATAAGGGGGAGAGTTGCTGCTGCCTGTCAGAACAGACTGTACTGAGATACAGTCACTTTGATGTGTGTGTGTTTTTTTTAAAGTGATGTATAAATGTTATGAAATAAATAATAAATCAGCCAATATTCTGATGGCAAAAGGCATCTTCATATGCTTATCTAGAACCATCACTGTGTTAAAAAATGCATAGGTACAGACATGCTACAGCTTCTGCCTGAAGAGCTTGCAGTCTGAGAAAGCTGGACAAGATTAAGATGAGGGAAAAGGCAGGATGTCATCAGATGTAATGAGGATGAGAGAAGGAGGGATTAACTTGAAGGAAGATGAGAATCTTCACACATTACTGTGTAAGTCATGGTACCTTGTGATTTCTCTAACACCATATTGATCCTTACACTAATAAAGTGTGGGTGGTTCAGAAAAATGAATTCACTCATTACATTTTCATCCCTTGCTCATTTCTCACACATACGCTGCCCAGCATATGTCTCTTGTCCAGCTCTTTCTATTTATTTATCATTATAACAAATTGTCTTTCTATAGAATAGTAAAAGCAAAAACAAAAACTATTACACGAAAAGTTAAAATTCAAATGTTTATGAAGTTCAAAACATTTTAAAAGACAGTATGCTTAAGACCAAAATTCCAGTTCAAATTATGAGGCATTTAAAGATCCAAAGAGAACAAGGAGGTTCTCAGTGTCAATCACTCACCATGAGACAGCCTATCAGACCTTCCTAGGAAGGATGTTCCACAATTATAGTTTCGGAGCATCAACGGATCTCATTTCTTGAAATAGGGGAATTAGAGCAAAGCCATTCAAGGCTTTATAGGTAACACCCAGCATCTTGAACTGGGCTCAGAAACAGATGAGCAGCCAGTGGATATGAACAAACATCAGTGTAATGTACTATTTGTAATCTGCCACAGTCATGCAGTGAGCAACAGAAATGTCTGTGAGCTGATATTTCTGGACTGTCCTTAGGGGCAGCCCCACTTTAATGCATTAATCAGTGCAAGAGGTTATCAGAGCATAGAGGACAGTGGCTAAGTCCCAGCTATCAAGGAAATGGTGCCAGCTTAAATGGCTTTAACTGATAAAAGATGCTGCAGGCTACAGCCACAACTTAAGCGTCTAGGAGCAAATTTTGTGCAGAGGCAACTTTAAGCTGCAAACTGGTCCTTTAGTGGATTGTGCTTGTCTTCAGAGCTTATTTCCCTTGAACCTTCCTACCAACCATTCTTTGGATAGTCACTGTTGTTACAGACTGTCGATGAAGATAAACTCAGCCTGAGCAAATGGAAAGATGACTTCCCTTTCCTCTATTTGTCATTACATACATGTTCCTCCAATTTCCTTCACATTTTTGTTTACCAGACTAATTGCTCTAAGTCTGTCAAAGGCATCACTCAACTGGATAAAATAATAAATAATCAGGTGATATAAAAGAATTCTGCCTGAGCCACTGCTAGTCAGAGTAGAGTAGTGTCTTCCAACCTATGGATTGTGACCTGCAAGGAGGTCATGAAGTTTGTGGGTCTCAAGCACATAAGGAGGGTGAGACAGAGGCTGGTCCTCTGACAATGACACATGCCCTTAGTGTTGCAAGGGGATGATAAAAAGATCAGCACTAGAAAAGAGTTGAACATGTTAGTTTGACCATGTATCCTACTCTAGCTACCATGAAGAAAATGCTGGTTTTTCTCACTCTTTCTCCCTCGGAGTGAGAAATGTACACTCCCTGCTCCTTACAGTTACCCTTATTTGGTGTCACTTGTTCACAAGAACGAATAACTTTGCAAGTATTAATATCTACTTAAACAACTTCCTTATTAATAAGAGTGTTAAGTAAACTTTTGCTTGGTTGTCTCAAATCATGATTATAAAAGAGGCAAAGTTGAAGTGCACAAAATGCACAAAAGTGATGCTACCAAAGACTTAGGGTCCAGAATTCTTGTGACAATAATTTGATGGGTTACCATAGTTGGTAATTTTGGACTTGTAGGTTGCCATACAAAAAAGAATGGGAACCATTGCAGTAGAGAACACTGGACCAGATGGACAAACAGTCTGAACAGGTGAAAGGCAGCTTTCCTAAATTTTAGACTGTTTATTACCCATATTTTTTACCTTAGAAATTTCTTGATGTGAAGGATTTTCTCTTCTGAAACTGAACAAAATAGAAAATTCTTTCCAGTAGCACCTTAGAGACCAACTGAGTTTGTTCTTGGTATGAGCTTTCGTGTGCATGCACACTTCTTCAGATACACTTCTTCAGATGCACACTTCTTCAGATACACTTCTTCTGAAACTGGTGTTTCTGAAATTCAGCTAATTGTATCAATAAGGAGATTATATTGATGTGATTCTTTACGATGTTTTGGGTTTCTTCCGAGACTAGCGTAATGTTGGGTCTGAGCCCACAGTTGCTGAAATGCATGTTCCAATCTTGGAAATTATTTTGCTAATGCAAGCTTCTCATATGCCAAAACAGAGCAAAAGAGTAAGCACATCCAGGATTGGTTGAGGATTGTTGACTGTGAGTCAAGTCTGTTACTCCTTCAGCATAGAATACAGGCACCACAATCAACCTAGGGACATTACGCAGGTTTCTGAGCTTGGATCCTGAGATGGATGGGAAACTGCATGTGCAAACAGGCCCTCCTTGTGTGATTTCCAATCCAGCAACTGGGGCTGTGCACACTGGCAGGGTGCCATTTCCAAAAGGTTAACAATCTACTGATCAGCTGCTTGGGATGGGAGAAAGTGCTGGATTCAGACCAAGCAGCTGACTGGTGAGATTTTCAACCCTTTTGAAAGGATAATTAAGATGTGTCACAAGGCAGCTTCTGGGACTCTAAAACACATGAAAATACAAATGCAACATTCATCCACATGCACACATGTATTCTCAGAGGGTTTTTGTTGTTGTTGAAAGACTAACAATGATGAGACCATATATATTTTCCTGTAAGGGGAATTCCACAGGTGCGAGGCCACTACTGATAAATCCTTGTCCCTGGTCTCCCAGTTATGTGTCTTCAGAAATTACAGATATTATCATTTGCTTCTGCCTATAATAGAAATAATGGGGCACTACATCTATCACTTGCTTTAAAAAACTATACTTAACTAATCTGGAAAGATCTGAAGGGGTAGCAGCTGCCATATATAAAATGCTAATTGACCCTGGCTGCTAGGATAAAGGAGGATTGTGAAATGTTTGGGAAGTAAAAGGTAAAATACTGGAACATACATACATACATACATACATAATTTTATATGTATGCCGCCTTTCCACTCAAGGGGCATACAACATGAAAAAATATGTAACTACAGCATAACAAAAGTAGTAATCAACAATAAATAAAACTTTTAAAAATACATAACCAAACTGAACAGTTCCCACATAAATCACAACAAGAACAAAAGTAAAGATAACAAAACCAACAGCAAAAAAAAAAAACCTGCAACAAAATCCCCCAACCAAACCCCAGCCCCTGAACATGAATGGAAAAGAATTTGACAGGCTACCTGATTAAATCAGCCTCAGCAACAGTAAAGGAACATGCCCTCAAGGTGATTCACAGATGGTACTTAACATTTGCTAAGCTGCGACATATATGTGTGGGGCAATGCCTCCTTTCTGCTGCATGGGATGTTCAATGCAAGGTACAAATGTATTTATTTATTTCATAAAATTTATACACTGCTTGATTGTAAAAAAACAAAACAAAAAACCCTCAAAGCGGTTTTGGTAGGAATGTTTGTTAATAAGTTTGAGGTAATTCAGAGTAATTTCTGATATTTTACACTTCAAACTTGAATTGGATCTGGGACTGGCCCCGTTATGTCTCTCCTGGGAGACAAATAATGGTATTCTCTGTAAATTGCTAATGATCCATCTCCTCATGACTCACTACACAAAAAGAGATAGCATTTCTCTGCAAAAGTGAACAGCAGCCTACCTCCAAAGGTGGTATGACTAGTTATGGCAGGAAGCTTTATCTGACAAACTTATCCGGCAATGTAAACTACCCAGAGATGAAATAAAAAGTGACTGGCTCCATGAAGACTTGTTCATTTTTCTTTCTTACCTTAATTCTAATCCAGGAGAACCTAGGCCACCTCTTTCTCTGACATTTTAGCAAGGTTTGATATCATAAGTGAGACATGATTTTCTCTGCACCAGCTGCAGGAGAAATGCTGAGAGCAGAGAAACCTGTTGTACACCACCTCCATAGACCTGATGAAGGCCTTTGACCTTGTTAGCTGAAAAGGACTCTTCACACTGCTCAGCAAGATAGGATGCCCACCTAAACTTCACAAGATGATTTTGTCCGTCCACAAGAACATGCATGGCACTGTCCAGTATGATGGCTCATCCTTGGGTGTCTTCCCTATAAAGAACGGCTTGAAACATGGCTGTGTTCTTGCCCCAACTCTTTGGCATATTCTTCTCCCTGTTGCTCTCATATGCCTTCAGCTTGACTGAATATGGTGTGTACTTCATTCAAGGAGCAACAGGGGTCTGTTCAATCTGATACGGCTCCACACCAAGACAAAAATGTAGTAGGTCCTTATCCAAGTGGTGTTGTTTGCAGATGATGCAGCCTTGACAGCACACCCTGAGGAAGCTCTACAAACACTCTTCAGCCATTTTGGCCAAGCTTTCAGGAAGTTTGGCTTTACCACCAGCCTAATGAAGAGCAACATCCTGGGTCAGGACCAGTGCTGTCAAGTATCCCGTTTTCTCTGGGAATCTCCCTTATTTCAAGCAGTTTCCCGCTGCTATCCCTTATTTTTTTATATCCCTTTAATTTCCCGTTTTTTCAAAAGAAGCAGCTCCTCTCCCTCCCCCTGCTGGCCAGGGACTGGGAAGACCTTGCCTCCTTGCAGCCTCAAAGCAAGCAGGAGCCATTTCCCGCACTTACAGGTGTCGTAGCCCATGAGCAGCGTTTCCAAAATACAGTAAACCTACTGTGCGCGTTCACACCAGTGCCGCCCACTTTTGCTTCTGGCTCCGCCCACCACTGCCATGTGACTGTCCCTGGGATAGGTGAGGCTGCTGATCCCTTATTTTCAAATCCGAAACTTGACAGCTATGGTCAGGACATCACCAGTACTTCACAAATCAGCATTGCTGACAACATGCTTGAGGTGGTAGATGATTTTGTCTACCTGGAGGTTCCACCATAACCAGCAAGATCTCCGTTGATGCTGAGCTGGACAAGTGTATTGGAAAGGCAGCTATGGCAATGGCTCACCTCTCAAAAACGTTATGGGGGAATGTGATGCTAACATCCAATACCAATACAAAGATCTACCAGGCTTGTGTGTTGAAAACGCAGCTTTATGGAAGTGTTGTGGGCAACTTACAACTGTCAGGAGTGACATCTCAACACATTCCACATGTGCTGCATCAGGAAGATTTGGGGCATCACATGACAGGACAGAATTCCAAACAGAGATGTGTTCTTCCAAGCCTACTTTCCAAGCATGTTCACACTGCTGTCTCAGCAGTGTCTACTCTGGCTTGGTTATGTCCATAGAATGGAAGATGGCAAGATCCCCAAGGATGTGCTGTATAGGGAGCTGGCTTCAGGCACCAGGCACATAGGTGGACCAACTCTGTTTCAAATATGTCATTTTTTGGTGTCCTCAAAAAAAGTCAAAAGGTAACAAGGTTACAAGACAATGTCAAAATGCACACTTGCTTGTATGCGGAAATCATAGGAGGCTTAGTTGGGGACTTAACATAAATTGTGCATCTTGATTAAGATGACACAACATAATAGTTCCAATTTTTACTGCGTAGATACATAATATCCAAGACAAAGGGAAAATTTGGTTGATAGATGGATTTAAAACATTAACTGAATTCCTGTCATCACTTTGCTCTGTGTTTGATGCTTTTACACCTTATAAGATAATATACTTCCAAATACTCAATCAGGATCTGCTATAAAAAAAACTACAACAGTATGTTTATAGAAGATTTCTGAATGTATTAGTCACTGACTTGGCTGCTGCTCAGACAAGCTCCACTTTTCATATGTAACTTTTAATAAACATGAATTTTTTTTACCCTGCTTTGTGTTTTGTTGTTTCTGTTCTATTTGCATTTGAAAACATAATTTAGGAAGTCTTCTATAAAACCATGTACTGTTGGAACTGTTAGCTGTGAGTAAGAGATATATGAACTATATATGTAATGTAAAAACTGTATATGTAATTTCCAGAGACCTTTCAAGTTGTGTGTCTGTCTCATACATTATTTTGTAAAGTTCAGATTGCTAAATATAGGTACCAGTATATCTGAACATTTTCAGGTGGTTTCCTTACCTGAATTTCAAAAATGTGAATAGAGCAATGTAGCATCAGAGTTCCATGTTCATCTAATAAAAAGATGCCAATCCTGATAATTCAAGTAAGTATTTTACATTTACACTTGCAGAAGGGCTTTTAACTTAGCTTTTTCTAGAACTACCTCAATTTCTAAAACTAGGAGAACTGTCAAAGCCCTTGTCATATGCATCCCTAAGAGCCTGCATGTGCTCTTAAAACATGTTTACTAGAGAGGTGGGATTCTTTTTGTGGGTAAACTGCATGCTGTCCTGAGAATGCAGCTAAGGTAGTTTAAACCCAAAGATCCATATCCATGCTGTAAGGACGTTCAGTGGCTGCTCATGAGTAAAACTCCAAACGCAGAACTTCTAAACTAAGTTCTTTATTGTGCAAGTTATTTACAGTGGAGCGAAAGTTCAAATGTCCATCTCATCCCTCCGCAGAGTCCAGGAATGAACCCTTCTGGTTCTTTGTCCAGCAAAAGAGGCGCGGGATTCTAAACCCACACCTCCCACTTCCACGTCCTTCCTGCCTGCGGCCTCGGAGCGTGGGAACCTGACCCCGTTCCCCGCTATCCCCTCGGCGTTCAGGCTCTGCGATCCTTTCAGAGCCCCTGCATCGTCTTCCTGCCTCTAACTCCCCCTCCCCACTGGAGGAATGGTCGCTTCCGGAGCTGGAAGGGGAGGGCGAACTGGTAAACAGAGGAGGGGGTTCTCTATGTCGCAAACACTCCCGCGATTCTACCACCCACGGGGAGGGGGGTTTCCTGACACATAACAAAAAATCAGGCTGAAATAATAGAGAATGGAAAATATATTAATAAATGTGATGTAACACATTAATATTGAATAAATATTGAATCACAGGTGTATTTTATCTCCCAGCCTAATACATTCATAACCTTAAAGATTAAAATATATTATTAAGATATAAAGGAGAGCACAATATTAACAAAATAAAGAAAAAGGGATTCTCTGATTGAGTGTCCCTGTACCTGTGTGTGTGCATGTGTGTTGAAGTCAGAACCAGAAGCTAGGAACAGGAATTCTTTGCCTATGATTTTCAAACATTTTTGGATCTCAGCAAGGCAACAGAACCCTTTACCTGCTTCTTGGTCTAGTCTAGTGTGCTGATGTGTTTTCAATGTTCGAAGTGTCCTGTAGGTAGGAGAAGAGGGTGTGATGTGTATGGGGACAAAATCTGTTATTTTTCTTGGATTTTGAGTCTTATAGAGCATGTGGAAGAGGGAAGTATATGGTGATGGTGGGGTATAAGGAAGTGTAAGGAGGGGTCTTCTGGAAGAGGATAAGGTTCAAAAAGTTAAAAGTTTAATATTTCCCTTCAATATGGGTTTTGAAATTACCATTCTGCCTATGTGATGCAATTGATGTTAGTTTCTGGTTTCTGAAGATATTTGGAGTAAACACATATTTTTCTACTTTCTCAGATGTGCCTTCATGCTTAACATAATTTACACTTCAGTGGCTTCTCTATCTGGTCTGTTTCCTAAGGGTACAATATGTTTTTCCAGCTATGGGTCTTCATTTGGTCAACCTTTGTATTGCCAATCCTGATCTGTTCTGACCTCATTGCAGCCCAGAGTTAAAAGCTCTGATCTTTAAACTCATGTAAGGAAATGCAAGTGAAGGTTAAAGAGGGGATGATCACAGCCTGTCACATGGGCCTTGCCAACTCCTTAGTCCAATATATGAACCAAAGAATGCTATGGCTGCCATGCTCACAGCTTATGCAGCAAAAGATGCTGCTTTGGGATAAGAAGCATAGATGTACACATATGGACCAATTTGTGTACACAAAGGATGTGTGTATCTGAATCAGGGCCTGCACCTTCAATTATATAATATTAGGGTACTCTCTCTCTCTAATATTGATATAAGTACCAGTATCTCTGTCATGAGTTATCTTTGTTCCGGTGTCTTTCTTCCAAATCCTCTATAATATTGAGACTCTCTGAGTGACTGTCCCTAAAGGAGCAAATCTCTGTGGGTGGGAAGGACAAAAATAGAATACAATTTAGAGTTAAATATATCTAATTTAGTCATACGTGGTAAAGAACTGGGAAAATGTTAAAAGAAGCATTTAAGTCAGAAATGTTTCCAATATTGATGTGGGTAGTTTAAATTTTATACCTACATATACACTAATAGCTACCGGTAGTTTAACATGAGATAGAATTATTCGTTGTATAATGGCAGTTCAGCAGACAGCATTAGTCAAACCTGGATTTTCAAACTGTCAAGGGCGGGATTCACCTAACCAGTCCAATCAGAGACATTCTGCAGGCAAGCCATTAGCTCTACTATTAAGCCATGACTCTTTCCCATTTAGTAGCTAGGTAAAGGTAAAGGGGGGATGTGGGTAAAGGTAAAGGTACCCCTGACCATTAGGTCCAGTCATGGACGACTCTGGGGTTGCGGCACTTATCTCACTTTATTGTCTGAGGGAGCCAGCGTACAGCTTCCAGGTCATGTGGCCAGCATGACAAAGCCGCTTCTGGCGAACCAGAGCAGCGCACGGAAACGCCGTTTACCTTCCCGCTTGAGCGATACCTATTTATCTACTTGCACTCTGACGTACTTTCGAACTGCTAGGTGGGCAGGAGCAGGGACCAAGCAACGGGAGCTCACCCCGTTGCGGGAATTCGAACTGCCAACCTTCTGATCGGCAAGCCCTAGGCTCAGTGGTTTAGACCACAGCGCCACCCACATCCCCATTTGGTAGATACTCATATATAATACTTAAAGTGGTCAAGTAATTTTGTTGAGGGGGAGTTAGATTATTTCTTTGTTAACTTAGCTCATCTTTTGATGTATTTCATACCACATGTATATCAGGTTACTGCAAACTCAAGACACTTCAAACATTCAGTGAAGTTGGCTGTTACTTACAAGCTAATACTGTTGCATACAAACTAGTACAGTGGTACCTCGACTTACGAGTGACTCGACTTCCGTATTTTTCGACTTCCGAATGACCTCCGGAAGTGAAAAAATGGCCGCCGCTTCCAAAATTTTCCACTTATGAAGGGAAAGTGGTGGCACAATACCTTGACTTACAAAGTTTTGAATGCGGTTTTTTCGACATACAAATTTTTCCCCCCGTTCCGAGATGGCGCCTTCTACTTACGAAGATTTAGACTTACGAGCATGCCTTTGGAACGGATTACTTTCGTAAGTTGAGGTACCACTGTAATTGAGTATCATCAATTAAGTGTGCTTCAGTATTTCAGAGGAACAAGTATGCTTCACTGTGCATTATATTTTGTCTGTTCTCATGATCAAATATTATAAATAATACAACTTCCATCAGTCCCAGTCAGTTTACACAACTTACAATATTATTTAAAACAAAATATTAATAAAATATACAATAAAGGTAATAAATGACATAATTAGTACAGTGCACAACTGAAATAGCAATTAAAGCAGCAAAGTTAAAGCTTCAATTCCAGTGTTTTAAAATGTAGCATTCTCCCAATACTGTCTTATATTACAAACCATTTAAATACCTAAAAGAATAAAAATGTATTAATCTGATGCCTGAAAGATCATAAAAGAGGCTAGGTTAGCCTCTTTAGGAAGGGAATTCTACAACTAGGGTGCTACAAAAGCGAAAGTGCATTTCTTCGTTGCCATCTTAATAATCTTTGATGGTGGTGGCACTGTGAGAAAGGCCTTGGTGGAAGATCTTGGTGCTCAGGCAGGTTGATATTAGAGGAGACAGTACTTGGCTCACAAGCTGTGAATAGATTTAAAATTAAAAACCTTGAATTAGGTTTGGAAGCAAACTGGTAACCGGTGTAGATTTTGCAAAGCTAGTGAAATATATTCCCAGAAAGCTGTCCTAGTGAAAATCCTGGCTGCTGTATCTTGAACTATTTGCAACTTCCAAATTACCGGTATCTTCAAGGGCAGTTGCACATGCAATACATTACAGTAGTAACAACAAGTTACCAGAGCATTGTTCATGGTTGCCAGATGATCTCTGCACAAGAGACGTTCCAGTTAGTGTAGCAGCCTTAGTTGATAGAAAAACCTATGTGCCTCTGAGGTTATCTGCTCCAAAGTGACATGGGATCAAGAAGTACCACAAAACTGCAAACCTGAGCAGAAGGACTGCAATCCAGAGGTGTAGCAAGCCCAGGTGGTACCCGGTATGGATTTTTTTTTTTGTCAGCCCCCCCCCCATCGACAGCCTGGCGTAGGCTTGGGAGTCATGGTTGGGCACCAAATGTCCACCCCCCCCTTCCTACAAGCCTAGGTCACATTTCTATTGTAGCTTACAAGTTCGAGAGACACCAAGAGGCGCTGCCGCATGGAGGATCCTTTGCCCGCGGCTGCAAGCAGGGGCGTGATGGCACCCCCGCAGGGTGCCCTCTTGTCACCCCTTCAGAAATGGAACCTGGGGTGCTCCACTCCCCCCACCCCACCCTTCCTACGCCACTGCTGCAGTCCTCTTCAAAACAGGTCAAATCCTTCTATCCATACATACTGCCGCCTTATGAGAATTGAGTTCAGTTTATTTACCTTCATCTATGTTATTACTAAGTTCAAACAGTGGTTGAGCTCTTCTGTCACCCCCACCTGATTTACATGACTTGAAGAAATAGAGCCTCCACTTGCCTCAGTTAAATAGCATGTGGAACAATGATACTGCAAAACCCCATGATACTGCAAAACACAAGTCCATGGGTCTGAGCAGTTGCCCCTGAAGATTGCACTCTGACATCTGGTATGCAGGTAGGAACAGAACTACAGTAACACTGTGCCCTGCAATTCACACAGGTAATCCAGAAGGATACCACAGGCAATGATATTGAAAGAAGTCAAGTAGAATAAACAGGGATGTTGCCCTCCTCCTGTCTGTCAATCGGGGTGGCCCAGGTGGCTTCCATACTAGAACTAGTCGAAAATGTTGTTTAACACAGCAGTCAGCACTGTATACTTTTAACTGGGATAATTCTGTTTAAAATATTACTCAAAATAAATGTTGGGATCCAAAGAATCTCATGCTGAAGTCCACATGCACTTTGAAGTTCCTTCTGCTTGATAGTGTCTTGCTGTGTTGGCCTAACAAGCCAAACTTCCTTTGATATAGTGCAAATGTCTGTTATAAAGGGGGGGGAGGTGCTTGTATGCCTAACAACAGATTTTAAATCTGTGACTGAGAAGCAGTTTGACTGATTAATGCTTTTAGCTCTGATTACAACTGATAAGACTTGCTAATAAGAGTTTCTATAAATCTGAGGGCCACTTACTATTCCTGATATTCTAACCTGAATAATCTGTTACTTTAAATATCATTAGTTGTGACTAACTCACAGTTTTTAAATGAGATCAAACTAATTAGAAGGGAGGTTTTTTAAAAAATAAATAAATACTCACACTTCAGATTTTTTATTTTGTTGCTCACATGTGTCAACAGGCACTTTTTAAAGTACACACAAAGGCTTTGTGTGCATTTCTTCTAAATACATACAGAGTTGTGACTACTTTCAGGGTGAACTCAGAGATACTTATGTATCCCTATCCAGTGCTTGTACAGAATTTATAAAGCAATCCTAAATCTGCCTAGGGATGGCTGTAGCAGCAGAACCACTGCTGCATTCTGTGCTCAGGGCAGACGGTGTGGATGTGAGTATTCTTGTCTCTTTCATTGTGCCAGCTCCAGGCTGGCACAGCAGAGGGGTCCCAATTACTCCCCTTACCTAGCAATGAGATGGCGTAGAATTCAGGGAAACCTTGGCCAGTCCAACTCTGCCCTCACCACAACACCCAAATGCTCCATTTTAGGGCCCTATGTTGGATATTTCCATCAGGAGGACTGCCAGGCCAAACCTCTACAACTGTAAAGCCCCCATCTGTGACACTCCTTTCCACCTGCTGAGGTAGGCAGAGAGGGGTCTGTTCTACCTCCCATGAGCCATCAACACTGAAAGGATAGTATTGTTCCTTTAGTACATTTCCATGCAGCATCTTACAGCATCATGTAGCTGATTCGCCCTGGCATGGCCTGTTATGTGTATTAACTTCGTGCTTTCCTATGCACTGTTCTGTTTTAGAGGATCTGATGCTGAAAAAAATCTGTGAACACAAGAATAGAGCACTGTTTTATAATATGAGCTTAATTTATATTCTAAAGTATATTTAGAAAAACCATGCACAAGATGGGGTAATAAATTGTTGGGCACTGTGTACCATACTGTGTTTACAAAAAGGGAGAGAATAATGTCAATGTGGAATTGGCTGTGAGGATATACTGGTACATAATGTTTCCCCTTATTTCAAAAGCACTAGCAACAGTAGGGAGTATTTGCTGGTCTCATTTGGAGTAGTTTGTGTTTTGAGGTATACAAAGTGGAATAAAGTAGTTTAGTGGACAGTGAACCATCTGTTGTGAATATCTTGCTTTAAAATGGTTAGCTCTCATGCAGTGTTTGCTAAAAGCACACTTTCATGTCATTTTTAATATTATAAAATACTTACATACCACAATTTCATAAAATATCAAATATACAACACACATTATAAATACTACTGTATATAATGTGAGGACTCTAGATACCAATTTGTAGGACTCCCTATGTATCTGCTCCAACTATACTGGAGTATACCATATTTGTATTATTAGACTGATGTCCCAGATTTCAGAGATGCAATGCTATACAGGGTGGCTTGTACTGATATAACTTGGTGCACCTTGTCTAAGGCATATTTAATCTGCATCAGAGTATTATGAATAAATGGCTACTAGCAAATATATGGTTTTTGAAGTGAACTGATTCTGATTCTGTGGCGGCCAGAATGTATTCAGAATAACAAACAAGTGAAATGCCTTTCTTTGTCCAACTGTATGCTAGAAAGCAGCTTTGCAGAATGCCTGTGGTAGTGATCCTTTCTGTAATATTCCATTGACAAATACAGATATGAAATATTTAGAAATATATGTTTGCTAACACTATAGTTTATTTAAACATAATGACTAAAAAGTTATGAAAACTTTTGTGACTAGATTGCTATAATAGATTGAGTGAAACACTATTGTATTAGAATTAACATTTTTCTAGGTATTCAAATTACCATACCAAAAATAATTTAGCCAGCATGGCTGCAAACATTTACATCATTAAAAAAATATATATCACTGAGGGATAGGCCTGAAAACAAAAGTAACAAAAACACATACACACATGTGCAGGCCCCCTCCCCTAAGGTCTCATTTGGGAGAAAGTTCCATTAATTAATTCTCTGCTTAGAAATAGAAGTCATTAGAAAAAATCTTCACCTGCTCTTGGTGAGCTAAGGTAGATCCTCTAGGACCCTAAAGGATGAGAATGGCCACTTAGCATTGGAAGCTGAGGAGTGGCGGTTTGTGGCCCAGTGTGACTGCAGCCTGAGCCAGGGGCCATCATCCTGTCCTGCACAGCCATTGGAGGATGTCAGCACCTCCTCTCATGGCTGCATGGGGTGTGGGGGTAGCCTGCCTGTTTGAATGGGCCAATCATAGGCAGGGAAGGGGGCATGGCCTTGGCCATGGTGTCAGACCTGACTGAAGACTTCAGTCCCAAGTCTTTGCTCAAGTCTGCGTATTTTCTATTTAAATAAGCCATGTCAGAGTCAGTCAGCTTAGTTGGAGTTGGATCCCCTACCCTACTACCCTGTGCAATAGACTTTTATCCTGCCTGAAAGTGGACAGGTTATGTGTGGGACCTTGCTATGGAAATACCTGATTGCTGCATTCAAGGCCAGGGAGGAATTTTCCATCAGACAAATTGGGCAATTGTCACAAATTCTTGGTTGATTGGCATTGAGATGGATCCTTAGCCTAGGTCAGTGATGGCCAAACTTGGCCCTCCAGCTTTTTTGGGACTACAGTTCCCATCATCCCTTACCGCTGGTCCTGTTAGCTAGGGATGATCGGAGTTGTAGTCCCAAAACAGCTGGAGGGCCAAGTTTGGACATCACTGGCCTAGGTGGTGTGGAAGTTAGGTGCTCATCCCCCACCGCTACAGGAAATAAATATTTTTGTAAAGGGGTCAAGGAGGGAGTATTTTTTGTCGAGGTGCCCTGATGTGAGCTGATGGGCAATACCATTCTTCCAAAATGGTGATCCTGGAGGGATCAGCCTGATTTGGTGTATGTCATAGGGTGCCCCTTAATCCAGAGTCGACCCAGCCGAAGTAATCAGCCAGCAGGCAGGTTGGTTGATTCAGGATATATACCCAATGCCTTCACCAAAACCTACTTAATCTGTAGTCAATACAGTTGTGGCCTATTTGAACCCAATACCTTTGTTCTGTGCCTTATTTATCTTTCACATCATCGTTGAACCTGGGCCCAAAACTCAATGCTTAACTTAATTTTTTTTGGCCTAGCTACTTCTGCAACGTCAATATTGCAGCTCTGTGGTGCCTGCAGTGTAACAGCTATTGTGATTTCATATGTGCTTCTAGACCTCACCCTCTGGGTTGATAATATTTACTATTTAATGCAAAAGTGACAGAGCAGCTATTTCAGAGATATTTTAGACAACGAAAAACAGAGGAAATAATTATACAAAAAAAGGCAGCTGGTCTGCTTCCTGCCATTTTCAATACATTTTGTGTGCACCGAGTGTTAGAAGTGTTTTGTTCACCATGTTACTAAGTAACAGCTTGTTCTATGTTAAACAAAGAATGATCAATGGCATCTGTCACAAACCACCTGTCAGGTTGCTTGGCATAACAGGTTGTTTAGATGTGTTTTTGCCTTGTGTAAGAACACTTACTGGCAATGTGTTTTAAAAGTTTTAGTACAATGTGCTATTTTAAAGTTTTCACATTATGTACCATTATAAATATATTTTAAAATATTTTTTTTAAAGATGTCCCTGACATTATTATGTTTATTTCTCCTCAGTGTTCAGATTGTGGCTTTAAATAAGGAGCTCAGTTCTGTTTTTCTTAATTAACTATTTCTGATTTTTACTATTTTATATTACGATTGCCAGTATATGAGAGAATGCTGTGTATAATATTGGTATATTGTTTTGCACATTTTGTGAGACACTGATACTTTTCTTTGATTCTTGGAAGTATGTTTTATTTTTAATTTATGAAAGGGAATAAAAAATTCTAGGTTATTCTAATGAAGAATTGAGAATAACAGGAAAACCTTAATAAAGATGGGAGTGTTATGAGTTTTGCCATCTGGGAGTGGTAAAGTTTAGTGCCTTTGAAGATACAGTCCTGAGTTAATGAAGAATATACCAATGCCTAGATTCAAGAGGCAGGTGCTGGTAAGCTTGTTATCACTGACTGACAGTATATAGAATTTGTTGTTGTTGTTCAGTCGTTCAGTCGTGTCCGACTCTTCGTGACCCCATGGACCAGAGCACGCCAGGCACGCCTATCCTTCACTGCCTCTCGCAGTTTGGCCAAACTCATGTTAGTAGCTTCAAGAACACTGTCCAACCATCTCATCCTCTGTCGTCCCCTTCTCCTTGTGCCCTCAATCTTTCCCAACATCAGGGTCTTTTCTAGGGAGTCTTCTCTTCTCATGAGGTGGCCAAAGTACTGGAGCCTCAACTTCAGGATCTGTCCTTCTAGTGAGCACTCAGGGCTGATTTCTTTGAGAATGGATAGGTTTGATCTTCTTGCAGTCCATGGGACTCTCAAGAGTCTCCTTCAGCACCATAATTCAAAAGCATCAATTCTTCGGCGATCAGCCTTCTTTATGGTCCAGCTTTCACTTCCATACATTACTACTGGGAAAACCATAGCTTTAACTATACGGACCTTTGTCGGCAAGGTGATGAATATAGATGTATATAGAATCCCCTATGCCAAATCAGCATTCATTCAGATGTGTGAAATGGGGATTGGGATCCTAGTTGACCCTTTAGTTCCAGGTGAGTGAACCTACAAGGCAAAGGGGAAAATAAACCCCGCTTACACTTTTGTTCCTACTGGGAGACAAAACCATGATTCCTTGAAAGGAGGGCTAATAAAAGTAACAAGGTAAAGGTAAAAGACCCCTGACAGTTAAGTCCAGTCGCAGACGACTCTGGGGTTGCGGCGCTCATCTCGCTTTACATATTAAGCAGAAAAAGCAGGTCTAAATAACTATTTCTTAAAAGCTTAGGTCCAACACCTGAAACCTCGGTAGGCAAATAATTACATAATTTGGGGACCATCATGAAGAAAATCCTCTTGGTAGGGGCAATCAACTTGTTAGAAGATGGAGCCTATCAGAATATTTGTGCTAAATCTGAAGAAGCGGAAAAAGATAAGATGTTCCCTCAAGTATTAAGCAAATTTTCCAAATATACATATTTGTGTAAAGCAATTTCCCTAAAATAATACAGTTATGAGTGTTATTTTCACAAATATATTCATTTTTGTACACGTTATTTGGCTGGATTACTCATCATAAAATTTGAAGAAGTGCAAATTTTGAAGGATGTATTGTTTTGGAAAGTGTGAATTAGGTAGTTTTACCTTTAAATGTGAACTGAATTGAATTTCTCGCCATTACCTAACTACAGTTCTAGTCATCCCTGACTATTGGCCATGATAGCTAGGGCTGATGATGTATTTTAAGAAAACTACTTTAATACAAACTTCATCAGAGCCTCCTTTACATTAGGAAAGCATTATTCCTTTCCTTAATGAGACATTAATTGTAATTGATGCTAGGGCAACCAGCTTCTTCTGACTTGTCGAAACGAAGTAGGATGGACAAAGCTCAAGCAGATAAGTCATGGCATGAACAGAACCAAGTATTCTGTCCACACCCTTGGATGTCAACCAATAATTGAAGCTTATCCAACAGTGCTTGACCAAAGGAGGACTTGGTAAAATCATTGCAAAACAGCACTGAGAGTTCCAGCTTTTCCAATGAATCGAGCTGTGATGTAATAATTAATTAATTACTCCAAACAGCTCTGCTGATGAGATTATGTGTGTGCAATGGTGGCAGAAAAGTAGGTCCTGGATTTCTAACATCACAATGGGCTAGAAATAGTTTGACAAATGTAATCTAGCAGTGTGTACAGAATCTCCATGCAAAAAATTGTCCTTGCGTATATGTAATCTTGCTGGCCAAACTCAGATTGATTTCTTATGTTAGCTGTCTTGAACTCTTTGGAGGAAAGATGATACAGTATATAATCATTTTAAATAAATAAATGTGGAAGCCATAAAAACAAAGGAAACTTATAAGCAATTAGTCACTGTATAGCTATCTATCATTGTGATGGGAAGAGAGGAAGTGTAATTCATGTGATCAGAATAGGTGAAATAAGTTGATATGAACTGTGCCTTCAATAGGTGCCATAAGTTACAGCTGCCCAACAAAGGGGTTGATTTTAGTTCCACATATAAATTAATCCAGTTTAATGATGTTACATTAGTTTTAAGGAGACAAGTTTCATTGTTCAGAATATCACGTGAAAGGTTTAATTTAAACCTTTGTATAAATATATGTTTTGAATAATATCCAAATTCAAAGAGGGACACAGGTGGCGCTGTGGTCTAAACCACAGAGCCTAGGGCTTGCCGATCAGAAGGTTGGCGGTTCGAATCCCTGCAATGAGGTGAGCTCCCGTTGGTCGGTCCCAGCTCCTGCCAACCTAGCAGTTCGAAAGCACGCCAAAAGTGCAAGTAGATAAATAGGTAATGCGGGAAGGTAAATGGCATTTCTGTGCACTGCTCTGGTTCGCCAGAAGCAGCTTAGTCATGCTGGCCACATGACCCAGAAGCTGTCTGCGGACAAACGCCAGCTCCCTCGGCCTATAGAGCGAGATGAGCGCGCAACCCCAGAATCATCCACGACTAGACCTAATGGTCAGGGGTACCTTTACCTTTACCTATAAATACATGTTTTGAATAATTTTCAAATCAAAAGAGTTTTGGGAATGCTGTTGGTTTCCAGGTTCAAATAAGCAAAGAGAAGTCCATTTGTATGTTCAAAAGTGTTTTGGACTACTGATTAGAAGGCTTTATTTATATTGACAGCAAAGTATAAAAATAGCAACTTTTTGCTGAAGGTTTGATTTAAAAATAAACTGAGCTGAATGGCTCATTTGAGTGCTAGGATGGTGAGTCAGCTTCATCCAGAAGGATTAAAAAAATCATCTTTGTGAAAGTGAACTTTGCTTCCGTTTCATTCCTAGGAGTCAGATTTTGAAATGCTTTTCTGGCACAAACTCTGTTTTCTACAATGGAGCATGCAGTAGTTAAAGAGTCTTATAATCATTCTGTCAATCTCATGTAACGTTTAAATATGTAATGTTGCTTGTCAAAAGAAATCAAAATACAAATCTGTATGGAGATTAATGAGAATCTCTTTTCCAGTTCTTAGCATTACATACATAGTTAAATCAGGTTATGTTAATTTGGTTAGCACTATTTAGCTTTTGCAAGCCACATCTTCCACTATACCGAGCAGTGCTGGGAACCTCTCTGTTCCCAGTATGTTGTAGTAGTAGTAGCTGCAGTCCGTCATTGATGTTGTTCCATGAAAGCTCCCCCCAAGCCCAATAACAAAGGGTGAAGAGGGAAGGGAGCTTTTGCTATGCAGGCTGCACCAGTCCATTGTTTTACTAAGCATGTTGTTGTTGTTGTTGTTGTTGTTGTTGTTTAAATCATTTTTATATTTGTTATTCTGTTGTACAGTACTAAGGAAAACAATAGTAAACTTATTTAGGTGGTGTAGTGGCAAGCACTGCCAAAGTTTTGTGAAAAGGGGTAGGTGGAGCCCTGTACCTAACTGTGGTTCCCCATTCTCACCCATTGAACCTGCCCTAATTGAGATTCCTGCATTGCAGAGAGTTGGACTAGAAGACCCTTGTGGTCCCTTCCCACTCTACTGTTCTATGATTCAGTGGGGAGAAGTAGAACCATCACAATGTGGTGCCTTCTACACTCAGAACCACAAAGGTTTTCCAGAAGGATACCACGGTCAATGCTATCAAAAGCCACAGAGAGGTTGAAGAGAATCAACAGTGGTACACTCCCTCATCTCTCTCCTGACACTGACCACAGCTGTTTTGTTTCCATATCTGGGGCCAAAACCAGCTTGAAATGGGGCCAGAGAATCCTCTTCCTCAAAGCATGCCTGCAAGTGGGTCATCCGCCCCCAACTCCTTGCCCAAGAAGGGGATATTTGCAGCTGATCATTGGTGGCTTAACATGTCTACTCCACATATTGCTTAGACAGATTGACCCTTTTGGCCCAGCAATGCATTTTGAGAGTCTTCATTCCATTATGAGTCAAAGTGTCGCTATAATGGATCCCAGACATAAGTGTGGTCTTTCTCAGTCTTGTTTTCCAGTGGGCCCTGGTATCTTAATATCAAAATAACATGTGTGTGCATTTATTTAACCACTACATAATGTAAAACTACCATTACTCAATTAAGGATGCAAAAGAAAAGTAGAACATGTTGCAAAAATATGAAGTACAGTATGCTCTTTTGCTTTGTAGCTAGTAAAGTAGTATGCAAACATTACTTTCCCCAGCAACTGGGAAGATGCAGATGAAGGGGAAAGCCAGAAAAAATAAGATATGCTCTTCTTTCTCTAGCTTCCCCCTTCCACAAATTTCAGATATATTGATGAGAAGGTCAGTAGGTAATTTTGTTTATTTCATTTATGTATCTTTTTTCATGAAACACCACAAAGCTATTTCATAATAAATACAACATACACTAAAACATACATTAAAACATTTTCAAATCCAAAACAGATACAGACTGGATAAAATCTCCACTTACAGAGCTTGTTGAAGAAGGAATTTACAGGCCAATTAGCTTAATGTTTGTTCCAGGAAAACTGGGGGGAAACTTTATTAAAGGTATAATTAGAAAGCATATAACATAGGGGTCCCCAGCATTTTTGGATCAGCAGACACAATTTGAATTTTGAGAAAGTACTGTGGGTGTCAGTCACAGAATGGCTGTTGTGGGGAGCATAGCATTGCACAAAATTAGAGGGAGTACAGTCACTGTTGTTTCCTCCCCTTGGAAAACCTCACACTTCCTACCTACATGTATGTCTTGCTGGTCCTGATCTCTCTCTCTCTCTCTCTCTCTCTCTCTCTCTCACACACACACACACACACACACAGCAATGCCATTGCTGTCTTATGATAACATTGTCCAGTACCAGGAAAAATATACAAGTTGGACACACCACACTCACTCTCTTGCACACACTCTTTGTCACTGCACACAGACCGGTCACAGACACAGACACACATGCATCTCTCTCTCTCTCTCTCTCTCTCTCTCTCTCTCTCTCTCCTGCATCCCTCTTTTCCTTCTCTTGTCTGTTTCCATTATGTTGTGGTTTTCCTCTTTCCCTCTCCTCCCTCTACCCCCTTTCCTTCTCTGTTTAGTCCCCCTAACTGCAGTACAGCATTTCCTTCCATGTCACAGCATGTTACTTTCTCTTCCTTTCTGTTTCACTATCAAACCACTGAGAATCCCACTCAAGTTCTGTGCTGCGTTTGCAGCTGCCTCCTGATGGGTAGGCTCCCAACTTTGCAAGAGAGTAGCTTCAGTCTCCAGGCAGTAAGCCATGGTGCAGAGGCGAGAAAGCAGTCAGTCAGTGGAATGGGAAGAGGAGGCATGTTTTTTTGTGGGCACTCACCCACCACCACAGTACCTTCTCTCCATCCAAAGACAGTTAAAAATAACTCAAGGAGGGTGCAAAGCAGGACTGGACTGGAGAGGTGTGGCCTGACCCCCAACAAAGAGGCTTGGAGGGCTGCATTCCCTGATATTCCCTATCCATGCACTACCCCCACCCAGTACCCTTGGGTGTCATTTCCTGGTTTACCTCAGGCAGCAAAGTGTCTTGGGCCAGCCCAGCTTGTGCTTCCCTGCCACATTCAGAAAAGCCGCTGCACAGGTAAAGGAAATGTCTCTCATTCATATATATATATATATATATATATATATATATATATATATATCAAACAACTTTAAAAAAAAATAAAGTTAAGATACAGAAAAGACACCAATATGGTGCCTGGGGTTGATGGGTTGTGGATCTCTGATACAGAAGAAGAAGTCTTACTGAAGCAGAGGCAGCATGGCTTCTGAAAGGGTAAATCCTTTCTTACTACTTTTAGTGTCAACAGGCATATAGACAGAGGTAATCCAGTTGCTGTTGTGTATTAAGGGTTTTAAAAAGCTTTTGATAAATTCCCTCATCAAAGGCTCCTGAATAAGCTTCATAGGCCAAGGAATAAGAGGAGAAGTCCTCTTATGGTTTAGTAATTGATTAAGAATCAGGAAACAGAGAGTAGGAAGACATGGACAGTTCTCTTAGTTGAGAGATGTAGAAGGCGGAGTCCCCAAAGGACTGGTATTGGGAACTGTGCTTCTAAACTTGTTAATAAATAATCAGGATTTAGGAGTAAACAGTAAGCTAGCCAAGTTTACTGATGACAACAAATTGTTCAAAGTGGTTAAAACGAAAAGGGAAAAGGGAGGAACTCTAAAGTAATATCTCCAAACTGAGCAAAAGGGCAGTAAAATGCCAAATGCAATTCAGTATTAAAAAAGTGTGATGTAATGCACAGCACACCGGGGCAAAAAATAAATAAAAAAGTGTACATATATGCTCATGGGGTCTGCACTGGCAGTGATTGACTAGCAATGAGATCTAGGTTAATGAAAAGGTAGACCCAGTGTGTGACAACAACATGACGATGATAACTTCTTCTTCTTCTTCTTCTTCTTCTTCTTCTTCTTCTTCTTCTTCTTCTTCCTCTTCCTCTTCCTCTTCCTCTTCCTCTTCTTCCCCTTCTTTTATATCCCACCCATCTGGATAAATGAATTCATACTGTAATATCTTTAAAAGACATCTGAAGGCAGCCCTGTTTAGGGAAGTTTTTAATATTTAATACTGTACTGTTTTTAACACTCAATTGGGAGCTGTCCAGAGTGGCTGGGGAGGCTCAGCCAGATGGGCGGGGTACAAATAATAAATTATTATCTTATTATTATTATTATCTTATAAATATATATTGTAAAATAATTGAATACATTTCTGCACTGGTTTGGGTATTTTACTGTAGAGTTAGTAATATCTCATGTACTTATTCTAAATTGGAACAATATTTTACAGAACCTTTATAAACAATCTGGGAAAGAAAAGAAAATCTTAGATTTCTTCAGAAAATCAATTCTTCTCAGTGTAATTTCATATTTTGCATTGTTTTCAGGGGGAGGTTATTAATAGCATTTTGTATTTACAGACTCATGCTTTCATACCGTCTCTTCATGAATGACAGTTCTATTCATTTTAAATGAATACACCAACTGCAAACAAACATGAATGAGTGTTCCTAATTAGCTGGTAACAAGAGCATTGAGTTCCTGCTTTAGAACAATGATTTTTTAAATAAATAGTCTTTGCAGCTAGGACTCTGGATCCATTCAGTTATTAAACATTAAGCAATCCTCTTCATATGAAAGTTAATGCCTCATTGCTCAGTGGAGCACACAAACATGAAATACAGAGTTAGCGTTACATTTCTGTTCTGATAAAATAAATTTTACCAAAAGAAAATATTGTTTGTTTAAAACTTCAGATTTTATGATTTAAAATCAATGTAATGAATTATTAAGTGGGTGCAATTAGATTACCAAACAGAATGTTAACAAGTACATTTTTGGAAGATAATTAAATTGCATTACTTAACTCTCTTATAACACCCCTCTCCCGCCCCAGTGCTTCTCAAATTTATGAAGTACTCAAGTTTCACAGACTACATTCAGGAATGAATCACTTATTGTTTGAAGAATTTTGAAACAAAAATGCATTTAGATACACAACTTGCACTGCTCGTTAACCATCTGAATATTGCATTGTTAGAAACAACCTTGGGATACATATTAAGAAGGGCAATATATAAATGTCCCTAAAGAAAATATTCTGCTGAATGATCTTCTATACTTTGTCCCTTTTTGCATCCCTGGACATTGATGACATCAAATTATTTGGCACTCTGGTCCATGTCCTTCCCCCAGTCAGTCACCACAGAGAAGGCTGGCCAAGTGAGCCATATACCCATACCACCATCTCAGCAGCCACATACCACCATCTCAGCAGCCACAGTATTAGCTCTTGACCTCCCTCATAGCAGACACCAAATGACTGTCATTAACTTAAAACAACAACAACACCTCATCCAATATGTTATTCAAGAGTTCTTTCCACCCCCACTGTTAAAACTTGGATGAATCTGTATTCTCATTTCCATTTGTGTGGCTGTAAATTTTATTTTTATTTATTAAATTTTTGTACTGCCCTTCATCTGAAGATCACAGAGTGGTTTACAATATGAGTTTATAGATTTCTGACCTAAAGCTGCCTTAAGTCCCATCAGGAAAAGAAGCAGGGAATAAAATAAAATAACAGAATGATGATGATGATGATGATAATAATTTATTTGTACCCCACCTATCTGGCTGGGTTTCCCCAGCCACTCTGGTCAGCTTCCAACAAAGATTAAAAATACATTAAAATGTCACACATTAAAACTTCCCTCAACAAGACTGCCTTCAGGTGTCTTCTAGATGTCAGGTAGTTGTTTATCTCTTTGACATCTGAAGGGAGGGTGTTCCACAGGGCGGGTGCCATTACCGAGAAGGCCCTCTGCCTGGTTCCCTGTAGTTTTGCTTCTTGCAGTGAGGGAACCGCCAGAAGGCCCTCTGCGCTGGACCTCAGTGTCCGGGCAGAACGATGGGGGTGGAGACGCTCCTTCAGGTATACTGGGCCAAGGCCGTTTAGGACTTTAAAGGTCAACATCAACACTTTGAATTGTGCTCGGAAACGTACTGGTTCAGATTTAAAAGAGAGGTAGAGCTGGGTATCATCCGCATATTGATGGACACCCAGCCCAAACCGCCTGATGAGCCCTCCCAGCGGCTTCATGTAGATTTCTGGCACCTGATGGTCCTGGTTTTCTAACATGTTAATGGCTTTCCAGCAATTCCCAGCTGTTTGTTGCATCAAGAACTGGAAATCTTTAATGAGTGAGTTCATTATGTACAGGCATACTTCTAGGAGCAGACAGATGAAATAATAATTAAGGAATGGCATGTTTTCTTAGAAAATGGAGCATATTGCCCACTGGTATGGATGGAAAGATTAGATTGTCAGCTAGTAATTAAGATAATTGCTATTCCTGCATGGCAGACAAAAAAGACAAACACCACCACCAACAAAAACTCTTGACAAAGGTAACATGTACCTCTGATGTCTTTTGGATGCCACTATTTCAATTTTGTTCCTTTACCAAGTTTAACTGCTTGTTACTTGGTATAGAGTTATTATAGCAGTCTAAAATGAATGGTCATTGAACCATTTAACTCAGATCATTCATCATTCAAAGTTGTTTTCAGGCATCTAACTGAATTTATCTAAATTATGGATAAGATAAAAAAACCCACCTGTGGAGCTATATGTATTTAAAAGTGGGTTAGAAGTATCTAGTAAAATAAATATCAGGCTGAGGCTTCTTCAGATTTGTGGTGGAAGACATTTTATGAGCTTGGTATAAGCCATATGAAATGCTTTTCAGCATGCACCATTTTCTAGGGTACCCTTAAAGTAGTAGCCTCCAGAAGCTCTTCTTGACTCCTAGTGGGACCCTGCAATGGAACATAAGTATGGATGCATTTACTAAGGTGTGAAAGACTCAAGTCGTGTCATTTAAATAAGAAGTTATACCTTGAAATGTGCCTCAGAATGCTACAGCTCACCTGTGAAGATGCTGCAACAACTCACCAAGTCAGGAAGTTTTTTTGTCCTAGTGAAAGTTTCTGAGCAGTCTTCATGGGCTATCAGTCTCATGCAGACCATGTTGTAGTATTAAAAGGCTAAAGGACATGACGGCATGCATAATGAATACCAGAACTGATATAAAAGATCTGTCTTAGGTGGTTGTAGCTGGTGAGAAAAAATCCTAAACATCCATACTAGTTGGAGCTAGTGAGGAATCTGTCAGAAACACTAGAAACACTGAAGTAACAAGCTAACAAGCACACAACCTTTGTAAACTTATGCAGACTTTGGCAGTGTAATGTTTCCTGCAATTGCTGTTGCCATCCACCTGGAGCCGCTCTGAAACAAAGGAACTGAGATACTGATGACAGAAGTTAACCTACTATTTGTTTTGTGTGTGTGTGTAGAGAAAATTCAGAGGAGTAACAAATAAGTAATGACTCTAACAGGGCCACTGGAGTGGGGGAGAATGGATTTAAGTTGTAGCAATGTAGATTTAGGCAGAACATGAGAGAACAGTCAGGTCTCACAATATAGAGATATAATAAGTAAGGTTCACCAAGGATCAGTGTTTGGTTCTGGGTTTTTTTAGCTGGTTCCTAAATGACCTGGTATTAGGCTGAGCAGTGAGGTGGCCAAGTTCCCTACTTACACCAAATTGTTATTCACACAATATATAGTTAAACTATGGAATTTGCTTCAACAAGATTTGGTAGTGGTCACCGACTTTCAAAGGGAATTAGACAATTATGGAGGATAAGGCTATCTTTGGCTACATATCAACTCCAGAATCAGGAAGTATACCTCTGAATAACAGTTAGAGAGAGTCGTGTCTTGCTTACAGGCTTCCTATAAGGCATATGATTGGCTACTACATACAGGATGTTGGATTAGATAGACCTTTGGTCTGATCCAGCAGTTCTTTTCTTTTGCTTGTATGTGTGTGTGTGCACATGCGCCAATTAGAGTAGGTAATTCTGGGCTAGATGGATGTATGAACTGACAGTTTGACATAAAGCAGCTTCAATAGTGACAAGAGAAATAAAAATGTTTCCTTTTTATGTTCACAAATGTACATTATCAGCATGCTATTGAACTGTTACCATGATTTCAAATATGACTTTAGTTTTGTTTTGCATCAGCACTGAGCCCTTTGCTCTGTGAAATGCTTTTTTCCGCAAGCATATGCACTCTACTCCACTGCATCATTCAGAAACACAATCAATGAACTTCCTTCTTCTATCACCCATTCCCACCACCCTTCTGAGTAATACCCCTCTTCACTCTCTCACTATATATAAGGGTCTGGTGACTTCTATTTCAGTGTATCTGAAGAAGTGTGCATGCACACGAAAGCTTACACCAAGAACAAACTTAGTTGGTCTCTAAGGTGCTACTGGAATGAATTTTTTATTTTTTATTTTGTTTTGACTATGGCAGACCAACACGGCTACCTACCTGTTCCTGCCTCTGTCCACAATAAGAACATCCTGTCAGCATCTAATTAACAGGGACCATTTTCTGAACTGAGACAGGGGCTCAGCTGACCAACTGACCAGGTGACTCACACAAAGCAAAGCATGGTGTGTGTGCACGTTTTTTTTTAACAAAACCCAACACAAAATAAAGACATAGGGTCAAAACACATGAAAGTGAAATATGTGATTTTAGTTCACATATATTTAAAATAACAGGAAAGAAAGAGGCAAAGGGGCCTGATCAGGTTTAAGACTGTGGTGAATGGGGTTTAATATTTTACCAACATTGGTCCTGACAAAAACTGGTCCCTCAAAAACTACTATTTGCCCTGAGAGGGAAGCTACAGGAGACCGCTATTGTCAGGACTTTGGTGCAAAGGGATAGATGTTTAAAGCCCCTCTACCAACATGCTGCAGTCTTGACCTGTTTAGGGAAGTTTCTAATGTTTGATGTTTTATCGTGTTTTTAATATACTGTTGGTCTAACAAGTCTAAGGTATGGATTACTTCAAAATGATAAAATTCTTCAAAATAAAAATGAGAAGAAAAATATTATCAGAAGTTTATAAAATATAACAAAATCTAATCTGTTTAAAATTGTGCCACTCAAAGGTCAGTACTGTGCCCCTCTGAGGTCAGTACTCAGGCCTTAGTCGGCTGCCTAGATTGCCTAAGATAGCACCAGCTCTGAGGTAGCTAGTGTATTGCTTTCCAAAAGTTGCTAGACTACAGCTTCTTATGTTCCAGCTAATCCAGCTGATAGTCGTCAAGCCAGTGGGGTGTTCTATGTTCTCACTATGATTATCCAGTCTTAACAACTGAGAAGGTATGTAGGGACGGAGGTAGTCTTTCAGATATTTGGAGCTTAAAGGCTCAGAACCTTGAATTGATCCCATAAATGAACTGGCAACCAGTGAAGCTATGTTAAAACAGGTTAAATGAGTTCTAAGTGGTACCTCAGCCAGTAATTTGCCTGTTCCATTTGGAGGGCAGCCTGTCTAGAATGAGTTGCAATAATGGATGCATTTGTTCCTCATTTCCATCTGAGGTAGGTGCCTCAGAATATCTGTTGTGACTTGCTCTAGACGACTTCCTGTTTGTGTGGTCACCATGGGAGCTATGTGTGTAATGAAAGTTGTTTTGTGAGTTCTGCAGGTATAGCATAACTTCTCCCAGTCTTTTACAGGTGTGAACCATCCAGGCCAGTAGTACTGACTTTGGACAGTTTGGGATAGCTTCTCTATTCCCAAATATACTCCTGCTTTGCTGCAGTTTAGTGCTTCAAAGATATTCAGGACTGATCCCGGTGGAATCTATTAGTGTATGAAAAGTCATGCTTCTCATTGCCCTTTGACACCTATCTAGTAGCCCTTGCTATAGCTATAAATCAGGCAAAGCCTCTTTGTACTGAAGTAAATTTGGGTTACATGGTGCCTCAACTTGAAAGCTCTTGCAGGGCTCTCCCGCCTTTCAGCTTCTTAGGCATGGAATAATTGAATCTATGACTTGGGCTTCTTTTAAGGTGGTGGCTCCATCTCCTCCTCCATCATCATCATCATCATCATCATCATCATCATCATCATCATCATGAGATTCCTCCTTCCCTTCCAGCAGTGGTTTCTTCGGGTGTCAGGGTTATGATTAAAGTATCAGTATGTTTTCCCCTGGCCCCAGAGTCCTTGTTAGCATCATCTAGAATTGACCATCTGGACAGAGCATGAGATTTTTTTGTGTTGTTTTCTTGTGCAATGCTTAATCTGGTACTGGAACTGAGCCAGGTGTTTAAGCCAATGTGCCAAGTGTCCCTGTGGCTCATGGAAGTTATGAAGCCACTGAAGTGAATTGTGATCTGCCCCCTCTAAATAAAGTAAATAAATAAAAATACTTGGCTGGCTGACCTATTGTGTCACTGATAACTCGGTTCTGTCCCAATAAATCTTGCCTATGCCCATGCCAGTATGGTGCCAATATTTGGCTATGTTGCTAGTACTTTGGCAGCAACATCTTCATAACCTCCACATCTGAATGGAATGCTCCCAGATTTGTCCCCCAATGCACAACTTGAGATTCTGTTGTCACACTAGACATTAGTGCTGGGATATAGTCTTTCTGAATCCTGGCTATGGTCTGGGCAACAAGAAATTCACATTAGCCTAATGATATGCCTTCCTCTCACTCCCACCCTCATCCAAGTACAGCATATTTCACTTTTTGAGGATAATGTTTGTTCCATTGTAAGTCTTTATCTCTGCTTTACCTCATAGTGGGTATCATGGAAAGCATTTTATATTTCCAGTGGTGTTGT
Organism: Lacerta agilis; assembly: GCF_009819535.1. NCBI lineage: Eukaryota > Metazoa > Chordata > Lepidosauria > Squamata > Lacertidae > Lacerta > Lacerta agilis. The sequence goes on from NC_046318.1 coordinate 65,534,012, forward strand.
TACTGCTTACTGGTATGGTTTAAGGGTGGAGTCGTGGTGAGTTTGGGACTGTGTGGGCACACTGATAGGAGTACCAGATTGGCTATGACAGGGCACCCATAGAGCCCCAATCTTCCTGATGTCCTGCCTGGGTAGCAGGCAACAGTGCCAATGTTGGGAAGTTGGCTCAATAGTACTGCTTCACCTGCTGGCTGCTCCTGTATCCTACACATTACAAAGGTCCTTCCAACTCAGGTCAACATCATACTGATTAGGGGAAATGAGTTCCCACTATGTTTGTTTGAAAGCTGTGATCAAACATTCACAAGATAATAATAATAATAATAATAATAATAATAATAATAATAATAATAATAATTTTTTATTTATACCCCGCCCTTCCCGGTTTAGAAACCCAGGCTCAGGGCGGCTAACAGATTTAAAACACTTAGTTATAATGCAACATAAAAGCAGGATAAAATACAATATAAAAGCATGAGTAATAATAAAAGCATGAGTAACAATAAAATTCAAAGTTCAAAAATCAATATTGGGGGAAATCCATCCAATAAACATTAGACAGTCACCAGGGCTAGCTGGCTAAATTAATCCTACTTGGGCCAGTAATCTTCATAATCTTCATAAAAAGGGGAGGGGGAAAGAGAAGGGAATTAAAAGATCAGGCTGAGTCTCTTTCACGGGACAGAGCATTCCACCAGGTTGGAGCCATCACTGAAAAGGCCCTGGCCTGGATAGTCTGACTTCCTTAGGGCCTGGGGCCTCTAAGCTATGGTTGTTCATGGACCTTAAGGTCCTCTGCGGGGCATACCAGGAGAGGCGGTCCCGTAAATACGAGGGCCCTAAGCCTCTGTAACTATTATATTCATTGCAAATCTTTTTTGTACTCTTTTCTTTCATCACATGTCTAGGATGCTGGTGGTTTGCCATATCCACATGACTGAACTTAGTCTGGTTTGCAAAGACTTCAGTTTCTGCCAGTCATCTTTGGTGGTGTTTTCTAGAATTGTGCATACACAAGGAAAATGCCCCAGAATTAATCAAAATAAAAGATGGAGGTCCATTAATTTACCATAACTTTTATTTTGACTCTATTTCATTGGTTTGCAGGATATATTAAGTGAGGCTTGCCAGTTTCCAGGTGGAAAGTCGTCTCATAACTCTCACCTGGTGAAGTTTCCTGGCATCTTTAAATTACATTGCTGTGGTGCTCATGTTTAAAATGATATTTCCTGCTACATTTTCAGTAAAAGTCTTCTAATTCTTTTCTCCCAGGAATCTGTTTGTGGTGGTGTGCTTTGTCCCATTGGCCTGCCCTCATGTTTTCTTCCTCTTTGGGTCTGCATGGTTTTCTTGCTGCTTTCAGATAACATGCTACACACTACATTTGCTTTCATGTATTTATCAACTCTGGGAGTTTTGACTTTCCTATGGCTGCAGCAGTTTCTGCTTTCATCTCATGCACTTTGCAGTTGAAGTGGTGCTGTTATCAGGTGTTTCTAGGGCATGTTTAACGTTGAGACTATCTCAGTGACTTCCTTCATGTAGAGAGCTTTTTCGATTTCCCTCAGCTGCATGGGCCATAAAGTGACTTTTAGCGATGGAGCTGCCATTATAGTCTGGGGAAATTGGCAGACTAGAGTCTCAGGGAATATCCAAAATTTTGGAGAGGTTCCTTTTCTGCTTGCCTCTCATTACTGAAGGTGCTTGATTCTAATAAGGAAGCATCTGCTCAAATACAGCGGCAACATGTGGCAAATGAATGTAATAAATGTGTTATTATTGGTAGCAGAATGTCACCCAAAATTTACAATTTCCAAATAATATCCAAATAAAATATTTGTCAGTCCATAACCAAAGAGTAGTCAACGTAATGAGTTACTGGCGAGGAACACCACGATGCAGGCAGGATGCCTATCAATGTCCAAGAAGTATTGTACTGGGTGCTTCAACGTAACGAATTCAACAGCAATCAGCACACAAGCAGAACTGTATATCTGGATTGGATCAACTTTTTCAAAGATGAATCTTCATTAGCTGATGATGAAATTAAATACATTACATACAATGAATTACAACAAAAATAAAATTGAGCAACCTGCATAATGAATGAATAATAAATAAATAAATAAATAAGGAATACATACCAAGTAATTTTTAGAATATCCATACAGGTAAATATAATACTTGTGGATCAGAGCTCACTAACCAGTGTAGCTAACTGATGCTGATAAAACCCATGTAAGAACTTATAAAGTTATTCACAGGTGTGTCAAATAACAAATAATTAAGAACAAAGTAACAAAATTTAAAGGTACAGTATATCAAATCTGGCATCAAAACGCAAGCTGAAACTATAAAGTTATTGCAACACAGGGGTTTGTTTTTGTCACTCTAATCAAGAAGCAGGCAGGGATAAAGACAAAACAAAAACATAAATAAAAATAAAATAAAGCAGACAGATGTGCACACACATGCACACACACACTTAGAGGCAGGCAGACACATACAGGCAGTGACTTTAAGAGTGAAAAACAGCATGCTACCCCGCCCTTCTGTGGAAATGCTGCCTTTTACTCTTAAAGATCAGGCAGCATTTTTATTATCTTTGATCTTAGCGTTGTTGGACCACAGCGCTAAGATAGCAGAGAAACATTTGCCTGCTGCCTTTTACTGTCAAGGAACAGGCAGAGGCTTATCTATGATGTTAGCACTGAGTGCTTAGATTGGAGAAAGCAGATCACTGACTAGTGATCATGGTTTGACCAAAATGGCTTCAAAGGCCATATTCAGAAGCCCGGTGGGTCTAATTAAACCTATGAGCTGGAGGTCTCCCCCACCCCCCACCTTGCTGTGATGCATTCTGAACAGAGGTGTAGGTTTGCAGATCCCTTGTGTTAGTCTCCTGAATATCTTTTGGGCTTTCCTTGCAGTAGAAAATCAAGGAAATGAAGCTTGATGGCCTCATTCCAGTTATTTATGTGTGTAACTCATTCAGTGGGATTTTTCCAGCTGACCCAGCTTTGACTATTTCCAGTATATCCCTCTAGCATGAAAATAAGCTGCTGTAGTAATTGTCTTCATTGCCCTGTGCAATTTCACAAAAAAACCCTCAGGGGTATATTGAGTAGCAGATGGTATGGTGGGGTAACGGTGTTCATTTGACCTTCCAAGTGCTGAGTGGCTGCTACTTACAAAGAAAGAGACGGAGCAGCAAGATGGCAGGGAGGCTGGTGTGGTGTAAATACACCAGCAGGAGTGCCATAATAGCCTCCACCAATGGATTTGCACTGCATCAGCCTCCCTGCTGCCTCTCCCTCCCAGCAAGCAGCAGTGACCCAGTGTTGGGAGGACAGGTGAGCAGGTTGGGTTACATTAATTTCAAACCAATATAAAGCAACTTGCAATAACAAAAATAGGATGGATCCTAAAAACATACATCTTAGGTGTTAAAGGCTACAGTAAAGACTTATTGTCTGTTTTCTGTCTTCTTGCTTTCCCTCCCTTTTCCAGCAATACAACTCTGTTCCCTAGGTCAGATATGCAGCTCACAGCAGAGACTGTTGAGCAACATAATTCCAAGACTCCACAGTCTCATGCATTACATTACATCTGGGCACCGATCACGCTGGCTGGGAATTGAAGCATTGCCTGAGATACAGGTAGTTCAGCTGGTAGAGCATGAGACTCTTAATCTCAGGTCATGGGTTTGAGCCCATTCCTGCATTGCAGCAGGTTGAACTAGATAAGCCTCATGATCTCTTCCAACTCTACAATACTATTAGTCTAAGTCCAACAAAATCTGAACGGCAGCATGTTGGCAATACTTGTGTGGCAATGTCCCTCCCCTCTCGTGAAAATAATGACAAGACACATCATGTACATTTTAATGGGCATAAAGGCCACAACTTTATTGGTTATGGATGTTGAGCAGTATTGGCTTAGGCATTGGACCCTATCAGCAATATCCAACCCCAACCCGTTTGCTGGAAGTCAGGGAAGGGTTAACCACCAGTAAGGAACCCCACTGATGTACTGGAACTCCCCCTGTGATCACTATTAGGGGGAAGTGGCATTGCCATGCTAGCTTATAGCATCTTTTACAAGCAACAATTGGAATTTTACATCCACTTTAGGAGCTTCAATTTCTTACATTTCTGAGGAACCAGCATGGGACACATTTGGCACTTTTTGTACAGGAAGAGTGACTGGATTTCAGTAAATGAAGACTAGCATGACCTAGCATAGCCTTTCCTGAACTAGTGCTCTCAGATTGGGGAAGGCTGACCTAGCATATGGTATGGCTCTAAACACATAGTGTTTAAAATATTCTGCTTGCAACATTGTTAATGAAACATTGAATTTTTAAAACATTTCATATGAAAAGTGTAACAACATAACAAAATATAAATGGAAGTTGTCTGTTAGATTTGAGAATGTTTTGTAGGGAATGTGTTAACTAGAGTCTTGTTCACACTTGTTTGATTAGATTTCATGTGGAGGATGAAATTTCGCTTTTATCTACTTGCTCTTAGGATTTGTACACTGTTGTGTGCTTCTGATGAGCACATTTTGAGTTGCAGTTTGAGCCAAGCATTTTATCACAAACTTAATGTATTTACTTTACAGAGAAACAGAGAGATTACTTAGTGATTAACTCTTCTACAAATATGTGAAGAGATGCAAAATACTTGCAGTTTGTTCTGTTTCATTAAATTTTTAAAAATATTTTATATGTAGCCCTTTTTATTGTTTATAATGACTAAAATAATGTTAAATTTAATATATTAGCTTATGGTTCAATATATGCTGTAGGTCACATAGCTAATTAAAATAATTAATTTTCATTATTTAAATTAATTCTGTTGAAAGAACTAGGTGTTAATTACGAAATGTCACAACAGTAATTAAGAATTTTAGGTGTTTTTATTTTATTTATTTATTAAATTTGTATACCATCCTTCATCTGAAGATCTCAGGGCGGTTCACAGCATAAAAATATGTGTTTGTGATATTGTAATAATATCATTAGCCTAGTGGAAAACTTGTCTAGATACAAGTTTTGGAAAATGAACAGGGAAATGACAGCATTTTTTCTGTTGCCAGTCAAATGAGTGAGAGGGTGAGGACTGCAGATAGGATTTGTGTTCTAGTACACTGCACTCAGCTGCACAAACTTATTTTTTTAGGGTGAAAGAAGAACAAAAACCACAAGCGACACAGTAAGTAAAAAAATCTTAAAAGTGTAGTGGGCTTGACTTCTCTACCTTTGCCATATTCTGCTTTCTGCACCTTTTGATGGTATTAGGTTTCACTAATATCTGATAGGCTGCTGGTAGTCATCTGCTTTCTGATTGGCTTGTAAGAGCTGCTTGCAGCTTCTTACTTCATCCACATATTAGCTGGATGTAGTTTCTTGCTACCTGCTTCTGGACTATTTAAATGTAAAACTTTATTTCCCCTTACATCCTATTAGTGGCTGACTTAATTGCAGTGAACATTCCCATTGGCTTTAGCTTTTCTGCCTTTATATGACTATTATTATTGGGTAAGAAAGCATTTATGCTAGTGTGATTTTATTTGGTTATTCAGTCACATTATTTGCTTATTTAAACAGGTGGTTTCCCTTTAGTGGGATCACTGAGCTGGTAAATAACGTTCTTCAGCCACAGCAAAAACAACAAAATGAAAAGGAGCCCCAGACGTAAGTAAGCCGCTATATGTAGACTAAGTACTGCTGTAGCATTAAAACATACCACAGAGTATGTTTAAATAATATATAGCATCCTTATAAGAACATCTTTCAAATTGAGGCTGCAATCCTGTGCATGCTTGCTGGGTAGTAAGTCTTGCTGAACTCATTGTGACTTACTGCTCAGTTAACATCTATAGGATTAGCTATGTAACAGATGCTGCTTTTCAGTCTTTAATTGGCAAAAGGAAATTGAACCTGGCTTCAGGTTTGGTTGGTTAGGAATGCTTCCTGCTCTGTAGGGGACCAGCTTCTTTCATGAACTTCATGTGCAGAACTCCTTCAAAATTAAGATGACTTATATGCATGAAGAGCTTGATTTTTCAGATCAGTTGTGTGAATGCCCCCAATATTTATGTACACATATTTACCTGCATCATCACTGTGTCATTCCTTTACAATATCTGTCAAGTTGCAAGGCAGATATTGTCTTCTGTGTTTACCATCATGCAGAAATGGATTTCCCTTAATGAGAACCATATGAAAAAATGGCTCATTTTTAAATTTAAAGATGTGATGGTTGTGACAGAAATGGCAAAGCTCGGAGACTCAGACTTAAGCTTAATCTAGTGTTGGAGAATTATACATCAAGGATATTAAAAACTGAACATATAAGGGTACATTGAGTATTACTTTTAAGTTTATTTAAATGGCTCTCTCTCTCCCTTATGTCAACCAAATAACTATTCTGAAGCATCAATATTATTTATTTATCTGCTAGTAATACAAAGGCTAAAGAGAAATGGGACAAAAAGTTTGCCCCATCACACCTCTACTGGTGTGTGAGAGTTGTCTTTGGATCTTCCTGAACATGGTTCATTCATTATATTGTATTATTACTTGGGCTTTGCAACTTGATTATGGTATTTAAATAAATTTTTATAGTTAAAAATCCAGGCTGTGAATCAGAATCCTACATGCAGGTAGTGTACTTATTGTTTGACTGAGACAGATAAAAGTTCTGTTAGTTTTCTTGATATACAGTGGAGAAGCCTCAAATTAATGTTACTGATTTAATGCAAAGTGATTCTTTTGAAAGCCTATGAATATATTTTAGTGATTTTTTCATACTGAATTTATTTGAAAATCTTTTGTTTTCTATAAATTTGATTATAACTTTATCACTGAACTACCCTTCTAACTTTTGCCATTCCTTAAGGTCTGTTCTTTGTTTTAATTGATTCTTAATTTCAAATAACAAAACATACTCATACAAGAAAAACAGAGCTTAGTAACTGCACAGAAAGAAAGAAAAATAGTGGCTATGGCTGTAGTTTTAGATGTTTCAAGAACGGCAATCAAATGAAAATATCTCTCCATAAGTTTCCATGAGTTGATGAAGGATGAAAACCATGTTTGATTGTCATAACAAAGTCAATAAAAGGATACCATGTCGAATAGAAGGTGTGATTCTTCCACTTGATCAATATTTGTTTGTGAATTGGTTAATTTGTTCAAAGCAAGATATCTCATACCCAGGAAATCCAGGCTTCAAAAAGATTTGCATTTAAAGTTCTTCCATTTTTTTGCAATCACTAATGTAGCTGCAGTTAATAAATGGGGGATGAAGTCATTATTGATTATGTTATTAATCTGAGGGGTAAAATAAGATAATAGGGCTTATTTTGGGTCTGGTTGTAATGATTCCCCAATCATTTAAATTAATTAGTTGAAAAACTTTCTCCCAAAAGGGAATAATTTTGGGGTTGAACCACCACGTGTGTGTACTAGAGAGCCAAGGAAATTGCATTCCCACTAGCAGAGGTTGACTGTGTTGTGATTAATTCTATATAGTCTGTCTGGGCACATGTATAGCAATGTGCTATCTTTAAAGCATTTTTATGACTTTATTCTAAATTTGCTGACCCTGTACTTTTGGAAGTACCTCGTGAAGTGTATCAATTTCCACCTCTGCATTGGAGGAAGGATTTTGTATCAGTATTGTGTTTCCATTTATTTATTTATTTATTTATTTATTTATTTATTTATTTAATGTGTGTTGTGTTTTTTGTTTTTTTTTAAGGTCTGGGTTATCTAAAGCAGACCATATCCCTCTTCTTTTAATTGGTGTACTCAGGTCATTTACGTTGCAAGATATTTCAGCTAAGTGTGGCACTATAAGATTAATTTAAAATTACACACCATATACCAGGCAATAGAGCTATTATGCAGCATAGTAATTTCAGTATTGTTATCATATTTCATCAGCACAAAATAAAGATGCCATTAATTCCAACAGGGATTAACTTCAACATTCAAACTCTCCCTCCCCCTGCCCTAATCCCTCAACCTTCCCAACAGAATAATCCCTATACCTCTGGTTGGGAGCAGAATAGTCAATCTCTTCCTTCATGCGCCAAGTGCTCATGAATTAAGATGAAATTTGGGGTCATAAGCATTAACCCGTCCCCCATAAGCAATGGTTGTACATGGTTATATTGCAAAGAAAAATAAGTCCATTTTAGTTATAGAGCTCATAGCTCTTGGTCAGACTTATACAGGCAACCCCCAATTTTCATTGGAGGTGAATTCTGAGTCATTGCGCACATCAGCGGAGTGCACATAAGCCTGCCCTTTTGCAGGTCTGAAAATGGTGCATGCATGCACAATCACACATGCTTTGAATGTGCACAAAATGGTTGTTCCTTGTAGTTGGTAGATTTAGTGGTACTTCAGGCAGAGACGAAGCCATCTATGTGACGTTTTTGCTGTTGTTGCTTTTTGGGGCAGGTTCTTTTTCATCTTGGTTTTCTTCCCTTCTTTTCATTTGCTGCCAATCTCGTTCTTCCTTTAAATTCTGTGTCTTCCTCTCCACTGCCTACTTCTCTCAGCTATTTGTCTTCATTTGGTTGCAGGCCCAGTTGATTTAATAATTTTTTATCTTCCATTTGTGTGGAGGCAGCTTTAGTTACTCCTTCATAACTTAATAGGAGTTTGAATGGGTAACCCCATTGGTACCTTATGACTGCTTCACAGACTGCTATGGTGTAAATTTTAAGTTCATGTCTGCATTGCAGCGTTCCTGCACAAAGATCCTGATAGATGTTTATCATTGAATTTTCTATTATGATTTTTTTTCTAGTGTTTTGATCTTTGGAAATAAGTCATTTTTAATTATGAAGGAGCTAAAGTGAACAATAATGTATCTCAGGGGCTCACCATTTTTTCATGGATGGAGTGCTCTGTGTATCCTTTTAATATCGCCTGCTTGTATAATGGTGTCAGGAAGTATTTCCTTTATCCAGGACACAAAAGCTTCACATAGGTTGGTGTCTCCAAAGCGCCGCAACGTCATAGATTCTAGTGGTGGTCCCAATCTTGCACATCCTGAAGCTGCAGTTTGATGTCAGATTGAGGCTTTAAAATATTTTAAATCCTAGTTCTGTTCTTTATGCAGGGTTCCATTTCTTCATTAGCTGTTGTTGAAACATCTGAGACTGTTTGTGTGAGTTTTAAAATAACTTCTCTCAGTGGTTTCAGTACTTTACCCCAGTCCTCAGACATTTTTTTTTATAAGGGTAAGTAAAGCTGCCATGTCAAATGGAGCTTCTGGTCTCTCTGAGTTGTTGTTTTCACTGCATTGAGCCCTGACAGCCATTTTGAAAATGGCTGTGGCCTGGACTTGTGATTCTCTGATGATATGAGATGGAGGTGAAAACAAGTCATCCAGAGTCTACTTTGTGATCCTCAGATTCTGCAGCTCATAGCCCACTTGCGAATATTGAAAGTTTGAGCAAGATTTTATTTTGGAGCAAGCTAGGCTATTCTTGCTTATGGGGAAGAAAGAAGCAGTAATGCCATCTTGCCTCAGTGACATCACCTAGGGCTGCGAAATTCCAAGAGGTAAAAATCTGGACAATTGCCCGATAGACCCTTCACCGCCCCCAAGCCTGAGCCGCCCACGCCAGAGCCAGAGCCCGGATCGTCCATGCCAGAGCCAGAGCCTGGACCAGAACCTGGGTCATCTGGGCCTGAACCGGAGCTGCCCACGAACAAAAATAATAAATATATATGTTAAAACCCAAAATCCAGGACATTTGCTTTAAAATGTAAAATTCCCCCTGGATGGACATCTGGGACCCCCAAAAGAGGACATGTCCAGAAATTTCTGGACATATGGCAACCCTACATCACTACCCTTGAGGTCTGTTTTAGTATATCAGTGTTACATTTCTTTCCCTCAAGCATATACAAATTGAAATGTTTTCCAGATACTTGGGTGTGATTACTTTTCTTGCTTGTACCCATGTGTCTATTGATAAATGAGTCAATATGTGGACGTTAAAGGAAAGGAATGGAAGAGAATGCACAACAGTAGCAAAAGTATTTGAAGAAGTGTGCATGGACACGAAACCTCATACCAAGAACAAACTTAGTTGGTCTCTAAGGTGCTACTGGAAGGAATTTTTTTATTTTTTATTTTGTTTTGACTATGGCAGACCAACACGGCTACCTACCTGTAACAGTAGCAAAAGCATTTTGTCTTTTTATGTTGCTTGTAAAATACATGTTTGATTGAACTATATTATTTATAATAAGTTAGGCTTTAATTTTAGTGACAATTCTGAAATAGGAGCTAAGTTTTATTTATTTAGCTCTGTTTTATGTTGAAAACTAACTTTAAAGAGGAACCCAGTTCATGTAATGGGGTATACCAACAGCTTCCATCAGAGCTATGAAACAAAACATACATTACGATGATAGTTCATGAATATTAAACCAGAGCTGTAAGCAAATATTTCTGCAGAGGCAGATTTGGGGCAGTGCAACCGGTTCCACCACACTGGACACCAAGCCTAGGAGGCACCACAGGATGTTGCAACTATGATGTAGTGAATTGAACAGAACAGAAGGTGAAATGTGGCCTTACACAGGGTCTCACTAAAATTTGAAAAACCTAGGTTTGCCCTGATGTGTGTAGGTTCAGATTGATAAAACTGCAGAATTAAAATATTCAGAAATATGAGATTAACTAGGGGTTGCTATTAACTACTCAACAGTCACAGGGTGTTAATTTTTTCTTTAGAAAAGCATTTTAGCGTGTCTGGTATTTCCAGTTTGTTTTATAAAACCACATTCCTAAGCAATTTGGAAGTTAGATAAACATGTAATCTTATTTGTTTGTATGTTAAGAATTCTTAATGGCTAAAATCTGAATGTTGCATGAGCTGATGTGATATAAACAAGTTTATGTAGTGGTTACTAGTGCCTCTTGAAACTGGTAGCATGTAAGGCAACCAACCAACAGTAGGTGGAGCCAGAATCAATGACAAGCAGAGTTAACCCATTTTAGCTTTGTCCTCTGAATATTATGCTATGTACGGGGGCAGGGCCAAAACATTTTGGCACCTGAGGCGAACTCCCGCCTCCCTCCCATGAGGGAAGAAGGGGTGAGTGAAGATCTACATCAGTAACAAGGTGGGGCACAGTAAATATCTATGTTGGGATCTGCTGCCCCTGTGAATACTGCCGTCTGAGGCAGTTGCCTCACCTTGCCTCCTGGGTGGGCTGGCTCAGCTATGTGCAGTTGCTCTTATTTTTATGTATAAATAAAATGGATTGTCACACCTATCTGCATTTTTGGATTCTCCATGGGGCCATGGCTATTGGGATTCTCATGATGAGCTCATGTACTTCAAAAAGAACCACTAGACCATGATCTGCTAAGGTGATAATCACACATATGGAGAGGAGTGCAGTATTGTGCCTCCTGTCCTGTCCCGTCCCTGATCTCTGTATGTTTAGCTGGAAGTCCGAACAGAGTGTGTGTATATCCAATTATACATGTTTAAGTTCTGCATGCAGGATCTGAGATGTATTTTTGTAAGGTTCATAATGTCATAGAGCCTACACATATTCAATTTGTACATGCATGTGTTCTATTCATTTCTTGGATGTGTGGAGGCCAGACATGGGGATCCTGCTTCTATTCCATGTATTCAATGAACATTGTTTGAAAAAGGCTAAAGTCAATGAACAACATGAATAATTATACTAAATAGAGAAGAATATATAGCTAGCAGCAACTGGTTTGTGGAATTTGTTTTTATTATTTGGAACTCTCAAGGAAACCTTCTTGCCTGTGATCTTTAACCACCTGGGCATCCTCTTGGCCCCATCGTGCCTTTCCTATTTTGTGGTATACATTCTAGCTGAGGTTCTATTATTGTGGTGTTGCATGTACCAAACTAAAGGGATAATATATACCACCTTATTGTTAATATTCAAAGTTTTAAGGCCCTGTTATGGTTGTGCTTGTAGTTCCACAACTGATTTTCTCATCAGAGTTTTTGTTAATGCAAAGTAGCTGCAGGTGACTTGAAGTGGGAATTTTGAGTGGTGAACCATTTTTCTCTTCAATATGCCACTTCAGCTGCTTTTTGTCCTGAATAGGAAAAGATATGAAGATCCCATATTTCCCCCCCCCCCCATGGGTGGGGGTTGGGGAGCTGGAGCTTGCTTTCTTCAAAGAAAGGATCTGGAAAAGAAAGTAGAGTAGAAAACTTTATAAATTTGGAATTTCATGTTGTGTGTTTAAGTGTGAACTTAAAAAGCGTGAAGTAGCCCCACATATGCGCTTAAAAATATTATGATATTAGACTTCTGCAGACCAGACTCCTAAAGCTATAGTGAAAGCAGAGAGTTGGAGCCATATATCTGTGGGTCAGTAACCAAACAGCATTGTTGTGTTCTGATTAGTCAAGACAATTCTATTCAATGTAATATAATGAGATTCCTCCTGGCTTTCTTTTCTTGGCTCACAATGGTGCCTATCACTTTGTCTAAAAATCTGTATGTTTTCTATTCTGGCTCCTAGGCCTAACCTATACATTTAGAGTCTCAACCCTGATACATCATTACTGACGGTACTTCTATGGAATTTCCTCAATAAAAAGCCAGAATGGGGACTAGTAGTATTATCCAGTGTTGTCAGTATTAGCTGTGGAAATACATGTGTTGCTAACAGTGAAAGTAATATACTATATGTGTTTAATTATATCTTTCAGCTGTGCCAGTAGCTTACCCATATTATCTTGGGCCATCTTCATTGACCGTGCCTAATATGTGTTGGTATTATGGTATGTCATTATAGGCCCTCCCACAGTTCATTTATGAAAACAATAACACTCTTTTGTACTTATTTTCACAACCAGGCTATTAGACTGACCTACTCACACCACACATTACTGTAAGCTCTTCTCTACCTGCTGCGCACACTATTCATTCACTTATTCTGCTTCAGTTAAGTACATTTTAGGTGGCAATCCTATACACACCTACTTCGGGGTAAACTCCCCATTGAATTTGCAGGACTCACTTCTGAGTAAATCTGCACGGGGTTGGGCTTCTGAATCTTGTGATTTAATTTCAAAGAGTTTTATTTATTATTTTGGTTAGAAACATATATTTTCCTGTAATATCTTATCAAAAGTTCTAACTGAACTTCACAAGCTGTAGTACCTGGATCATATGTAGTACCTGGATCATCTGGCTTGTAGAGAGGAGAGGGGCAAGCCTGTATTCAGTCACTTGAACACTCTTACCAGCTTAGTAAATATTAGAACCCTGTATGTCTGCGTGTTTCTGGATCATCAGTTTATTGAAATTCGTGCTGCTTTGTTTGCGGGAAGATTAAGAGCAGAATGGCTATTTAATGAGCATTCATTCTTACTTGGTTGCAGGGAGGTTAGATGACATTGTGTCAAAGCAATGTTATCCTACATACACATAACAGTGCATTTCCCCATCACTTTTTGTATCTCAGAAAGTCTTTTCCTGCCTTTATCACCCTTAACTTCCATACTAATAAATGTGTTTACAGAGAATCAACTGTATTCTACTATAAACTTACAAACCTGGTTCCAACAAAAGTTGCTGCATGTGGTCAACTGGCTGAAAGTTGGGCATATAATTTCATATAACCAGGTGATAAGATTGGTTATGTTTCAATATCTGCAACTTACACACATTATGGAACAAATAATAGTTAAATATAGACCACCCTATCAGAATACTAAATTTGAAAGTATAATGATATATGTTAACATAAAGAAAAGACCTCTTACTACTTTGGCAGCAGTTGTGGTCTGGCATGGCCGGGGTTGGGCATAGGCCTTCCTGTGCAGCTGGCTGGTGTCTTCATGAGCCTTGGCCAACCATGGGGAGTGTCAGAACTCTCCTTAATTTCAAAGTCAAACTCGCCAATCATAGCCAATTTAGGGGGTGGAACTATTGGTGCAGAGCAGATTGAAGCCTACGGTTGGTAGACCTGAGTCAGATCTTTCTCAAGCACATTTAAACAAACTGTGCTACCTTTCAGCATCACAGTTGGCAATGGATGTTGGGAAGCTTGGATGCTCCTGAAGAGACTTAGCAAGTAGCCAAAGAATTTTGGCCATAATGTGGCTGAAGATTGTTGGCAGCAGCAGTGGAACCTGCAGAAGAGGCAGAATATTGCATGTAAAAGAAAGTGGAAAAGGGATTTGAGAAATTTCTGTTTGACCATAAGACAAACAAAATGGATATGGATTTTTAAAACAATATCAAAAACATTAATAAGCACTTATCTAAATGAAAGTTATTAAAAAATCCACCAATTGGTGGTATCTTACACCCCATAAATTAAAGGTAGAGGTAAAGGTACCCCTGACCATTGGGTCCAGTCGTGGACGACTCTGGAGTTGTGGCACTCATCTCTCTCTATAGGCCAAGGCAGCCAGCGTTTGTCCGCAGACAGCTTCCGGGTCATGTGGCCAGCATGACTAAGCTGCTTCTGGCGAACCAGAGCAGCACACGGAAACGGTATTTACCTTCCCGCTGGAATGGTACCTATATCTACTTGCACTTTTGGCGTGCTTTTGAACTGCTAGGTTGGCAGGAGCTGGGACCGAGCAACGGGAGCTCACCCTGTCG